>NW_005871085.1:2324779-2390376 GCF_000147115.1 Myotis lucifugus
GGAGCCGGCTCCTCGTCGGTCCGGCCGCCGCCCCACTCCCGTTAGGCACGCAACCCATTGGGCAGGCCGGCGCCCCACGTCACCCCTGATTGGTGCGAGCGGTGCCCGTCACCCGGCGGCGAGGCTGTCCCGCGCGGCTCAGCTCGCGCCGCGGGTTTCTGCACGGAGAACAGCTCCCCGGGGTCCCCGGGGCCAGCCTACCTGAGGGCCGCTTCAGATCCTCCAGGCGGCTGAGAGCGGGGAGGGCGACGAGCTTGCTGGGCCCGGCAGCCAGTGAAGCAGCCCGGCCGCATGCGCCCGGCAGTCCTTCACGGAGGCGGGCCCTAGGCGGTGCGCACGCACAGGCGGGGGGCGGGGCGGGCGGGCGGACCCTCCCCAGGGTGGAGCCGGGGTGCGCAGGCGCAGGGCGGACTCGCTCGCCTGCCCACCCTGCGGGCTGGTCCCCAGGGTCCTCCACCTGCTGACGCTGGAGAAGTAGCTATTGCAGACTGGGCAGGCTCCGTCCTCATCCAGCTCCCTCTCCCGCACATCATCCCTGGCGGTGGCCGGTCCTGCGTCCTGTCATCCGGCTAACACTCCCTGAGCGCTCACTGTGCCACGCCCTAAGCTGGGCTCCAAGGGACCCTGTCCTAGGTCTAACGATGTAGTGAAGCCCACTGACCAGCGAATTACACTTCACCTTTTTCATAAGTGGTTGCTGCTGCAGTGCATGCCAGGGAAGTGAGAGTTAGGAGGGGAATGGGGGGCTGACCGAGTCTGGTGGGGGCTGGGGATGCAGGCGGGGAAAGTCTTAACTCTGTGGGCAAAAAGGAGCCACAAGCTAACCTGACTAACTTAGGGAAGGCAGCATGGGGGCCTTGCAAACTCAGAGACCTAAAGTAACCACAAAGGATGGTCTGATTTTAAATTAAAATTTTTAATTAAAAAGCAGTCTATGATGGGTAGCCATGTCCTAGCACAGTATCTTCTCTGACAAAGATCAGCTTTGATCTTAACTGAACCTATTGTCCTTTTGCATCCATGATAGCATACCTTTGGAATGTCAGAGTAACTTGTAACTTCCCCTTTTCCGGACCCTTCCGGGCACAACCAATGCGTCAGGACACCAGGGCAAGGAGACCACAAATTCCCTCATTGTTATTGTTACCGTGTTAATTATTAACTATCCTGTACCCACCCATTAAAAGAAGCATGTGTTGCCCTGCAGGTGTGGCTCAGTGGCTGAGTGTTGCACCTGTGACCCAGGAGGTTAGAGTTCAATTCCAGGTCCTGCAGGCTCCATCCCCAGTGTGGGTCATGCAGGGGCCAGCTGTTTAATGATTCTCTGTCATCATTGATGTTTCTTCTCTCTCTCCCTTCCTCTCTGAAATCAATTTAAAAAAATTTTAAAGAAGCATGTGTCTATCATTTTACTTCTTATCCAATCTCAGAGGTTTTCCCCCCTTTGCTTTCTCCCATCTCCTTAACCTATCACCAATGGATTTCATGTAACCCACTTATATCTCCTTTGATGGGAATTCATTTTTAATATATATTTTTTATTGACTTCAGAGAGGAAGCGAGAGGGATAGAAACATCAATGATGATAGAGAATCATTGATTAGCTGCCTCCTGCACGCCCCTACTGGGCATGTAGCCCACAACCTGGCATGTGCCTCTGACTGGAATCAAACTCAGGACCCTTTAGTTCAGAGGCCCACACTCTATCCACTAAGCCAAACCGGCTAGGGCCTTTGATGGTAATTTATAAAAATAGGTGAAAAACCACCATTTTCATTGGGATTCTTCTTTCTGACAATTGTCGACAGTTTGGCTCAAATAAACTCACAAAAATTTTTTACAGGTTTGAATGTTTCTTACATTAACACCTGAAAAAAAGTGTCTTTAGAGTTGAGACCTGAAGTTTACTGGCAAAAGAAAGGGAGGGAAGAGATCAGGGTAAGAATGAGTGAGGCAGGAAGAAAAGCCTGTAGAAAGGTCCTGAAGCCCAGAGGAGCCTAGCACAGCTGAATCGAAGGCCAGTAACTGCGCTGGAGAGCGGCAAAGGAAGAGAGATTAACGTGAGATCAGGCTGGAGAGGGGGCAGGGCTATATTAGAGCATTATAGACCAAGTTAAGGACTTTTTTTCCTCCTAAGAGCAGTGGAAAACCAAGAAACTTTTGAGGAGGGGGTTTTGTTTTTCTTTTGAGTAGTGAATTACATGCACATAGTTAATTTTTTTTCTTTAAACACTTAAAAAGTAAGTCTCTCATCTCTGTACCCTAGTATCCCTGTTTTCTTCCTCCGAAGCAATTTGTCACAAGTTCTTTTCTATCTTCATTAAAGAGTTTTTGTTGTTTTTTAAGGTGTGATATGATCAAATTTGTATTTCAAGAGAATCACTCAAACAAATGGATTTTAAAAAAAGAGAGCGTATGACTCTTTCCAAATCTGGATCACCCCTGCTCCTACCCTGCCAAGCTGTCCAAACTGCACTCAGCTTCAAATCTAAAACGTGCTTGCGATGTGTTTGAAGTGTATGGCCACACATTCTTTTAAGTATTTGGTGCTCTAACCAGTTTGGCTCAGTAGATAGAGCGTTGGCCTGCGGACTCAAGGGTCCCAGGTTCGATTCAAGGGCATGTACCTTGGCTGCAGGCACATTCCCAGTAGGGGGCGTGCAGGAGGCAGCTGATCGATGTTTCTCTCTCATCGATGTTTCTAACTATCTATCCCTCTCCCTTCCTCTCTGTAAAAAATCAATAAAATATATTTTTTAAAAAAGAAGTATTTGGTGTTTATCAAAGTGCCTGGGACATGATAGACACTGAGAGCATACTTGCTGAGGTAATGAAGATCCTGTAGGAGATTTTAAAAATGAGCTGTTTACTCAGCTGCTTTTCTAGATGACCCCTGGACACTCCCTTCTTCCTCACACCTCTGCCATCCCCTCCCCATACTCTCTCTCAGCTGATGGTCTTGCTTCCTATTTCACTGAAGAAAAAGAGAGAGAGAGAGAAAGAGAGAGAGAGAGAGAGAGAGAGAGGCCACCAGGAGAACTTCCTTGAGCTCTCACCACTGTATCCATCCATCTTTTATCTGTACACAAGCTCTGCCTTCCTCCCTGCGCTGTGGACCAACTATAGCGGGCAAACTGTGCTCCTAGAGGTCAACCTCTCCTCTTTGCTTCAAGTGCCATATCCCCTCAACTCAAGGATGTCACTCTAGGTCTCCCCTCCGGCATTAACGCCGCTTCCCTCTCTACCAGATCAGTAGCATGATGCAGTTTCCCCCATCTTAAAACCCCTCTCTTGACTACATCATTCTCTGGCTACCCCATTTTTCTGTGCCCCTTTTAGGCACAACTTCTAGAAAGTGTTTGTTCTTTCTGTCTCCAATTTCTTCCCTCTCTCTTGAGCTCATTTCCCCAAGCATTGCAGGTACAACTTGAATTTTAATAGTTCCTTTCCTTGTCCAAAGTTCCCTCTTGTGAGGCCTGGGACCTGCTTTTCTGATTTACTGTTGCTTGCTCAGTGCCTAGCTAGTCTCAGTACACAGTAGGCATGTGATAAATATTTTTTCCACAAATAAATGAATCCAGAAATTAAATTAGACCTCAAATCCTATACCCTTTCAAGAGATGAGTCCAAAATTTGACTTTTAACTTCCCAGCAGCCAAAATGAAGAGGATAGTATGGTTAAGTAGAAAATTACACAATTGCTCAGGAGAAATACCACGTCCTTTAATAACCTTTCACTGACCCCCTAAGTCCCCTACCGGCACCCCTAAGCTCCACCGACTATTTTTCCTTGTTAGCACTTATCAAAACTATAATAATTAATGGGCTAATTGGTTATTTGATGTCTGTGTTCCCTACCAGACTGTTTCATTTTTTAGTATATCCACAACGTCTCACATGGCGTGCAAGTAGTAGATGCTCAGTAAATGTTTACTGAATGAATTAAAAAGACCTTTGTTCTTGCCACTGAGATGAAAAATTAATTTCTCTTGTGAGTCTTCATGGAGAGGACACAGGTTTTATCACGTAAAGATGAATGGTCTCAATAACATCCATACAGCAGACACACAGGCCACCGGCACAGGGCTGTTCCTTATGATTGTCAACAAAGGCTGATGGCAGAGCTACAAAGTACAGCTCAGGCTGAAAGGGCGAGGGCTATGCCCTCCATCTTGCCCCGGATCCTCCATTTTTGGGCAGCAGCCATTAGCCATGTGCTCAGCAAGGAGCTTCTTGCCAGAAGAAGCCCAAGCCTCTGCTAGCCACACCTAGGATTTCTTTAAACTAACCAATGATAATCAAGGGAAGTTCGGGCCATAGATATGACCACATCCTGTGTAACAAGACACCGACTTGCGCCTGGCCAATCGGCAGGGCCCACAGTCCTCTCTCCTCCCCTTACTCCAACCCCCCTATAAAACCCCTCTTCCCACAGAGCTAGCCCTCTCTCGGCTGCTTGCCGCTGCGTTGGCGAGTGTCGGGGGAGCTCAAGCTAGCTTGAATAAAGATTCTTATGCTTTTGCATCGGACTCGGCTGGCTCCCTGGTGTGGTCTCTTGGGGATCCTGAAATCTGGGCATAACAAGGCAACGTGGTTCTGCAGAGAACCAATGCAATGCCAGTGGCATGTCGTGTGTGTGGGGGGGAAGCCATCTGAAGACCTGGCTTGTTCAGGATAAATGATAAAGCATCTTCCAGCGTTCCTCTCTGAAGGTTGTTCTCTGGCCTGAGTGCTGGGTAGATTTTGAGGGACAGTGAACTCAATATTACACTCTCTGGGAGATACATGGAATAAAGCTATTCTGAGTTTCAAGTTAAATTCAAAGGCCTTTAACAATCAATTGAGGAGAATTAATTAATGCCCTTCACTGGCATGTCAGAATAATCTGATAGAGACACCTGTCTCATATAGGCATATGTTACCATGTATTACTGGTATATATGACTATTTGGTATAATCATACACTAGTGCCTCAATAACACATGTAGGGGAAATGTCATAAATGTATTACTGGTATATATGACTATTTGGTATAATCATACACTAGTGCCTCAATAACACATGTAGGGGAAATGTCATAAATGGGAAGGAAAAAAACACTTTAAAAAGACATGTTATTATGCAAGCATAACAATAAATGCTTAGTTCATGAATATATCATAACTAACATCACCATGTATTCCAGACTTGTAACGATGTGGGAAACCGCCTATTGTCTTCACTAGCAGAGAGGTGTAGACAGAGAACCCGGGAGGCTGGTGACCTTTGAAGCCCTAGCAAAGGTCAGAGCTGTGCACCACCTCTGTTAATCCAGATAATGGTAGCTGAAGCAACCTCCCCACCTTTACTCCTGTAAATCCTTATTGATAAGAATAGTCTGTGTGTCACTGGAACCTCCCTGCCTAAGGGCTATACTATGGGTGGATCCCAAACCAAATAAAAGGTTGGTGCGGCCTGAGAAGAGACAAGAGATAATTTGGAAATATTGGGGGGCCAGGCAGGTAAGTCCAACTCAAGGGGAAGGACTTCCACTGGTGCTCAGGCCGCACCAACCTTCTATTGGTTTGGGATCCACCCATAGCCCTTAGGCAGGCAATTTCCAGTAACACACAGACTAGCCCATCAGCAGGCAATTTCCAGTAACACACAGACTATCTTATCAATAAGGATTTACATGACTATCTGGTGGGGAAGTTGCTTCAGCTACCATTGTCTGGACTAACTGGGTGCACAGCTCTGACCTTTGCTAGGGCTTCAAGGGTCACCAGCCTTCTGGGTTCTCTGTCTATACTTCTCTGCCAGTGAAGACAATAGGCGGTTTCCCACATAACACATTCCTTTTATTCTTAATAAAATAAAATTAGGAATAAAAGGAATGTGTTACATATGGAACTAAATGTCATCTTGCTATTAAACTCTTATAAGACTTTTAATGCAAATAAATGGGCAGATGAGAAAAAGCAATGCTTTTCAGATCATATGTTTTGACTTTTGGGATCAGAAAACATGGCAAACAGGACCCATTTCCAGTATTCTCACCTGTGAGAACCCCTCTGGCCCTCATGCTCGTTGATCTATAGGGCCCTCTCTTTATTCATCTGTCCCCTCATTTACCACGTTATATTGAGATTATCTGGACTTGTTTCTGTCTAGATTGAGGGAGAAAACTGCCTCATTTTGGTTCTAGTAAATGCAAGAAGGGATGGTGACACCTTCCCCAAACTTCCATAGGCCCTCAAGAACGTCCTCAAGCCGAAACCGGTTTGGCTCAGTGGATAGAGCATTGGCCTGCGGACTGGGGGGGTCCCAGGTTCGATTCCGGTCAAGGGCATGTACCTGGGTTGCGGGCACATCCCCAGTAGGAGATGTGCAGGAGGCAGCTGATCGATCTCTCTCATCGATGTTTCTAACTCTCTATCTCTCTCCCTTCCTCTCTGTAAAAAATCAATAAAATATATTTAAAAAAAAAAAAAAGAACGTCCTCAAACATATCCTCCACCTAAAAACAGTGCTCCTTACACGACCAGAGCTTCAAGACACGCTCTCACCACTTTCTCCTAAGCAAGGGGCCTCTGCACCCTTCCAAAGGCAGAGCGTTCTGTCCGCAGTGCCCGGCACGGTGCTTGGCACATAGCAAGTCCTCAGGAAATAGGGGATGAACTGAATCGAGACTATGAAATTACCTTGTGACTTTTTACTTCTTCACGATCTGGCTTTTTCCCACCTATCTGACCAAGACAAATGAGTGTTCCTGCAAGAAAGTCAACTGTTGTACTTCAGTTGGTCGAAGACACCAAGAGAGCAATCCTTTCGTCTGCTCATCTCAATAGCCCAAGTGTCTCCAGGGTTTCCAGGCAATGTTTCCCCGGGGTGATTCGTGGACTGAGGATCACTGACCGGTCAGTGTGTCCATATTGTCCAGGCTCCCTCTGGGCATCTAGCATTCTCCCAGCTGCCACGGAGTTGAGTGACATAACTGAGTGATGCAAAGTGGATGGACAGTCAGGAGATTGAGAAATTTAGAAAGATTTGCATCCAGGATACACTCAGTGGAGCCATAATATGTATATACAGAACTCAATAGTTATAATTTCAAACTCTGGGGCCAGGCTCCAGACATCTGTATCTAAGATCTCTCTGAGATGTATTTCTGTCGCTAAGAACATCTCATACCCCTGCCATTAGTGCCACGATTGCTTGAAAGGTACCTTTTAAAACCTGGGGGACAATGAGGACTCATAGGATATCCAGCAACTACCACGTTTATGTAATCAGCACTTCCATTTCTGTTGTACATGATGAGAGTTTTTAAAAATGATTCAACCTTTCAAAATGCCTGTTTTCAACATGTATTTAACGAGTTTGAGCTCAAGGGGATGTGGGGAAAACACCCATCTGTTTGTGAGTTTAAAGAACTGGAAAGGTTGACAAGGATGGTGTAGTGGAGGTGATGTTATCCTGGAGAAAAAAGTTTAGGGCTTGCTTTTTAAAAATTATTATTTACTTATATTTTGTAAACGATTTTTGGAGTATGACATAGAAACATCAAAGTGTAAAAAACATAATGTGCGAGTTGATGAAATTTTACATACCTGACCACACCCATGAAATGCACATCCAGACCAGGAAACAGAACATGCCAGCACCCACAAGCCCCTCATTCCCCTCCCAGTTGCCACTCCCCCAAGCGTATCCACTACTCTGACTTTCAACACCATTCACTAGTTTTCTCAGGATTCTTTTTAAAGCAAAACTGCAAATAATAGGTCATCTACTAAAGTGCTTCATTTTTTTCAAGGATTTTAAGATTCACTACATTCTGCTTGTCTCCTTTAAAGTGTACCTGCTTCCCCTGCCCCTCCTTCAGGCCAGATCCACTTCCTTTTTAGGGAAACAAATCTTTTCCTTTGCTTCACATTATGTAAACAAGGCAAAATGGGCATCTAGTTCACCGGTTTATTTACAAAGTACCTTTTGGCATCTCCCATGTGCCAGGTGCTGTCCCAGGCACCAGGGTTACAAAGGCAATTACAATACTGAGGTCACTATAGTATTGGGGAAAGTAGTGAGGTGCCTTGGAACCCCCAAGAGGGACAACTAACCCAGCCAGGTAGCCAAGAACAGCTTCCCAGAGCAGTGTCTAGGACTGGGAGGGGCCAGGCTGGCAGAGGTGGAGGACAGGAGGGGGCTGGCGGGAGGGAGAGCCTGTGCTGAGCCATAGAGACAGGAGGAGCTCATCCATCTAGGAAACTGCCGTTTATTCCACGTGGAGGAAGCCCACGGTGGTGAGAAGACTTCTGGGTTACGGTGGAAGATTGAACAAGCACATCAAACTTTCCCTCCCCACTGAAACCTCACCTAAACTACAATAAAGGGTACCAGGGGGCCAAATATATGTGATGAAAGATTATTTGACTGTGGGTGATGTGCAAACAATGCAATACACAGATCATGTACCATAGAAATGTACACTTGAAACCTATATGTGTTGGGGTCCAACCCCAGCAGGTCCAGGGGTTCCCAAAGGTGTGGACGGAGTCAGTGAAGAAGGAATGACACGGAGGCAGTGTTCAATTGATCAGCATAGCGAGGTTCTCTAGCCAGGTTCTCCAGCCAAGTTCTGTCTTTTATTGTTTTGTTACATCTGTATTTATACCAGTTGATTTTAATCCTGTCAATTTCTATTCCAAAGGTTAGGGCGTTTCTTATCTCCATTCCAGGGAGTAAAGATTATGTAGCTTAAGGGTGATTGTTCGTAGTTAAAGTGGTTAACTACCCACCTGGCATTTAGTTAAGGGGTTTTATTCCCTCCCTAACTTCAGGGAAAAATCCCTACCTGGGGAAACAACCTTTCTCGGAGAGGTGACCTTGGTTAAAACACATAGCGCCAAGAAGGTGAGCAAACATATTAAGAACAGTATGCCATATACGCCAGGTCCCTTGAAACATATGCTGTGCAGATGTTTCTTCCCTGCAGCGACTGTGTCAAGCAGCAAGGATGGACCGGCTTCCGGCATATATGATCTTATTAACAAATGTCACCCCAATAAATTTAATTTTTTTTTAAAAAGGAGAGAATAAAAAGCTGTCTACTGCTTAAAGAAAAAAAAAGAAATGCATTTAAAAAATACATAAAACCAAAAAAGCAGGAGAACAGGACAGGTGACAGGAGTAAGAATTTTGGAAGCAAGAAATTAGATGAATGAATGAAAACCGAGCAAACAACAAAAGGCAAAGCCCAAGTCGGCAGTGGGGAAAACAGAACCGGCTTGATTTACCCTGATGGCACGAGGGGTTTATTACAGGAATTAGACTTTGCACAACCACAGGAGGAACCAAGAAAGGGAAGATCTGGAGAGGGAGAAGGGAGATCAGAGGAGTCAGTAACAAACCCTTGGAAAAACGGTTAAAGGCAGACACCTTGGAACTTGCTGAGAGCTGAGAAGCCAGCGTGTTGGCCCTGGGAAGGGGGAGCCTGTGCAGAGGCCTCCGGGAGGCTGCGGCAGCTTCCACTTCAGTGGGCCCATGCCTGTGAGGTGTGCCTGGGGCCACTGTGGCCAGCAGGGCCAGCATTGGGAAGAGGAGCTGGATGTGGACGGAGGACAAGTTGGAACCCACCAAGCACTTCTGCATCCGCCTGTCACCATATCATCATTCAGAGGACAGTGGCCACAGCTTCACTGTCAACTCCCCCTCTCTCACAGGAACTCTATAGGGCAAGGACCTCCAGGAAATAAGTTTCAGTTCAACCAAGTCCATAGTAAAACTTGGAATAATGAGTGCAGTGGATCAACAAGCCAGAAGGAAGCCAGCCGCCGGCACCAAGGAGCGCCGGACAGGGGTGCTCACACCTGGGCGGCTGCTGGGAGAAGGGAGTTCTGTGTTGCTTCTGCTGCTGCAGCTTCGGTGTCTGTTCTTCCGGCCGACTGCCTACCCCGCTAACACACCCTCTGCTCTTCCACTCGTACTTGTCACTTCATACATTTCTAATCCCTTTCAATTGCGGATCTGCTATTTGCCTTTCATTCTCTTTCAGACCCTGGGCTTCCCATTCTGGTTGGCAACCCGCATGCCCGCGGCCACGTCCAGGTTAAGCCTTGCCCCTGCTCACACTCCCGCTGGGGCTGCAGGGAGTCTAGGTCTTTTTTTCCAGCAGAAGAGGAACTGCTTCTACTGTGAAGATTCTGTTTCTTCTACCTCGAGCCCAGCCTGCCTCTGCTGCCTCCTTCTCCCTGAACTGGCCTTAGGTCTGCACTTGGCCCCTCAGCCTGCCTTATTCCAGCAGAGCTCACTCACTCCAGGGTGGACACCTGCTTCTCTTTAGAGGCCTCCTTCCCAGCCAGTTGTGTGAATAGTTTGAATGCTCCTAAGTGCCAGGGTGCGCTCTCTTACCTTAACCAGAGACCACCTCACCCCGGGCCTACAGCAAGCTCAGCTGCCATGACAGAGACCCAAACATGCACTAGCTGAAACAAGATAAATATTTATTCCTCACTTATGTAACAGCCTTAGGGGGAGTGGACATGGCTGACAGGCCATCCATCCAGGGACCCAGGGTTCCTCCATTGTGTCGCTCTGTCCTCATCCATGTGCTCAAGGCTGGCCTCCTGCCTCATCTCTGTTCCCATTCCTGCAGGTATGGGGAAAGAAAGGAGATAAGGAAAAGCAACTTCCTTTTCAGCAAACAATGTAGAAGTTACACATACTCCTGCTGACACATCCCACTGGTCAGGATTGAGGCAGAGGGGCCACCTCTTGGTTGCAGGGGAGCCTGGGAAATGTGATCTCTAGTAGGATGACCATCTGCCCAGGTAAATTCTTATTACTACAGTGGGGCCTTGACTTACGAGTTTAATTCGTTCCGAGACCGAGCTCGTTAAGGAGCTCGTTAACTCAAATTACTCTATCAACTCAATGCAAAAAATCGGCCGAGAGACAGCTGGTATCTCAAAAAACTCGTTAGTCGGGACACTCGTAAGTCAAGGCCCCACTGTACCGATGACATGGAGAATAGATTCGGGGGAATAACCAGAGTCCCCCTGGCTCTCATCCAAGGCCTGGAGGATAAGGACTCTCTCTGCTTGCCACTGCCCACTCTGATAACACTCCCTCCCCATCCCAGAAAAAAATTAGGGTCTACCCAGAGTATTTTCCCTAAGAGTGTAAAAATGGTGTCACCTGGTATAGCAGATGCTGTCACCACACTCCCCGTGTTCTTAGTCCTCCAGGGCAATTACGCTGACTTCCAACTGTCAGTTCCTGAAAATCCTCACCGAGCGCTTTCCGTGGCTGCCAGGGCCTGCTGTGCACACAGGGCAGCTTCCTTGCAGCAGAGCCCAGTTCAGTGCAGTTCCTCTCCATCGGCACTGATGTAGGCCCCTTCCCCGCCCTACCCCTGTCCAGGCTCCATGCGGGGTAGCAGGGATGCAGAAGAATTCAGAGGGCCATCAGCCCTTGCTATATGCCAGGCCCAGGGCGGAGTGCGTTACCTGCTTCCTCATTTCAGTCACACACAGCCCTGGGAGGGTGGTTCGCTTCCTCTCCCCATTTTACACAGGAGGAAACTGAGGCTTTGGAAGCATAAGTACCTGCTCCAATCCCCAGCTTGTAACCAGCAGGCATGGGGTTGTGACCCACGTCTGTCTGGCCCCACCATGGCTGTGGCAAATGAAAGCTGCTCCCTGCCCTGAAAGCCTTCAGTCAAGAGGCGGACAGGGGAGGGGAGGGAATAGCTAACAATGAACACATGTTGAGCGCAGCAATGACATATGAGAAGTGGAGAGATGGTTTCTTTTGCCTTCTTGCTGGTGGGAATGCATTCAGGGGATGAGCCAAGGAGCTGTCACATCATCCCCCTTAGATTGTTACCTGAGGGGGAAATACAATTCTGTATTTTTAAGCCACCATTATTTTGAATCCTTTTACAGCTATCAAACTATTTTTATTTTATTTTATTTTATTTTTTTATTTTTTTTTATCCAAAATGTGTTTATTGGGATGGTTTCCCACTCATCTTGATTTGAGGTGCGTTTAGTGCTGCTTCCTTCTGAAGGAGCATCCTTCTGTAAGCCTTGCTTTTCCTCCTGTTGGCTGACAGAGAACAGTGGAGCAACCAACGCACAAAACTACCGTTTGGGCATGGCTAAAGACGGTGGTGATTTTGTAGCATCCTGGGC
Source organism: Myotis lucifugus (assembly GCF_000147115.1). Lineage (NCBI taxonomy): Eukaryota > Metazoa > Chordata > Mammalia > Chiroptera > Vespertilionidae > Myotis > Myotis lucifugus. Next base: position 2,336,956 of record NW_005871085.1, read on the forward strand.
ACTTCACGTCCATGAAGTAGGAGTTGGGGCTCTGCACCAGGCGCTTCTTCTTGTGCTTCCTCTTCTCCTCCTCCGGGGAGGGGTGCAGGAGATCCTTGGAGAGAGGCATGTCATTGCGGGGATTATTTTGAATCTTTTTACAGCTATCAAACTATTTTTAAAAATATTTTATTTATTTCAGAAAGTAAGGAAGAGGGAGAGATAGAAACATCAATGATGAGAGAGAATCACTGATCGGCTGCCTCCTACACAACCCCCATGGGGATTACAACCTGGGCATGTGCCCTTGACTGGGACCCTTCAGTCTGCAGGCCGACGCTCTATCCACTGAGCCAAACCAGCTAGGGCGCAATCAAATTCTTTTAACTCAGTACTTCGCAATGCTTTTCGCCTCATGAGACATGTAGAAAATGACAGAATTGATAGGCCTATTAGAGTAAAGTTGAGATTTGGGAATGTCTGTAGAGGACTGGGTAAAAATCCTATTTGCATTTTCTCGATAGTACATAATCATGACAAGAAATAAAATACAAAGTATTTAGCAAAATAGTAAATATTGAATTAGAATAAAACTTTCAAATGACATCTTTTCAGATTTTTTATGAGACATGACATGCTTTTTGTAACAGATTCTACATTTGGAATGGCTACAAAATTCCTGATTATGTTTTCTGATCATGCTCTCTTCAAGTTCACTGTCGACAGAAGCTTTCCATAAATAGATGCTGTGAATGGCAGTGATAGCTATCATTTTTTCCTTCGACTGTCAGAAACTGGTTTCTTGCTCTTAATAGAATTAGGAGCCTTTGAATTATTACTCTAATGATACAATTGTTCTCCAAATCTAAGTTCTGCTTTTTTAATATAAAAAATATAAAGTTGAAATTTCATGTCATAATATAAAGGGCTTTAGAATATAATGGCACTTTGTTCAAGTCAGTCATTTTAAGATTATGTTGAAATTTTCTTCCAACATACACAGACTTTGCTTTATGAGCCTTAATACTGTTTTCTTTAGGATTCAAATAATAACTCCAACTTAGTTCACTAGTCACCCATTTGTAATTTCACTTCTCTCAAAGGTACAACATTTTCTTTGAATTCATAAATGTGGTTAGCACATATTAATATTTTCCTGAGGGTCCCCAAGACCGCTCTCAGTCTCCATGATTTGCTAGAAGGCCTCACGGAACTCAGAAGAGCTGGTTATGGTACTCGGGTTATGGTGTATTACAGTGAAAGGTCACAGCTTAAAATCAGTAAAAGGAAAAGTGCTTGGGTGAAGCCAGGCAAGACTGCTAGTCATTCTCCCCCAGCAGAGAACCTAACTCTCTCAGCAGCGATGTGTGAAAATATGGGCAAAGGGTTGCCCACCAGCGAAGCTCACCTCGCCTCGATGTCCGGGTTTTTCAATTCGCTGTCAGTCACATAGGGATACCGCACCCACATGACCGGCTTTGGTTACTAAATCTCCAGCTCCCCAGAGGTCGAACTGATGCAGCATGGTCCGAGGACTCAGGGATACAAAAGCTCTTTCATAGGGCAGGACATTCCAAGGGCTCAAAGGTCAAGGGCTAATCTTGAAGATCTTTGGAATGTGCAGGGTTTCCGCAACCCAGGCCTGTTGAGTTAACTCATTACTGCACAAACACACTTGCAGGAGTCTTACAAATTTTTATCAAGTTCATTCCGAGACTCAAAAATGTCAGTTAGGTCAGATTTTTTTTTACTATTCTTAAAAAAAAAAAAAGAATTGCAAAGTGATACTGATTCATAATTTTCAAATTGTGTTTTTATTATGTTTTAAGTTCATAAACTCTGACAAGACTCTTCTTTGGAGAATCAACCCATTAATGTATGAAAAGAGCAGAACGTAGTTTTATTGTCCTATTGCACATAAGGCGGAAGCCATTCAGGGCTAAGCTTGGGGTTTAATTCACCATTTTGATGATATCATTCATTGTGGAACTCATATCTTCAAGGACATCTTTGCATACGATAATTTTCAGGGAATGAAAGAACATGCTGCTCCAGTCTCAGAGTTTTGGGGGTGAACCTGTGAATAAAAAGCCTTCACCTCCTGTTATTGTTGCAGCACCCCCCTCCCCCGCCAAGAGACTACAAAATACCCAGTGTCGTCACATATCTTAGTCAGTTGAAGGTGCTCCGTGACCTCTGACTGTTCCCCCTCCCTGGGTCTGAGAATTCTGCTGGTGCTTCTAAAGGACCATAGCTGCTGAGGGCTGTCGTGTCATTCATCGTAGCCTGGAACAAAAGCTTCCCGGAGCTTCCAGATTAGCTTTGTTTCTATGTCATCTGAGATGCCTTCAATGTGTCTGTAAAATTGTGAGTGGCAACTTTTCTAGTTTTCAGCCCCAAACTTAGTGTTGAAAATTTTCATGCCGGCTGGTAAAATGAGTGATTCTGAAAGTAGGCAAGATATTTTGACTTTGGCTATTAAGTTCAGGACCTCGCAACCAGTTTCTTGAGCTCATAAAAGAACGTTGTTTCTTGTTTTGCAGTGACAGACATTTACCAAAGATCAATATTGCCCTGCAGGAGCTGAATGGTTTTCAGTTGGGTGTAAGCAGAGATGGACTTCTTTAAAAAAAAGTATTGTTGCCCTAACTGGTTTGGCTCAGTGGATAGAGCGTCGGCCTGCGGACTGAAGGGTCCCAGGTTCGATTCCGGTCAAGGGCATGTACCTTGGTTGCGGGCACGTCCCCAGTAGGGGGTGTGCAGGAGGCAGCTGATCAATGTTTCTCTCTCATTGATGTTTCTAGGTCTCTATCCCTCTCCCTTCCTTTCTGTAAAAAATCAATAAAATATTTAAAAAAAAGTATTGTTATTTTATACTTCCTCCTCTTATAAGGGAACATTCCTATAAATTATATTTTTATATGCTGTGAGACTGATTAGAGTGTGAGGTGGTTTTATTTATTATTTATTTTTATTTTTATTTTTATTTTTATTTTTACAGCAGTGATCATAGTATTGCACTGGCTTAGAAATTAGGCTTCATGTAATCTTGGAATTAAGCTTGAAGAAAAATACAAAGCTTGGCCAGCCACACATATCGAACAGTAACAACTTAGACTAGTTCATATTATATTTAAAGAGGTGAATTTTATGAAGGAAAGATGCACAATCAAAGCAAAGGATGAATTTGCCTGCATCCTGTGCACAATAATGCACTGCAGCAGGCCAAGGTGCGATCCTTTACAATTCGGAAAAAATATAACATGTTCAGTCCAGAGTCTGTCATCGCTTAGGTATGGCTGTCTGGGCTCATGCTCCGTAGACAAAGAATGTAAAATTCCAGGAGGACCAGAGTATCGGTGCGTCATTGAAAATGATGAAGAATGCTCCCTATCAGTTTCCCTGAGAATTAACATGATATCCCCTTGAACCAAGCATTAGAGGCCTTTGCATAAATCAAATCAGACAGTATGTTATCCTTTTCATTCAGCTTCATGTTTGAGAAATTCATCCTTGTTGTTGTAGGTAGCTGTAGCCTGTTTCCTTTCATTGCCAACTAATAGTCCATTGTGTGCTTATATCACAATTCATTCGTCTGTTGATGAACATTTGGGTGGTTTCCAGTTTGGGGCTATTATGAATAAAGCTGCTACACACTGGCTTGTGAGAGTCCTTTTGTGGACCTATACACTCACTGCTATTGGATAACTTAAAACCTAGGACCACAATTGCTGGTCAGAGTAGGCATATGTCTGACTTTAGAAACATTTTCTCATTTTTAAAAGCAAACAATAATTCATTCTGAAATTTCATCAAGAATCAAACTGTGTTAAACAGTAGCAGTAAAAAATCAATACTCATTCAATCAAAAAATAATAACTGAAAAATTAACAAAATTGATTCTTTTCAAAATAGAAACACAACATGAAACAGTAATAATACCCATACTTCTGTTATAAAAATGTGGAAAACGAGAGAAAATTAAGTTAAAGAAACATCAATATTTTATATACTATACTTGCAAAATAAAATGTTGCAGATGTGAAAGAAAACATGAGGAGCATCATAATCAGACCATTTGAGATGATTTGATGGGCATTTTGGGGAGTGTGGCATGACAGCCTTTCCAGCCCCAGATGCTTCATATACAATCTCAGCCACATAAACAATTTTTACCAAATTCAGGAACTTTATAGAGGGAACCACCTACGTGTTCATATATATTTTCAGCGGCAGTAAGCTTCTGAGCGGTGGAATAGGTCAACATGCCTGTAGCCCATTTGCGGCACACCAGCTGGAAAGCTCTGTCCTAACTAGTAGAAACAGGGATTCCAAGACAACATGTGTTCTGTGGTCTGATAGGATTCTATGCTAAAGTTAAACTACAGGTTTAATAGGGCAGGAATTCTCAGACACTTTAAGATTCCAGGGCCCACTGTGGATTCTTTTTGGCTCCCAAATAAAAATGGGCAAAGCATAGAAATGCTCAGTGCCTTTGCGTAGGAATAGGTGCTCTTATTTTATAAAGGTAGGTTTGGAGGGAGTATCAGTTAGGGATGGTGCTCGGCGGCATTTAATAGAAAGTCAATGACTGCATCAGGTAGGGACTTACTACCCTTCAAAAAAGAAGTCTGATGATAGGTATCCCAGGCTGGTGCAGCCGCTCCACTACATTAAAGGAGTCTCAGGCTCCTTATATCTTTCTTTTTTATTTTATTTTATTTTTTTCATAGAAACGTAGGTCTATTTCGATAGAGACATGCTGACCTTCTGTCTTTCTGCTCTGTCATCCTTAGCATGAATCCTTTTATTCTCACATTTGCCTCATTGTGGCCTTATGGTTACAAGGTGGCTGCTTTACCTCCAGCCTCAGGCTCATAGTCCTGGTAAGAAGGGAGCAGGAAGGAGGAAGAGGTAATACTTCCATCAGGAAATCAATGCTTTCTTAGAAGTCTCCAATGGACTTCTATATACGTCTCAATGTCTAAAACTGGCTACCCCTAGATGCAAGGAAGGTTGGGAAATGTAGTTTTTTTTAGCTTGGTACATTGACTCCTTGAGCAAAATCAGATATTGGTTTACCTATTTTGGTCTCAGCTGACTTGGATCTCATCTCATAATTTTTCCCCTTGGCATCTGTTCTTCAGTCTTATTGATTACTAGAGGAGTGCACAGGTGGGGTCCCTCAGGCTGGCTGGCAATCCGGGCCGATCAGGGAGTGAGGGGGAGGCTGGCCTGGGTCAGTGCGCATCATAGCAACCAGTTGACTGATCTTTCGGTTATTTGGTCACTTAGGCTTTTATATCCTATCTAATAAAGAGGGAATATGCTAATTGACCCTCATGCCATTGCAAAGATGGTGGCACCCACAGCCAATAAGGAGGGAATATGTTAATTGACTGCCCCACCTTCAAAGATGGCAGCGCCCACAGCCACAAGATGGCCGGCAGGGGAGGGCAATTGGGGGTGACTGGGCTGGCAGGGGAGGGGAGTTGGGGGCAATTGGGCCGGTAGGGGAGCAGTTAGGTGTCGATCAGGCTGGCAGGCAGAAGCAGTTAGGGGCAATCAGGCAGGCGGTTGGGAGCCAGCAGTCCCATATTGTGAGAGGGATGTCCGACAGTTGGATATCCCCCAAGGGGTCCCAGATTGGAGGGGGTGCAGGCTGGGCCGAGGGACACCCCCTCCCCAGTGCACAAATTTCGTGCACCGGGCCTCTAGTATATAGATAACAGATAATGTTACTGCCCCACCCAGATCCCCCTTTCCTCTCACTGTGTGTGGTCCCCAACTTTGTATTCTTTGGCTTTCAATATATAGTCCCCATGGCTTTTGGGGGGGGCGTGGCTGTCCTCAGCCTACTGGAGCCCCCATTTGGAGGCAGAAAAATAGCTCTTTAAAATTCATAAGCATCTATTGATACACCAAAGCTGAGTCTTGAGCCCCCAGATTACTCATGGTCTCAAAGACCCAGACCTCCACAAACTAGTACTTACATGCACTGTGAAATCACTGCAGTGGTCTGTGCCCACGGCTCTACCAATAATCACTTCTGCCTGGGAGAGTCCAGGAAGGCTTCATGGAAGAGGACACATTTGACTTTAAAGAAAGAGTAATTTTCTTGCAGTGAAAAAGTGGCAATAGCATGTGGGAAGGCAAAAAGCCCATGGCCTGTCTGTGTGAATAAAACAAAGGGTTCCTGAGGAGAGCAGCAGACAACTGAGGGACAAGTGTACAGGGTGGGGCAAAAGTAGGTTTACAGTTTTGAATAGGCTAAACACAGTTTATTCTTGTATCATTATTAATTATTGTATTATTTTCCATATAAACAACTATAAACCTACTTTTCCCATTACCTATATGTGTGTGTGGTGGCGGAAAGGGCAGACAGCAAAGGACCTTAAATGTTTAGCTTTATCCAGAAGGCAATGGAGAGCCATGGATGGGGGTTAACTTGGGGGATGGACAAAGGGGAGTATGGTCAGAGCTGGGTTTTAGCAAGTTACCTCTGACAGTGACATTGACAAGGTCAAGAAGGAAAAACCCAGGCCTCTTGTCACCTATCACTCACAGCAGCATGTGCAGACCTGAGCTGTTGTCACCAGAGGGCGCTATGACCTAGGACAAGGGCCTCCTGCCTTGCCTGACCTCTTCCTGAGCACCTCACCTCCTGCGATCAACACCAGACACACTTCCAGCCAGGTCAGCACCACTGTCTGGCTGTTAGCACACAAGGCCCTGGGATATCTTTTGTATTGACTCTTGTTATTTGACTTTCCATGTAATAATAACTGACACTGAGGTAGGGACAGTGGAAAACAAGCAGATCAGCTCCTTGATGTTTGAGAACACTTGGTCTAAACCAGAGGTTCTTAAAATGCGACCCGTGGGGCCAGCAGTATCAGTCAGTATCAGAAACTACTGTGAACATGCGAGCAATGCAGATTCTTGGCACCCAATCCAGACTGACTGAGTCAGACGCTCTGGATCCAGGTGGGGACCAGCAACCTCTGTTTTAACAAGCCCTTGGTTTGATTCTGATGAATGGCCAAGGTTGAGAATCACTGGTCTAAGAAAGAACTGCACAATGCAGTGAGCGCCCTCAAAGGAGTGGGCCCAGTGTGCTGCAGAAGGGCCCCAACTCACACAAGCAAGGACCACGTGGGGGAGGTGTCATAGGAGTCAGTCATATAGTGGGTGTTGGGAGTGGAGAAAGGCATTCCAAACTGAGAGAACAATGATGTCAAGGTCCTGAGAGGGAGAGTTTAGTCTCTTATTAGATTCTAGCTGGAAGGGAGCTTACACAAAGGGGCTTAATCTTTGTCCCATTATGTACATTCCTGATTTCTCTCCAAGGGGTCTCATGTTTTGAAAGATGTTGCCTTCGAAAAAGCTGTCCTAAATAATTCATTCATTTCCTACTATTTATTAATCAATATCTATAGGTACAGAGATTCTGACTAGCACGAGATGTCCAGACTTCCCACCCTGAATTAATAATGATAGTAACTACTATTTGCCAAGGGCTGACTTTGGGCCAGGCTGGGTGCCAAGCATTTCATGTGTGCTAGCTCATACAGTCTCTACCATCGGCCTCTGATTGGGGTACTGTTATTACCCCCATTTCACTAAAGAGGAAACCAATGATCCAGAGAGGCTAGTCACTTGGCCAAAGACCCAACCAGGTGTGATCTAACCTAGGCCAGCCCTCCTGCAAACAGGCTTGATCCCAATGCTTTCCTGTTTCCAGCCCCCAAAAAAGATCCCTGGCCTGTCAGCACATACAGTCTTATTCTGAGCAAATGCACAACTCCTGCTATACGTTTAGAAGTACCAAAATAACTCATGGTACCCATTTCTGTCTTGGGAGTTCCCCGGGTTCTGGGACTCCAGGTCAGAGCCCCTGAGCTAGTTCAACCCTCTCTCTGTCTATATAAGAATATGGAAGCCCCAGGAGGGGCAGCTGTCCAGGACCCCCTCAAGCATCCCCTGGTATCATGAAACTAGAAAAGAAGTCACTGGTTCTTGGGTCAGCATCCCCTTCTCCACCTTCCCCCCTCTCACTGCTGCCCTCCCTTGCTTCCATCCCGCTCAAGCGTCTGCTCTGTGCCAGGCCCTGGGCATTGGGGAGACAAAGACAAATAGGCACTTCCTGCCAGCCTTTCCATTTCCCACGGGCTATAACATGTTGCTTCCACACGCTTTTATTGAGCTATCTCCACCACAAGGCAGTTTTCACGCTGATGTCATCAGCAGCAACAACAATTATATCCTCACCCACTGGCTTTGCAGGATAGAATACAGTAGAGCCTGTCCCACCTCCCACTCCACCTCTACCCACCTCCCTGCCCTCTGTTCCTAAGATGGACAAGCTCCATGCCCCATTAGCCCTACCCGAGGTGCTTAGAGGGTGCTGGCTGACTCCTCCCTTTCTTGAAAGACAGTGTGTGGTAAACAGACTTGCTGTATCTGCCCTTCCTCCCTCTGCCCTCCCGCCATGGCTTACTTCGAATCTCTTTTCTCACTTCCTCGTGCCAGTTTTATAGCCAGGCTTCACCATCTGCCTGGTGGGCGAGTGCTCTTAGTCTGTGTTTGTGTTAATAAATTAGGTTAAGTAACATTTTCTCTGTTGGCTCCTAGGGATACAGACAACAGTTAGACCTGATGTCTGCTCCGGGGAGCTCGCAGTCTGTTTCTGGAAGAAAGGCTGCTATTACCACGCTGTGAAAGGGCAACCGAACAAGGTAGCTTAATTGCTAAGGGTTCGCCCAGACTGCACTTGGGGCATACGCCTCAGCAAACACAAGTGGCCTCTCGCTCTCTCAGGAAACAGGGCTGCCCTTGCAAACTGGAGCTCCAAGAGGAAGCCGGGTTCATGGTGGGAAGACTGTGACAGGCAGGAGAGGGAAACGCGATCCGCAGAAACCCTGTGTCAGTGGCTGTCTGTCTTCAGAGGCAGACTTCAGCAACCAGCCCACAAACACAAAAAGGCAGTGACAGTGTTCTTAATAAAAGTGATTTTTAAAATTGCCACAAAAGTCATATGGGCTCATAGAAAACATTTTAAGTGAGAGGGAAATAAAATGTGCATTTCAACCTTTGTCTCAATCTAAATCACTGTTAACACTAACACTTTGGTGTATAAATTTCCACTATATTTAATCACATATAATCATGTGTGTGTGTGTGTTTTATATACAAATACATATGGAGGGTGTGAAAGATCATTTTAAAATATAAATAAAAATATAACATTTAAATATATGTTACATCTATATAATAATGTTATAGGTATAGATAATATATATGCTATTCAAAATAGAGCACTGAATTGTGGGCATCTTCCCATGTTGGCAAGTATGGATAGATCTGTCTCATTCTTTATTAGCTGTATACTATGGACACACCATGAATTCCTTAATCTTCTGCTGATACACATGCATTTCTAGTCTTTTGTTACTACAAACAATGCTGCAAAGAATTTCCTGTATATTTATCTTTGCTCATTCTTGCCAGTGTTTCTATAAAATAAATTCTCAAAGGTGGAATTGATTACATCAAAGGACACACAAATATAAAGTCTTGGTAGAAATTGATAAACTTCTTTCCCAAAGTAATGTACCCAATTTGCATTTGCCCAGTGACAGAAAGCCTATGGACACTCCACCCCAAAACCTTTATTTATTTATTTATTTATTATTTATTTTTTTCAAAACCTTTTTTTTAAATGTTTTTTTTTTCATTATCATTATTATTATTATTATTATTATTACTACTACTACTAGAGGCCTGGTGCACAAAATTCGTGCACAGGTAGGTCCCTAGGCCTGGCCAGCGATCAGGGCCGATCAGGGCCTTCCAGCTGCTGGCCAGGGCCTTCCTTCATTCCACACCACTGCCTGGTGGTCAGCACACATCATAGCAAGCGATCAAACTTCCAGTCTCCCAGTGGAACTCCTGAGGGAACACTTTGCATGTTAGCCTTTTATATATATAGATTTTTGTTGTTGTTAATTCTCACCTGAGGATATTTTTTCATTGATTTTTAGGGAGAGTGGAAGAGAGAGGGAAAGACAGAGAGAGAAACATCAATGTAAGAGAAACACATCAATTGGTTGCCTCCTGCACGAGCCCTCACCAGGGCCTGGGCTGGGGAGGACCTTGCAACCAAGTACGTGCCCTTGACCAGAATTGAACCCGGGACCCTTTGGTCTGCAGGCCAATGATCTATCCGCTGAGCCAAACCGGCTAGGGCCCAAAATCTGATACATGAAAAATATTACCACCTTGTTCTTTTCATTAGGATCTGTTTTTCTGTGGAGTCAAGCATCTATCTCCTCGCATGTTTATTGGCCATTTGAATGTCATCCTCTGTAAAATGTATATTCCCATGTTATTTGCATATTTTTCCTACTCATATTTTTCTTTCTTACCTTTCTCCCTTTGTCTTTTTTTTTTTTTAAAAGTTGATTTGTGTGAGTTCTTTGCATATCAGTTTCTTAGCCCTCATTTGTCATATGGAAAGGAACTCAATATTTTCTTCAGTTTTGTGTTTGACATTTGCTTTATGTGTATGGTTATTTTTTCCCTATAGAAGTTTTAAAATATGTATGTAGTCAGATCTGTTCATTTTTTCCTTGATAACTTCTGGGATTTGTGTCATGTTTTAAAAATATTTTTCTCCACTCCATGATTATGGAAACAAATATTCTCTGATATTTTCTTCTGGTATTTTTATGTTTTTTAAAAATCTATACATATTTGATCCATCTGGAATTTATTTTCATGAGTAGTATGCAATGAGTTAGGGACACAGCTAGATTCTTTTTCCACAGGGCCCATCAATTCTCCTAATATGTCTTTTCCCCTCACATATGTGAAATGCTACCCTTATTATACACCAAATTTCCTTATATCCTTAGGTCTATTTGTGGATTTTATTTTACTCCATTTATCCCTTTATCAGTTTTTGAGCCAGTTATACACTTTAATTATTGTAACTTTTAATACACTAATAACTTTTTCAAACCTTTCTCTCTGCAAGACTTTACCAAATTTGTCAGTAAACGACACACTTTTTATCTGGCTTTAAGTCTTTAGAATGTGGTCAAACTGTCAACTCAATGTGACTCTTCATCTCTCTGAACATGTGCATTTTCTTATTCAACAAATATTTACTGAGCACCCACTCCATGCTAGAGACAGTGGGAACAATACGGACGGGTTTTAGCGATTAATCCTCAAGGCCACTGCAGCTCCACAATTCCTGAGTTCCAAGGGCAGTTCACTGTCAGTCAGGGACTCTCCTAGAACCCATGCCCAGACCTGGTTGCTTTCAGATGCCCCTGAGCCATGGTTCAGTCAAGGCTAGTGGTAACAGGGCCAAAAGAAGTTGGATTTTAAATAAACCTGGCTTCCTCTCCAACATTGTTGAGGGACCCTTATCCAAGCCACTCAGTTCCCATCAGATAAGAAAGAGCCAAAGCAGATGGGGTCATTGGGAACTATGGTATGCCATGAGCTTTCGGAAATTGATTTTTTTTTTTTAAGAGAGAGGACAAAAATATATTTTTAAAAAACTGAGACTAACTTATCTAGAAATTATCTTTGAATCCTGGCAATGGAGAAGGCAGCATGGGGTCAATCTAGTTGTGTGACCTTGAGCATGTCAGTTAACTTCTCTGGACTCCATCTCATGAACACTCAAGGTCAACAAACAGGCAGTGTGCTGAGATATTTTCTCATATTTAGTTTTACCTGATCCTCAGATCACCTTTATTAGGTAGCGTCATAGAACCCTTGGTTTATACACAGAAACCCAAGATTCAAAAGGGAAATTGATATGCCTAAAGCCACTCATTTAGAAAGAGCAGAGCTAGTGCCCTGCTGTGTACCAGGTACTTCTAAGAAGAGCAAGGAGGAGGGACTTGCCCCACCAGAAACGAGGACTCACTATGAAGCTGCCCTATAAAGACAGTGTCATATTGACCTCGGGACAAACAAATTGACCCAGGAGAAGGAATAGCGACACCCAGAGGTAGACCCACACATGCACATAGCAAAGGTGGTATATCATGGTGAAGAAAGAAAAGATGTCCAAGTAATAGAGCTGGGAAAAATTACTTCACAACATATACAAAGATCAGCTCTATATGAATTATGGACTTAAATTTCAAAAATAAAACATTAAAATGCTTAGTAGAAAATATAGGTAAATATCGTTTGGGGGTTGGAATAGAGAAAGATTTCTTAAATAAGGCCCCAAAGACATCTATAGATATAAAAGTCTAAGCAACTGTTCCGACCAAACGACTGGAACGACCAGTCATCTAGTCACTATGATGTGCACTGACCACCAGGGGCAGACGCTCAATGCAGGAGCTGCTCCCTGGTGATCAGTGTGCTCCCACAGCCAACCTCTCACGGACCCTAGCCCTGGCCAGCCGGCCCCCCAATAGGCCTCGACCGCCAGCCAGGCTGAGGGACCCCACCCATGCACAAATTTGTGCACCGGGCCTCTAGTCTATATATATAAAAGCCTAAGCAACCATTACGACCATAACGACCATTTGACCAGTCACTATGACATGCACTGATCACCAGGGGGCAGATGCTCAACACAGGAGCTGCCCCCTGGTGGTCAGTGTGCTCCCATAGCCAACCTCCTGTGGCCCCTCCCCCTTGCCAGCCATCCCACATTCCCCACCCCCCCCCCCCACCCCATAGACCTCGATCGCCGGCCAGGCTGAGGGATCCCATCTATGCATGAATTCGTGCACTGGGCCTCTAGTTTACTATAAAATTAAAGGTTGATAAACTTGACTGTATTATAATTAAGAACTTATGTTCAACAAAATAACACCTTAAAGAAAGTAAAAAGACAAACAATGAAGTAGGAGGGGAAAAAAATCTCAATACACATAAGCAATGAAGAATTAATATGAAGAATGTAGGCCCCAGCTGGGTAGCTCAGTTGGTTAGAGCATTGTCATGATATACCAAAGTTGCAGGTTTGATCTCTGGTCAGGGCACATACAAGAATCAACCAATTAATGTATAAATAAGTGGAACAACAAATTGATGTTTCTCTCTCTGTGTGTGTCTGTTTCCTTCCCCCACTCTTCCTGTCTTTCTCTAAAATCAATAAATAAAAATTTAAGAGAGTATATAAAGAATGTCTATAAATCAGTAAGAAAGAAAGCTTTTGAAAATGAAAGAAAAGTGGACAAAAAATATAAGCACAATATTTTAGAGAGGAAGAAACACATACAGCTGATAAGTGTGAAGATATGTAAAACATTGTCAGTGATCAGGAGAATTTTAGTGTCTATGTTCATCAAGAATATTGGCTATAATTTTTTTTCTTTGTAGTATCTTCATCTGGTTTTGGAATTATGATAATGTTGGCCTTGTAAAATGAGCATGGGAGTCTTCCCTCCTCTTGAATTTTTTGGAATAGTTTGAGAAGGTTAGGTGTTAGTTCTTTGAATGTTTGATAAAATTCACCTGCGAAGCTATCGGCTGTAGGACTTTTGTTTGTTGGGAGTTTTTGGATTACTGCTTTAATTCCATTAGTTGTAATTGGTCTATACAGGTTTTCTGATTCTTCCTGAGTTAGTTTTGGAAGATTGTATGTTTCTAGAGATTTATCCATTTTGTCCAGATTGTCCAATTTGTTGGCATATAGTTTGCAATATTTTTTATACAGTCTTTTGTATTTCTGTGGTGCCAGTTGTTACTTCTCTTTCATTTCTGATTTTATTTATTTGTGACCTGTCTCTTTTTTCTTGATGAGTCTGGTTAAAGGTTTGTCAGTCTTGTTTACCTTTTCAAAGAACCAGCTCTTGGTTTTATTGATCTTTTGTATTGTTTTTTTAGACTCTATTTCATTTATTTCTGCTCTGATCTTTATTATTTCCTTTCTTCTACTCACTTTGGGCTTTGTTTTTTGTTCTTTTTTCCAGTTCCTTTAAGAGTAAAATCAGATTGTTTATTTGAGATTTTTCTTGTTTCTAGAGATAGGTCTGTAATGCTATGAATTTTCCTCTTATAATTGCTTTCACTGTGTCCTATAGGTTTTGGGTTGTTGTGTTCTCATTTACATTTGTTTCAAGATATCTTTGATTTTTTCCTTAATCTCATTGTTAACCCATTCATTGTTTAATAACATGTTATTTAGCTTCCACTTTTTTCCCAGTTTTTTTCTTGTGATTGATTTATAGTTTGATACCATTACTAGTGGCCCAGTGCACAAAATTCATGCACAGCAGGGGGGAGGTGTCCCTCAGCCCAGCCTGCACCCTCTCCAATCTGGGATCCCTCGGGGTATGTCCGACTGTCCACAGGGATCGGGCCTAAACCGGCAGTTGGACAGCCCTCTCGCAATCCGGGACCACTGGCTCCTAACCACTCACCTGCCTGCCTGCCTGATCGCCCCTACACTCTGCCTGCTGGCCTGCCTCCCCCCAACTGCCCCCCTCCCCGCCGGCCTGATCACTCCCAACTGCCCCCTCTGCCCCCGCCGGCCTGATCACCCCTAACCACCTCTGCCTTGACCCTGCCACCATGGCTTTGTCCAGAAGGATGTCCGGAAGGTCTTCTGGTCTAATTAGCATATTACCCTTTTATTAGGATAGATGGTCAGAGAAGATGCTTGATATGACTTCAATCTTCTTAAATTTATTGAGACTTGTTTTGTGTCCTAACATGTGGTATATCTGAGAAAATGTTCTATGTGCACTTGAAAAGAATGTCTATTTTGCTGCTTTGAGGTGAAATGCTCTGAAGATATCAATTAAATCCATCTGGTCTAGTGTGTCATTTAAGGCCATTATTTCCTTGTTAATTTTCTGTTTGGAAGATCTATCCATTTGATGTCAATGGGATGTTAAAATCCCCTACTATGACTGTATTACTGTCAGTCTCTCCCTTTATGTCCATCAAAATTTGCTTTATGTATTTAGGTGCTCCTATGTTGGGTACATAAATGCTTACGGGTTATATCCTCTTGTTGGAATGATCCCCTTATCATTATGTAGTGTTCTTCTTTGTCTCTTCTTATACTAGTAGCCTTTGTCTTAAAAATCTATTTTGTCAGTTATAAGTATTGCTATTCCAGTTTTTTTCATTTCCGTTTGCATGAAATATCTTTTTGCATCCCTTTACCTTTAGTCTGTGTGTCTTTTGTACTGAGATGGGTCTCTTGTATAAAGAATATATATAGGCCCATGTGCAGTATCTATTCAGCTACTCTATGTCTTTTTATTGGAGCATTTAAGCCATTTACTAGTACATCTAAAGTGACTATTGATAGGTACATGTTTATTGCCATTTTATTCCTTATACTATGTCCCTCTGGTGCTGTTTTTTTTTCTTCTTCTTCTTAAAGAAAACCCTTTAACATTTATTGAAATAGTGGTTTCAACAAACTCTTTTAGCTTTTTCTTGTCTGGGAAGCTCTTTATTTAAGAGAATTTTTTTTGCCTAGGGCATATAGAAAAGGTTCTTAGAGGAGATGCTTTTTGATGACTTTCTGAGAACAGATAGTTCATGGGCAGGGGAAAAGGAAGCAGGGAGGTGGACACTGGGAGGGAGGGTGGGAGCTGGCAGCCTGGCAGGGATATCCAAAGTGCCAGGGTGGGAGAGGGAGGGTAGGCGTCTGTGCACAGATCTGAGAAAGCCCAGAGGAGGGGCTCACTCCACCAGACCAAGGAGAGGTCTCCTGTCGGGGCCTCTGGGTGAGTAAACATGTGCTGGGAGGAAGGGCTTTATGGGAAGTAATACTAACCTACCCAGAGCAGGCAGGCAGGAAATTGCCGAGGGTGTTCAGGAAACAAAAGCATGTTCTGTGGGAGGCTAATAGGGCTCCACAGTCTAACTCACTTGGAAAATTCTGGATTGAACAAGGTGAAACAGATTTCTTTCCTGCAGGCGTTCTCAGAACCCTGAATATGTTAAAGTGCATTGGTCTGCAAGACAAGGTTATATGTGCAGCATTTCCAAAAAGGGCTGTAGACTCGTTTATTAACTTGACAGCACATTAGTTATGAAGAGGTGGCAGAAAAGCAGGCGGGTGAAATGGCTTAGGGTGCCTTAGATGCCAATGGAGAAGTAAGAGATTTTTAAGCCGGGTGGTGACCCAACCGCAGATGAGGGGTAGGAGGTTGCTTCCTATGTCCATGTGGGGAATGAATATGAAGAAAGGGGGACACTGACATTTATTGTAGACTTACCCTGCTCCAGCCACCGTGCTAGCACTTTGTATATACATGTGCATTTCATCTTACAACCCTACAGAGCCAGGTGCAGGACCTAAACCCTGGAGCTCTCTACCACCAACCCGCTGGGTGACTGGCCAGCTCAGGCCCCCTCTGGGCCTTGGCTACCTCATGTCTCTACAAAACAACTGCTGTTGTTCCTCCCAGCTCTGAATTTTTATCCACACAGGTGCTGCCTTATAGAGTCCTGCATCTGGTCCTCCGTTATGGAATTTTAGAACTGATTATCATAGCTGACAGACCAGCCTCATCATTCCACCCTTACACCAAGTCGGCAATGCATTCAGTCAACAAGGATTTACCACCCGCCCACCCTTTGCCAGGCGCTGTCCTGACAGCTGCCATCTGTTGTCTGGGAGGCAGAAACTTCTATAGTCCCCATTTTTCCAATACGGAGCCTTGTCCCGCATCTCGCCAGGTTCAGATTTGGATCAGGACCATCTACACCAACAGCCCAGCTCCTGCCCACTCTGTTTTGCTGCCACCCATGTAAGCCCACAGGCTCAGGGCTGGAGCCCAGGCCTCCAGAGCAGGATGGTGAGAGGGCAAGTGTGTGTGTGTGGGGGGGGGGCGGGGGGGGGATGGGGGGATGGGGACAATGATGCTAGTCAGACATGGCTATAGTTCTTGGTCCTGCCACCTACTAGCTGTGTTACACGGTACGGATCATTTCGCCGCCTGAGCCTCAGTTCTCTCATCTATAAAATAGCTCTAATGACTAGCATTTACTGAGCATGTAATAAGTTCCTCTAAAAAATCTTCCTGAGTGTGTTACAGACCACAGCCGTTATGGACCAGAGCCATGATTTGATCCCACGCTGTCTGGCTTCATGGCCCATGCTATTAACCACTCCACTATCTGGTTCAGGAGGTTCAGTACAAACCTGTGTATTAGATGGTGAGATATCAGGGGTCAAGAACCATATCTTCTGCAGGATCCAGGAGCCAGCTCAGGCCTAGCCCTGAGTGAGTTTCAGTAAATTCATTCACTCATTCTTTCACTAACTTGCTTCATTCATTCAATTAGTATCTATTGAGCACCTGTTCTAGGAGCTGGAGACAGCAATGAAGAAGGTAGAAAAGACCCCCATTCCTGCTGGGGTCCGACCCCAGCAGGTCCAGGGGTCCCCAAAGGTGTGGATGGAGTCGGCGAAGAAGGAATGACATGGAGACAGCGTTCAGTTGATCAGCAGCCTAGCCAGGACCTCTAGCCAGGATCTCCAGCCAAGTTCTGGTCAGGATCTCTAGCCAAGTTCTGTAGCCATGTTCTCTCGCTAGGTTCTCCAGCCAGGTTCTATGTCGGATCTCCAGTCAGGTTCTGTCGCCAGGTTCTAGTCAGGTTCTCTTGCCATGTTTTCTTGCTAGGTTCTGTCTCTAGGTTCTTTTTTTTTTTTTTTCCAGTTAATCATTATTTCCTTCATTTTTGTTTTTATTATAGCATGTTTGCTTCATTTACAGCAAGCAGAAAATAAACTGGGTCTTATTTTGATCCAAACATTGATGTTTTAAAGGTTGTACACAATATTAGTTAAAAAGAACATATAAAAATACCCTTTTAGAAGCTTCTATAAGAAAGAAAATACAGTTTAACCCCACAACTTTCCTCTTTGCTAGAACTGCAAACTACTGCTACAGTTTTAAATAGACTTTTTGTTGTTTAAACTATACATCCAGGAAAATCTAAAAAATTAAAGAAACGTGCATATAAATAAATGATTGCATAGCAGAACATGAACATTAACTGCAAAACAGTAAAGAAATGAGTTAGAAATACTATCAAATATACAAAGGTTCTAGAATCAACCCTTTAAACACATTCCACAAACAGTATTTAAAAACCACCTTTTGTTCTTTACAGGCAAGGCCTAGATTACTAAAAGCAAAATTGAAAAAAGCAATCCTCTAAAAGGAGTCGTTTTCCCACAATATTTCTTATAACCTGGCAAGCAAGCAATCTAAAAATGTTAAAGATGCTAGCTTTTATTCTGAAATGAGAGTGGACACCTCAAGTAACTTTTATTGTCCCTAAAACGATCTCTCAGAGAAATGCTAGAAATTATAAATGGTTAAGGGAATTTTTCCCTCATTTTTAGTCAGGTACTACATCAATAATCAAAGACTCAAAGATGTGACTTGTACTTAAAGTCAATTCTTTTTCATGGCACCACAGAATCACCTAGAATGGGAGTGTTGTCTTTCAATTTGCCTCACATTCAATAAACAGATGTGAAGAACAAGCCTCCTTCATAAAGAGGTAGGCAAATTTTGATACAAATGCACACACACCTAGTGCTATAAGCATCAAAATTCAGTTCTTTTACACTATGTACACAAACTTCCGGTGAAACAATTTACTTGCTTTTAACAGCAGCCAAAACTAAGCTATTATGGTCAACAATGTTCTTTCAAGTTTAGAGTAACTTAACTACATAAGAGCATCATTTCCACCTCAAATTTGTCATCATTGACCTGTTCAAATTTTAAGGTGAGTTTTTCTGATGTTTGTATATTTCAAATCTTCTTAGAAACCAGAAAAAAAGCAGTGAAGGCTCCATGTTTCAATAAAAAACTCAATCTCCCTGGAAATGCTACTTAACCCGTTGCATCATTCCCTAAGAAGGTGGGGTTAAGAAAAGAACTACTCCACACTGTGTCATAAATTAACTATTTTCACGGGCCTAGACATCTTAACAAGAGAAAAAGATCCACCCTGAACCTAAATGTGTCTGATCACTCAGTGTACTGTGGCTACAACTTCACTTTTGTATCATTCTATCTTATTAGCAAGCTATATTTCTAGGTTAACAAGTCTACCAAATATGGATATAAGAGTTTATTTTTAATAAGACAATGTTGCAAATTATGGTCAACCAACATCTTTTCACCAATACTTCAAGCATAAAAAATGAGAATCTTTACAAAAATATACAGAGACACCACAAATTGGTAGCTGCCCATAACATTAAACAAACTGGACTCTTAAGAGTGGCTTCTCAACAGCATATCACTTTAATTATAATCATTGCCTGGTACAGGGAAAACTGACAAATGTTTTGTAAGCATCATTGCAACATTGTATTCCTGATAATTTAAGTAAACCAAACTATGAGTAAATGAATGATACATGCCTAAAAATATCATGGTTTATACTATCAGTGGCCACTGGACTTGGGATCTAGATTTTGACCTAGACCTAGACTGTGATCTTGACTGAGATCTGGATCTAGGTGGTTCTTTTTTCCTTGGTTCCTTTTCATATCTTGAGCCAGACTTATAATGTGTTTTGGAATCTGTTTTAGAGGTGCCTCTAGTTTTGGTGTGAGATGCAGACCTAGAATGTGATTTAGCCTTCATTTCTTTCTTGGGCTGGGACTTGGACCGTGATCTTGAATTGGATTTAGATCTTGAAAAAGATCGATTTCGGTGTTTGAATCTATCATTGTCGGAATGGCTTCTGCTACGCCGTGGTCTTCCGGTCGGTCTACTGTTTCTAGGACTATAGGATCTTCTATAGTTGTAATCAAAGGACCGACTTCTTGATCTCCTTCTTTCATAACTTCGGCTTCTAGAACGCCTGTATCTGTCATAATCATCATAACGTGAAGAACTGTATACATTCCTCCCTTCCTTGGCTTTCATCTGATTTGGAGTCTTCCGATCTCCCTGTGCAAACTGTATTTCAATTTGGCGACCACAAATCCATTTTCGGTCCAAATTATGTAAAGCATCTTCGGCATCACGAACATCTTCAAATTGAACATAAGCAAATCCTCTTGGACGGCGAGTGTAGAAATCAAGTGGAACATACACATCAACTATAGGACCATAACGACCAAATTCACGTCGTAAATCTTCAGACCGGGTATCGTTGGCCACATTCCTTACGAACAGAGACGTGTTTGGGGGACGCAGGTAGCGGGACATGACGACTGCGGGACTCTCGGCAGGAGCACTAACGGGCTTCTGTCTCTAGGTTCTGTGTCTAGGTTCTGTCTTCTGTTGTCTTGTTACATCTGTATTTATACCAGTTGATTTTAATCCTATCAATTGCTATTCCAAAGATTAGGGCATTTCTTATCTCCATTCCAGGGAGTAAAGATTATGTAGCTTAAGCGTGATTGTTCGTAGTTAGTAGTTAAAGTGATTAACTACCCGCCTGGCACTTAGTTAAGGGGTTTTATTTCCTCCCTAACTTCAGGGAAAAATCCCTACCTGGGGAAACAACCTTTCTCGGAGAGGTGACCTTGGTTAAAACACATAGCACCAAGAAGGGGAGCAAACATATTAAGAACAGTATGCCATATACGCCAGGTCCCTTGAAACATATGCTGTGCAGATGTTTCTTCCCTGCAGCGACTGTGTCAAACAGCAAGGATGGACCGGCTCCCGGCACATTCCCATGGCAATTATATTCTAGTGGCCATCTAGGCACTAAATGTACAAACAAGAAAACTACCAGCCAGTAATTAGTGCAAAGTTAAAAGAGGATTTTATGCAGCGACTGGGTGGCTGCTTTTGATGGGTGGTGGGGAAAGAATTCTCTAAGGAGGTAATGTTTTAGCTAAGACTTGAATGATGAGAGGGAACTAACCATCTGAAAACCAGGGGGAACAGAGCATCCAGACAGAGGGAACAGCAAGTGCAAAGGCCCTGAGATGGGAACAAACTTGGCATATTTGGGGAGGAGAAGCCAAGTGTGGTTGGAGAACCAGTCAGTGAAGGGAGACAGTGAGACAGGGGACACATCCTGGAGGCTTCATGACCAGAAGAAGTTATTATTTTTTTATCATTTTTCAAGGATTGATGGGAAGCAGTTGGAAGGTTTTTAAAAAAAATTAATATATTCTTTTTAAATTTCTTTTTAAAATTGATTTCAGAGAGAGGGAGAAAGAGAGAAACATCGATGAGAGAGAAACATTAATCAGCTGCCTCCTGCATGCCCCACACTGGGGAGTGAGCCTGAAACCTGGCCATGTAGCCTGCCTGGGAATCGAACTGTGACCTCCTGGTTCACAGGTCAAGACTCAACCACTGAGCCATGCCGGCCGGGCTGGTAATCATCTCTTAACATGCATTTCTCTTTCACTGGACAGCGGGCTCTTCACTAGCTGGTCATGCTGTAGCAGAGGCCTCCCAGGCGCTGTCCTCCTTTCTTCCCCATTGGCTAGAATTTTTAGCTAGACTCATGGCCACCCAAAGAAATGACATGCCAGTCTCCCTGGCAGCTAGGAGTCACCAGGTGACAAAGTTCTGACCAGTGCCTAAGAATGGAGGTGGTGGGGGCAGCTTCCAGTCATACCTTTCCTGGGGAGGAGCGTGCCCTTCCCTCCCCGTCCTCATGCTGCTGGCCACACTGCGGACGGCAATGGTGGTGTGCCCTATCCGACAGCATGGGAAAAGGCAACTTCTCTAGGAACGGCAGAGCCACCAGACAGAAGGATCGGGGTTCCTGACACCCTGAAATTGCCACATCAACTCTGAACTGCTTACTCCCAGAATATTTGGAGAGGCAATAAGACCTCTTTTCTTTCCAAGCCTTCCTGCAGTCTAATATAATTCACACTAATTTCCATGCCGAACACAGTGACTGGCACTTCGTAAGTGTTCAATGAATTATGACTGAATTATTAAACCGATTACAAAAAGGGAAACCCTTAATTCCAGCATTTAACACGCTGACTGCATATCCCCCCTCAGTTCTTCTCTATGTGCACTGGATCCTTTAATAGAGGCATAATTAGAGTAGAAATGGAATTTTATATCCAGCCTTTCCCCTTTAATAGTAATTGCATAATAAATATCTTCTATGGCATATTAGCATTGTTTTAAATAGGTGTGTAATTTTCCACCAAAGAGAGCAACCATCATTTACTTAACCATGCTCTTACTGTTTGATATATATACATTTTTTATTTTTTGTAATTCCAGAGAATGCTGCAACATTATGACTAGTTTGTATTACTCCATATTTTTTAATAATTCCCTTGAAAATGGGATTGTTGTCTTTTTTTAATATCTTAGATCACCCTCCACCTTCACTAGCCACTCTTAAGCTTTATAACTTCTAATTAAATTCTGAGCCATGGTCATGGTGTGAATAACAATTACAACAGCGCCGAAACCGGTTTGGCTCAGTGGATAGAGCGTCGGCCTGCGGACTGAAAGGTCCCAGGTTCGATTCCGGTCAAGGGCATGTACCTGGGTTGCGGGCACATCCCCAGTAGGAGATGTGCAAGAGGCGGCTGATCGATGTTTCTCTCTCATCGATGTTTCTAACTCTCTATCTCTCTCCCTTCCTCTCTGTAAAAAATCAATAAAATATATTAAAAAAAAAACAATTACAACAGCAACAGGTGCCCATTACTGACCACTGATATGTAACTGTGCCATGGCACTTGTCAAGTATACGTATCTGCATATATATATATATATATATATATATATATATATATATTATATATATATATATATATATATATATATATATATATATATATATATATATAGCTTTATCCAGCCCTTGCTATATGCCATGCAAGGGGAGTGGGGAAAAGTGCCAATCCTAGAGTCAGACTGCATTCAAACCTCAGTCAGACTGCTTTCTAACAGTGAGAACTTGGACAGTAACTTAACCTGTCTGTGCCTTCGTTTCCTCATCAATAAAATGGGGGGTAATAACACTTTTCTCGTGGGGTTGATGTGACATGTAAATGAGATAACAGTAGCCCTGGCCAGTGTGCTCAGTGGTTAGAGCGCCAGCTGGCATACCAAAGGATTACAGGTTCGATTCTCGGTCAAGGACACATACCTGGGTTGCAGGTTCAATCCCTGACCAATTCATCTGTCACCCTCTTGTCAATATTTCTCTCTCTCTTCCCATTGCTCCCTTCCACTGTCTCTAAAAATCAATAGAAAAACTATCCTTAGGTGAGGATTAACAAACAGACAAAAAATGAGATAACAATAGCGTTTCTAGGTGCCAAGCACTGTGCTAAAGGCTTTGCATTTGATACTTGCCCCAGCATAGGAAGTGTTTCCTCCCCCATTTTGAGGATGGGGCGTCCGAAGCTCAGGGCACGGACCCACTGCCCAGAGCTGAGCATTCTCACGTAGGACAGTCATTGACCTCAAAGCCCCAAGTTCCTTCCGAAAGGATTCTTTTTTATGGTGTTCATCAGGCCATAACCTCAAAGCCCAACTTCTCCAGCGTAATCTCTCCCTCCTTCCGCCTCCCACACCACAACACACAGCCTGCTTCAGGCCCGCTAAGCAGTTTGCTGTCCTTCCCACAGTCATCACTGTAGCATGGAAAACCCCTGCAGCTCAATGAGGAAAAACTATTTATCAAGCACTTCCTCTGGTCAGACCCTGTGCTTGGTGCTTTGTGTTATTAATCCCCAAAGCTGTCCTAGATGTCAGCACCATTGCCTCTATTTTACGGGTGGAGAAGCCCAGGCCCAGAATGGTCCAGTGAGCTGCCCAGTGTCAGGGGGCTACTGTAGTCAAGCGCCAAGACTCACCGCCAGGCTGGGAAACGCGAGTCTAGGGTCCTGCTGTTCTTACAGCCCCCGGGAGGGTGGTTCCCAGGGGGTGGGGAAGGTTGTGCTGTCATGGTCACAGGTTGCCACCACCTACCCTAGGGCAGTCATGCAGAAGGTACCAGCACAATGCCCATCAGGGCCACCTGGCCTCTCAAGGCCCAAGGCACAAAGGCATGGCTGGGATCCAAGACAGAGCCATTAGGTGAGCTTTCTGTGCCACCCCTGAAATAGCCCAGCTCTCAGCTCTCAGCTCCTGCTCTGGGAGGTGGCAGGCAGATCCCGGAATAGCTCTTTCCTACTGCAAGGTGACCTAGTTAGCAGGTTCCTCTTGTCATGTGAGGTTGGCTGGGCAAGAATTCACCTGCTTCTCTCTACCCACAGAAAGCCCCACCCAACGCTTTCCTCTCTCCCCTCCCCCAGTGCTGCTCCTCACTCTCCCACTGTTTACTCATCCTAGAAGTCAGGGGAATGAGTAATAATACACAGAAGGTTTCGTGGCCTCAAAACATGTTCACAAACATCATCACGATTCTTTCTCACGCCAGGTGGGAGAGGGAGGACTTAGCATCATCCCATGTTACAGCTGAGGAAATTAAGGCACAGAGAGGGTAAGCAACATGAACAAGGACACACAGCTGGGAGGAGGCAGAGCCAGGATGGCAAGGCCCTGCACATCCTTGGTTGCTGTGCTTCTCTCTGAGAAGCCCCAACTACGCCTTCCTCACCTGCCCACTGACAGGTCTCCCAAGCACCTGGTGGCAGAATTGGTTTAGGGAGGTGGAGATCAAGGACTTTGAGGTCCCTCAAACCCAAGCTGAGGTTGGGGTTTAACTGTTGGCATGTATCAGCTCCGTGACCTCAGACAAGTCGCTTTACCTATCTGAGTCTCAGTTCCTGTGTCTGTAAAACGGGAAGCCACAGATAAGTTGCTGAATCTCTCTGAGCCTCTGTTTACCCATCTGTGAAAATTGGGCATAATATAACCTCTTGGGTTTGGTAGGTGAGGACTGGATGAGGCACCCATGTGGAGCACAGAGTGAGTGCTGAGGAAATGTTTGAGAATCTGAGCTTGAACAGCACAGGCAATTAAACCCAAGACCAGAGGTAACATCTTAGAAACTTAAAAGGAAAGATAACTGCGGCCTGGAGAAAACAAGGAAGGCTTCAGAGTGACGGTGGACTGGCCTTGAGTCCTAACATCCAAGTATAACTGAGAAAGAACAAGAAGCGCGGGGAGGTCATTTCAGGTAGAAGATCCTGCAGGACAAAGCCTGGAGGTCAGACTGGGCAGGACGCATTGGCCGAGCGAACCCTCCCACAGATGTAAACTCTTCCTCTGTGGCCTCAGCTCTCAGAGCGTTCGCCCCCACCCCTGTGGCTGCTTCCCTGTTACACACACATTCTCATCCCCCTTCATCTGTGTGATTTTCTTCAGAGCACCCGTCACGATTTTCGATACTGTATTTTTTAGTCATTCGTGTACATGTTTATTGTCTGTCTACCCCAAAGAGACTGTACGACCCTTGAGGGAGAAGACTCTGTCTCATTTGCTGGAACACCCCCAGTTCCTAGAGCAATGGCAGCACATAGTATATGCTCAATAAATAGGGATAAAGTAAGTGGATGGCTCAACAGTGGCGAGTCCAGGCCAGCAGAAGGCGGGGATTGGGTAGGTTGATGCTAAACTGGGGAGGGCTGTTACCCAGGCTAAGGAGTTTAAGGGACTTTTCAAGAAGAATCAACAGACTTGTGACCAACCACATAATGGGTTGGTCAAATTTCATATCTGAGTGATGGAGAGAGGGATCGTGCTATTGGTAGAAATCAGGTAATTTGTTTCTCAAGATTCTGACATGTCTCTTCTGGACTGAGTTTCAAGTTCAACAGAAGGGTCCAGATATGAACAAGTCCCGTTTCTCCCTCAACCAGCCCGCATTCTTGTGGGGACTTGTGGAGTGGCAGTCATTCAAGTGGGACCTCAAAAAGTAGAGAGGCCCGGCCGGTGTGGCTCAGTGATTGAACATCTACCTGTGAACCAGGAGGCCACGGTTTGATTCCAGTCAGGACATACGCTCGATCCCAAATGGGGGCATGCAGGAGACAGCTAATCAATGATTCTCTCTCACCATTGATGTTTCTATCCTTCTCTCCCTCTCCCTTCCCCTATGAAATCAATAAAAATCTATATTTAAAAAAAAAAAAAGGTAGAGAGGATTTTCACACTGAGAGACCTGGGACTGGACCTCCCCTGAGCAATGAGAGGAGGATGGGAAAGATGGAGAAAGCTTGGGAGTGACCAAGAAGAGACAGGAGAGGGAGGACTTGGAGGCCTTCCCCAGGGGCTGGGGTGCTGTTCTGCCCCCCGTTTCCCTCTGAGGTCCTGGGGAAGGAGCCGCGGTGAAGCCGCTTCCTACCTGAAAGCCTCTCCTGTGGGCAAGGACACAGGGAGGAGGGCACTGAGCTCAACAAAGGAGCATTCTTCCAGCGCGGCCCAGAATCAATAGGGGCTTGTTCGCCTGCTGCCTGGGGAGCTCAGCCAGGCACACTGGCCAGGGACCTGGGCAGGCAAGGTGGGAACACCGAGTCCTGAGCGGGGCTGCCCGGACATTGTTCTGCCCTGGGGTAGCACACCCAAGGCTCTTGGTGTCTTAAAATAAAAAGGGGGGAGGGGTGGGGGCTGCCACTCCAGAGAACATCCAGGCCCACCTTCACCTGCAGGTTTTGTGACAAGGACATTGATTGGATCAAGAGCAGAAGACTGAGCCCTGGCCGGTGTGGCTCAGTAGGTTGGGCGTCATCCCGTGCACCAAAAGGTTGCCCGTTGGATTCCCGCCTGTGGGCGCCATCCCCAGAGGATGACTGTCACTGAGGAGTCCGCAGAAAGGCTGAGCCTTGGCCAAGTGGCAGAGTGGGGTGCACGCGGACCTGCGCCCCACTGAAAGCCCGCTGCTTGGGGAAAGGCTTCTCACCTTTATCGGCTCAGTGCGCAGACAGCCACCTCTACAGCCCTATCTTCTCTCCTTGCTCCACCCACACATTCCCCGTCTCGGAGCAATGCTCCTTCCTCCTACACTGGCCATTCATTTCGGACCGAAATCTCATAGGCTCAGGAGGAAACAGCAGTCACCGCTAGTGAGAGCTCACGGTGCCGGGCACTTGAGGAGTGTGAACTCACCAAATACCTGCGGCTGCCTTATGAGTTAGGTCTGGTCACCGTCCCCATTGTACAGATGAGGAAAACGGAGGCTCAGAGTCGTGAATGAACTTGGCTGATGTCATCCAGCCGCAGATTGTCTGAGCCAGGAGTGAGCATAGATCTTCAGACTCTGAGGTCAACTAACGCAGCTCCTCCCCAATCCCAAATCTGCCCTTCGCCATGCACCCTCCAAACTGCCACCGCCAGGGAGAGGGGCGGGCTACCTCCCCAGGCAGCCTGTTTCACTGCCAGTGTGCCAAAATCCAGCCCCAGGGAGCAGACTTGGCTCAGACTTGGGGTGCGGCATAGGATGGATGAGGGGTTAGGGGTAGGGAGGCCTACAGTACAGGCCAGCAGGGCCCATTGAGAGTTCTGGGAGGGTGAGCTGAAGGTGGCCAAGGTGACCTTTACCTGGGTTGCGACCTACTACAGATGCACCTGCCCAGGTGGTTTCCTCCTCTGCCTCCCCAGAGGATGGGGCCCTTCTAGGGAAGGTGGAGAGGAGATAGAAGTACCTGAGGGTGGCTCACCCATGCTGACACCCATTCACGTTTGCTCACCCCAAATGGGCCCTGGTGTGCCTGGCACTGCTTCAGTGCATCCCTGGAGTAGCCACTCTCCCAGCTGACTATTTCCTACCTTCTTCTGGATCCTCAAGTCTCAGCCCTCTTCCCCACCTCACTTGCCTCCTAGTACCCTGTGGACACAGAAGCTAACAGAAGAGCCAGCCACACCCACACATCACCCCTCCTGCATCTGCACTCATGTTCTTTGCCTGCCTTCCCCTTCCTGGGATGAAACATCTGAGCTCCCACAAAACCCAGCCTCTACCCATGTGGACGTCAGACCCCACCCCCTTGCCTCCACCGGGAGATCCCTCCAGCAGCCCCCCCCACACCCCCCACTTCCCTCCAGAGTCATCAATTCTTCCCCCTTCTTCCCCCTTGACCGCTCATTCTCATAAGCATACAAACAAGCTATTAATTCTCTGATCTTCAACAAACAAACCACTTTGGTCCCACTTTATGGAGTCCCATTGTTTGCGCTGTTCTCCTGCCCTTCAGTCCACAAAGTGAGCCACACTGGCTGTCACTAGTCCCTTCCCTCCCAACAGGCCTCTGCATCCACCATGCCTCTGACTCTGCCCTGGCCAGGTGAGCAGTGACCTCCACATTGCCAAGTGCACTGGTCAATTCCCAGTCCTCAGTGCTCCTGGATGTACCTTCATTCTCTGTCTCCCTTGCTTCTGCTCCTCTCAGCTCCTGTCTGGTTTTCCTCCTCTCCACTTGGTCTTCCAGGCCAGGGACCCACCTCTGTACCAATCATTTATGCTAGAGAACTGGGCCACATTAGACTAGACACTGTTAGCCATGTTGCCCAAGAAGGGGTGACTATAGCCAGGAAGACACCCTGTTTGGTACCTGCCACACCACTGAAGGAAACCCAGAGGAGTGGAGCTGGCCTCTGGGCCAGGCAGTGGTGGATGGGGATGGAGAAGGTTCTAGATATTGAGGAAGTAGACATGACATTATTCAGTGACAATTAGAGAAAGGAAGTGAGGCTCAGGGAAGACCCCACCACCACCACTTCCTGCCACGGGGCTGAGGGGAAGGAGGGGCCCAGGAGGAGTTAACAGGCAGTGATGCATATACAGGCACATGCACGGGCCAGGGGGCAGTCTCCCCGAGTTCTCATCTGCTCTAATCATGGGGGGTGAGACCCATCACCCAGCCTCTGGAGGCCTCAGCTTTGTCCCCGAGAACTAGGAACTGTACTACCTGACTTCCCAAGATGTGGGGAGGGTGGGCTGGGATTAAAAGGCTTTGTAACAATGGCAATGATGGCTACTCTTCTTGAAAGATCAATGTCTTGCCCTGACCGGTTTGGCTCAGTGGATAGAGCGTCGGCCTGTGGACTGAAGGGTCCCAGGTTCGATTCCGGTCAAGGGCATGTACCTTGGTTGCTGGCACATCCCCAGTGGGGGGTGCGCAGGAGGCAGCTGATCAATGTTTCTCTCTCATTGATGTTTCTAACTCTCTATCCCTCTCCCTTCCTCTCTGTAAAAGATCAATAAAGTATATTTTTTTTAAAAAAGAAAAAGCAATGTCTTTCTGTGATGACTGCAGGAGACCTGCCCTGGGAGGACTGGGAGCCTCTGCCTTGGTGTGAGAGCAGTGGGATCCCCTCCCACCCTGAAACACCTCCCCCAACTCTCCCTAAAGTCCCTAACTCTAGGAATCAGTGTTCTGTGTTCCACAAGCTCAGCACCTGATCCAGAATCTCCGGGATCGCTCATATGAGAGGCAGATTTCTAGGCTCTGACCCAAACCCACAGAACCCAAACCCCAGAGCATGACCCAGGAACCTGCCATTGGTGCACTCAACGCCTTCACACCACAGTCGGAGGCCAGGGTTAACGCCAGAGGCTGGCGGAGGGAATATGGGTTGAAATTTCCATTCAGGTGTAAATAGCAGCTGACCCTTTACCCAGAAAGGATCCTCATGTGCGGGAAGAGGAGGCAGGACCTGAGCAAACAAAGGGAAAATGACTCAAGGAGGGAAGAAAGAGGGGAGAAAGGTGGTAACATCCAAAGGCTCATTTACCTTCCCCACAATTTTGCCAAAAGCTACAGTACTGAGAGCTCAGGGGAGGATTTTATTTCTTTCTGCTTCCTTGGTGCCCTCCCATCCATGAACTCTTCTGATCCTCACTGCAACCTCGAGAAGTAGACAGGAAAGGGATTACTGCCTCCCTTTTACAAATGAGGAAACTGAGGCAGGGAAGCGAGGTGGCGTGCATTTGCTGACACCTGATCGGAAGTCAGTCCTGGGTCACAGCTGAATGAGCCCAAGGCTGAACCCAGGTCACCAGACCAAAGCCAGGAGCCCACCCGTTGGAGCACCTGCTGCATGTTGGCTGGGGGTGGGGTGGGGGGGCGTGTCTCTCTAGGCAAGAGGATATCAATTAATTCTTCAGCCTTGCCTCTTTCTCCACGGTCCTCCTCCTCTAACCTCTAGAGACTCTGAGTTCATATATGGTGATTTGGGAGAGGAAAGTGATGTTTGTGTTTAATAATGTCAAAAGGGGGTGGGGGTTAAAGAGAAAATCTTCATAAGAGGGAAGCATTATTTCTTTACATCTTCCGCAGTCAAAGCCAAGGAGAGCAGAATAGCTCCCCAGAGCTATTCTGTTCAGAGGGAGGGGCATTTGCAAGGTGGGATGAGCCTGGTGGCCTCTACATTGCTCTGCCCAGGAGGCAGGGGGTGGTGGGAAGAGCTGACCAGGGAGTTGGGTGAAGCCTGGGGCAAGGGGGCAATAGGAGGTGGGGGGCTGGCAGCCAAGAAGGAAATTCTGGGCAGAGAGAACAGGAGTCCGACCAGCACATTTGTTAACGTCCGCTCTGCGGTGTGCAATGTAACCTGTCTCCCATCTTTCAGTGAATTCTTCCGTGAAATCGGCTTTACTCCCTAAGGCTTTATGATGTACTTGGATCAGCTTCTGGGGTCTTGGCTAAAGTGCTACGCCCTCCTTAAGGGTGGGTGCACGCTGCCAACAGAGACTGTTCTTCGGGCTCTCAAAACTAGTTTCCATCTCCAGGTAATTTAAAAATGGTTCGGCATAAAGCAGGAACAGAAAGATCTTTTGTCTCGAAACACAATGAATAATGAAAGTCTGTTGAGTCTCATTAGCGATCCTCCAAGGTGATACTGCTCTTCCCTGAGACGGGAGCACCTGATGGCAGGCTGCTCTTCCTCCCAGTCCTGTTCTCCCTGGCCCCGCTCAGCAGCGGAGTGACGGCTTCCTCTCTCTCTCTCTCTCTCTCTCTCTCTCTCTCTCTCTCTCTCTCTCTCTTCTACCTCCTATCACAGCACCAGCCAGGCCCTTCCAACTGCCTAGGCCGCAGCTCACCACACACAAAGGGGCTTTGTGGGTTCCTGGGGAAGTGAGCATGGATGGGAGCCTTGCCAAGTCCCCATTCCAGCAGTCACTGTCCCGTGGAGGGAAGTTCGGCAGGAGGCTATGGTTACACTTTTGTAACTAGGAAATAACTCAGAAGGTGTTTTAAATTTTTTAAAATCCAAATTGAATTTAAACTGTCTTGAACACCCCCAACAGGATTAGCAGAAAGTCCAGACGTCTTTGTGGGCAATGCCTCGCCTCCCCCGCTGCTCTGAGCACTTTGGGTCATTCAAGAGCAGCCAGGCCCTTTCAAATCCAAGCGCAGTGGGCCTGCTTCACTTTCACTCCTGAGACGGGGACAAGAGTCCGTAGGCGGTCACTGTCACTGCCATGCGGCACCTCTTCCCTATGTGGCACTCACGCTGCACCCCTCGCGGCAGTGGCTCCCCTGTCCCTGCTCCCAGCAGTGCGTGTGGGCGCCACCCCCACCCCCCACATCATGCAGGGCCCGGTCACCTCTTGGGCTGCATCTCTCAGTGTCCCAGGGCATCTGCTGTCTGAGTGAGCCACTTGGTTCTCAATCCCAGACCCCTCACACTTGGGCAGCTCCTTTTAAACAACAGGACTTGGGTTGCCCCTCAGCAGGGCCAGAGCTCAGACTTCACAGCAGTTCACTGGCGGAGGTGGAGTGAAGTGGGCTGTGGAGGAAACACCTTTCATCCTACCTCACCCTTAGAGGGGAGACAGGAGGGAATTGGGGCACCTTCTCTTCTAAAGCAGAAAAAGGGATTCTCTGCAGGCCACCCCCACTTTCACCTTCTATTAAAGAGAAGCCCTGTTTCCTCATTTTGCACTTGGTTTGTTACCTTCAGAGTTTGGGGAAGTTTTGTGAAATCTAGAAAAGTGGGTGACTGGGCAGTGATTCTCGAATGGGGGGACCTGAGAGTATTTTGGTGGGGGGAGTGTAATATCCAATGACTGCTTCTGAACTGTTGCTCTGCCCACCGAGTGACTTATGACATTCACTGTTTGTTTCTGGATAACTGTGTGAATCTCTTTTGTTTTATCTGTCTTCCTCTTGCCATAAAGTTATAAAAATAAGTACCAAACCCTGCTGATGTCAGAAATGTTTCGTAAGAAGCCAAAGGTCTGTTTGGTCTATGGCAAGAGCTTCCAACCTGTGGGCTGCAGAATTCTAGAATTCTAGAAGGCTTTAGGGTTGTTGCAAAGAATTACTGGGCACCCATGTGTACTGTAGGCTTATCATAGACGCATTGATGCCAGGCTGCCTGGGTTTGAATCTCAGCTCCACCAACATTCTGGGAATTTAAACTGTATTACTTGAATTCTCTGAGCTTCGATTTCATCATCTGTAAACTGGGGGTGAGACTAATGGCATCTAACTCACAGAGTTATTGTGAAGATTAAAATGAATAATACAGGTAATATGTTGAGGTCCGTGCCAATGTAGTATAGATCAATCAATATTTATCATCAGAATTAATAGCAGTATCATTAATCCAATACCAATTATTTTCCAGACACTGTGCTAAAAACTTCCCCTCCATTATTTCAAATCCTCACAGCATCCCTACCTACTTTCTGTAAAGTTAGGTTCAGCGACTTGCCCCAAAACAGATTGCTCCAGAACTTGTACTGGATACCGGTTTCCAAAACCAGCTCTTTCTGGCTCCAACGCCTGCTTTCTCTGAGCCGAATCGAATTGTACCTGAATCAAACTGTAGGCTGATTATTTAATACTAGTGGCCGATGCACAAAATTCGTACACATTAAAAGGGAATTAATTAGAGGAAATATTTTAATATTGTTATTTGCCCTTTCTCTATAATAGAAGTGTCAGAGATGAAAGAAAATTAGTAAAATGTATATGAAAATCTCCCTCCTGTTAGAGTCTGGGGCGCACCACAGGACCCAGAGTCAAGTCCCCGCCCACCCGCGCACTCCTCGAAATTGCACGAGATCCAGACCCAGCTGGCCCCACCCCCATCAAGTCCTGCTGGGCCGGGGGCAGCTTCAGGTCCCCTGGTCCTGGCACAAGGGTGCGAGGGCTCTAGGGCGTGACAACCATTTGCATATTAGCTCTTTATTATATAGGACTAGAGGCTCGGTGCACGAATTCATGCATGGGTGGGGTACAGCTGGCCCGCCCTGACCGGGCCAGGCCAGGGGAGGAGATGCAGGAGGTTGGCCAGCCCGCCCTGCCCTTTGGTTGAACTCCTGGTCAAGGGGACAATTTGCATATTAGCCTTTTATTATGTAGGATGCCTTGTGTTATACACAAAACTTGGATACTATTCACAGTACTTAACTATCTGCCCAGCACAGGGCTGACCATCAGAATGGAAGGCACCTACCCCCACGCTGGGGTGGAGGGGCACAGGAGGCTCCAGTCCTGAGCCAAGTATTAACTCTTCAGCAGCTGGATAGTGTTAAATAAGCAAACTGTCCCCAAACCAATTTCCAAAGCCGATGCTCTCACCTGACTGGTAAGTGCGCAGTGTTCTCTTTTTCTTGCTAATCTAACAGTAGTCATTGTAGACATTCTCTTTCCCCAGAAAGTGTTGCTTCTAGGATCGCATCTTGGAATTGGCCTGCTGGAGACCCTTCCCTGGCAGCGAGATTGTGACAGACCTTTGCCATGTGCTCATAACTGAACTGCCTGGAGAATTTTGTTTTGTTTTTAACTGTGGAGACAGCAGGAGAGGTTTCCAAAGACTTGGGGAGGGAAGGAATTTGGAGAGGGTACAGCAAGAACTACTTACCAGTGAGGGCACCAGTATTTCAATAAAAAAATCAGAGCCAATGTGAGGGTGGGGGGGTGTGCCAGCTCTAAATCAGCCTTGAGTACAATAGGTTTAAAATCCATTGAGACCCTGTTGATTGTACTGTGGTTCAGACCATACAAACGCTGATTTCACAAAAGCTTATTGACATTATAGATGTTCTCAAACAATGAACACCGCGGTATCTTTTGCATTAAAAAGTGTTCTAGACGGTGCCTTCGGCGGTCTCAATTCTGTCTCTTGCTTCAACAGTGTGTGGATGGAGCAAACCCAGAGACGCCCCTTCTTCCAGCCTCCGACCACCCTCCACCATCTTTTCCAGTCACCACTTCGGAACCACCTCTGCAACCAGCCAACACACTGTGCTTTCTCTACCTTTAGCTCCTTATTGTCAAACAAACAAGCGCCCAAATTCATCAGAACTATTCCACCCAGGTGGAGGCTGCCGTCAGCTGCCTGGCAACCTGCATCCGCGGGTCCCCCACACCTACCGGTCCCTGGGCCAATTCTTCGCAAGCTGGTGGAGGAGAAGCACGAGAGCGCTGAGCGTCTCTCAAAGACGCAAAACCAGCTCGTGGCCACATTCTCTCCCAGGACGTGCTGAAGCCTCCCCAAGGTGAGTAGGCAAAGCTCAGGACGCCATGGAAGCCGCCCTGGCCTTGGAGAGGAACCTGAACCAGGCCCTTGTGGAGCTGCAGGCCCTGGGTTCTACCCACACAGACCCTCAGCTCTGTGACCTCCTGGAGAACCACCTCCTGGATGAGCAGGTGAAACTCGTGAGATGGGCAACACCTGACTCACCTCCGCAGGCTGGCCGGGTCCCAGGCTGGGCTGGGCAAGTATCTCTTTGAAAGGCGCACCCTCAAGCTGGACTAGGAGCCTTTGGAGCCCAGAGGCCTTTGAGGGGCCCCTCTGCGTTCCCCTCGTGTCTGGCTTTTGCCTAAGCCTCTCCCAGAAACCACTAGCCATTCTTTTAACCACCTGGAGCCCTCTCCCATGCATAGGACCAAATGGCAACAATAAAGCTCTTTGCAGAAAATACACACACACACACCACCCCCCTCAAATATAATAAAATAAATAAAAATTGTTCTATAGCACATTAATAGTTGCTGCAGGCAAGATCCACTGATGAATGCTAAAAGAGTGGGTGAAAATTTAAGGATAAATAGAATATTTGCCTAGCCTCCAAGTATCTTCTTCAGAATATTAATTGTGCTTTTAACAGATGTCCAGAAATTCTTTGATACTCCTTGCTCTGGGAAGTGAAGCTTAATTCTCTTCTACTTGGAATGGACTTAGTGACTTGCTCCTCGAGTACATGGAAGAACGAAAAATAGCCATGTTATAGTGGAGCCCCAGGCCGGACTCACATCACCAGGAGCAAGGCATGCTGATGGCACCTACTCCCAGATATGATACGAGGAGAAGGCCGCCTCACTCGTGTGGTTTTCCTCCCCCAGTTCCATAACCCCAGTCTACTCATGAGCAACATCGGACAAAGCCTCAGGAACAATCTACAGATTAGCTAACCAGGACTCTTCAAAAGCCACAGCCATGAAAAACCAAAGAGAGACTGCGAAACTGCCACAGAACAAAGGAGGCTGAGGAGACATGATGGCAACATGTGATGCGGTATTTATTCTGGAACAGAAAAAGGACATTTGTGGAAACACTGGTGAGATCCAGCCTGGTTGGTGTGGCTCAGTGGTTGAGCATAGATCTATGAACCAGGAGGTCACAGTTCAATTCCCCGTCAGGGCACATGCCCGGGGTGTGGGCTGGATCCCCAGTGTGGGGTGTGCAGGAGGCAGCTGATCAATGATTTTCTCTCATCATGGATGTTTCTATCTCTCTCTCCCTCTCCCCTCCTCTCTGAAATTAATAAAAACATATTTAAAAGAAATAACAACTGGTGAGATCCAAATGAAGTCTGTAGTTCACAGTGATGTGCCAGCGTCAAAGTTTTCATTTTGATGAAAATGCTGCGGTTATGAAACCTTATGTAACACGAAGGGAAGCTGGGTGAACTCTCGTTACCATTTTTACAACTCGTTTGTAAATCTAAAAGAATTTTCAAATAATGGTATAAAAAATAACAAAGCAAAAAGAAGAAGAAAATCACAAAGACTTCAAATCTCTCACTGCAACAAACAAAAATGTTCTTAGAAAGGTGGGGAACTGAAGTTTATCCAACGCGCCAGGCGCTGAATGAAAGAAACCACAACGACGCTAACGAAAAGCTGTGGGTGGGGGAGAGGTTCCGACCATCCCAGTGAACACGCAGCCCAGTGCAAGGACGTGCTCTCCTGGGCGGCATTATTCACACTCAGAGCCCTGACCCAGGGGTGGGTGCCTGATGAGAAAGACCAGTGGGGCTGGGTGGGAGGAGGGCGCGTGTTCCCGTGTGGATAAAGATTGATTACGGGGATCAAAATAATTCACACACGCAAAGTGCTTAGCCCTGTGCCTGACATAGTAACAGTCAATACAGGTTCATCATCATCATCATCATCATCATCATTCATAGTATCAACATTTATCAAATACCCATTATTTTCCAGGCACTGGGCCCCATATTTCCCATCTATTATCTCAAATCTTTATGACATTGTACTTTGTAGAAAGTGAAGTTCAGCCCTGGCCAGTGTGGCTCAGTTATTTGAGTGTTGTCCCTATGCACTAAAAAGTCGCTGGTTCTATTCCCAGTCAGGGCACATACCAGATTGTGGGTTTGATCCCCGGTTGGGGCGGGTGCAGGAGGCAACTGATCAATGTTTCTCCCTCACATCGATGTTTCTCTCTCTCTCTCTCTCTCTCTCTCTCTCTCTCTCTCTCCCCCCCTTCCTCTCTAAAATAAATAAAAACATATTTTTAAAGAATGAAAATAGAGTGAGGTTCAGTGACTTCCCGGTGCTAGACTGTCCCATCGCTTGCATTCCTTTCTGGTGTGCATGGCCTCCTGAGGCCTCAGTTTTCCAAAAGCGGAAAGGATGGAATTGGCGGCACCGTGGAGAGAGGGCCAGGCCGCCGCAGGGACCTTTGTACCTTCCTCGCAGTCTTGTTGTGAGGACAAATATGGTGAGAGCTGCCGTGCTTAGCAGGCACCAAGCACACAGTCAGTGCTCAATTCACGTTCCTGGTGCAGGATAACATCGGGAGGTTTTTTCTTCCCTCAGAAGTTTCTCGCTGCGGGGTGGCCCTTCACCCATCGGCAGAGGGGGCGGTGGAGCACAGCGGAGGATAAAGAAGTCATTGTTCAGCACTGAAGTCCAACTGGACTCTTGAGAGAGTCCAAAGCAAGACTGTTTTGAAGAGTCAGACATTCAATTCCAAGAGCCAACATATATCGGAGAGAAAAGAAATTTTCCAGAATTCTAAAATCTTCTCTTTAAATAAACTTTAATAAGAAACTTGCCATAAAATTTGATGACCTAGAGAATGAGTTTTGCTGAAGTCGTAGAGTAAGCAGTTTCTCGTGTCAGACAAGGAACTCGGCCAGGGCTGAGACAGAGAAAAGAGGGCAGGAGCTGGGGATTTGCGTCCGGGGCCTGCCCGGGGTGAACACCCGTGGAAGCCGATACCCCAGAGCACGGGCCCATGCCTGCTTCACGGGCACCGGAGACGCCGCCTGGCAATGGGGGTGCAGTGGCAGCAATGCGTATCCAGCGGAGGAGAGAACCTGGCGTTCACTCTGCAGCTGAACCCCGTCCCCCACCCTCTCCCAGTGCCAGTGGTGAAACTGCTAGCTCTCAGCCCAACCCACCCGCTATATTCCGTTTTGTGTATTTTTTCAATGACAGTTGACATTCAATATTATTTTGTATTACAGTGGGGCCTTGACTTACGAGTGTCCTGACTAACTAGTTTTTCGAGATATGAGCCCTCTCGGCCGATTTTTTGCTTTGAGTTGCGAGCTAAAATTCGGGTTACGGGCCAGCTTCAGATACCCCACCGCTAGTTGGCGCAGCAAACGTCACAGTGTACGCCACAACATCAGCCCAGCATCACGTGTCTCACTCGTTCACTTTAAGATTTGACATACGAGTAATTTGAGTTACGAGCTCCGTCACGGAACGAATTAAACTCGTAAGTCAAGGCCCCACTGTAGTTTCAGGTGGACAGCATAGTGGTTAGACAACCATATACTTTACAAAGTGACCCCCTGATATTTCCAACACCCACCTGGCACAATACATAGTTATTACACTATGTATTGCCAGCTGTTTCCGCAGCCATTTCTGTGGATGGGGGCACAGAAAGTCCAAGGCTGGATGAGGAAGAAAGAGCTTGCCGCTCTCTGTTATTGTCTGTTAGCATCACCTCACAACAGCCTTTCTCCCTGGCAGGGTCCATTGGGTCCAGTAGCAACTGGGTCCAGTTTCCAGGTTTTCTCCACATTCCCAGACCAGCCTTGTGGTGGCCCCTTGGTTATACCAGCACCAGGCACAGGTGTGCCCTCCTAGAGGGTCTGGGTCCCAGTTTCTAGGTTCTAATAACCCCAGCTTCTTCCCTTGTCCTCCCCTCCCCCAGAGGTGGTCTCTGTTACCTGAAGTTAGTACCTCTGATATCTCACTGTTTGCTTTTCCACTTGTTGAATACTGTGCAGCCAATTCCTTATATTAAATTTCCCTCTTAAAACAACCAGAGTGATATTTGATTTTCCTGATGAGACTGACGCATATGTATGAGGGCCTGGTTTCCCAAGGCCACTGTGGGCCGTGGTCAGCATCAGAAGCTTCCAGTGGGGCCTATCTATGCCCTGCTGAGGCATCAATTGTAAGAGGCTTAGGGTCATGGGACTGCACAGCTTCGACACAGAGGCCATGACTACAGAGTCACACGCTGGAGTGACACATGCTCAGGCCCAAGGCCAGGCTGGACCAGTTACACCAGCAGAGAGGCAATGGGGAGGGAATGACACCAAAGACCCAAGAGGGCAAGGCAGCCAGCAGGGCCATCAAGCCCAGAAACCTAGGCCCAAGGCTTTGGGTGCCATCGAAGGCTCCTCCGCTACCAGATGCCATCCTGAGGGGTGGGGGCGGGCACTGTCAAGAGACAGGGCCATCCTAATAGGGAGTTCGGGCCCTGATTTGACTATTTTTTTAGACAAGAGTACATTTTCTTCTTTAAATTTTTTTTTGCTTTTGACATCATTTCAGAAAAGTTTCAAAAATAGTGCAAAGAATTCTGATACCCTTCATCTAAATTCTCCAAATGCTAACACTTTACTACATTGCTTCATTCTTCTGCATGTGTGAGTGGTTTTCCTGAAAGCCATGTGTATTTTTTCTGAACTCTTTCAAAGTTGCAGATACGATGTCCCTTTACCCCTAAATATATCAACGTGGATTTCCTAAAAACAAGGACGTTTTCCTACCTAACCACCGTACAAATTAAAATTGAGGAATTCATATGTGGTACTATTATCTAAGCTATAGACTTGCTTCGGATTTTACCAATTGTCCCCAAAATGTCCTTTATAACAGAAGAAAATGCAGGATCAGCACTGCCAGTTGTGAAGAGAATGAACTTTCACCCAGAAATAAAGTTGGGGGAAGGGAAGCTATGATCAAGTTGAGTTGAGTTGAGTTGCAGAAGAAATTAAGTTTTATTTCTGCATGTCTGAGCCATACAGGGTAAATGCTGACCTTGCAATGTTCGTGATTAATAATAGTGTTCATGATAACGGTAATAATAATTTGTGGCCCTTTCTGTTCTGGGTCTTTATGTCTTTGAGACAGATTTGTGGTCATTTGTTAGCAGCCAGCTGCTCCATAAAAAAATTATTCTTGAGACAATGTAGCTTAGTGGGAAAGGCGGGCGCTCTGGAGTGAGACTGGGTTGAAAATTAGCTTTGCCTCTTGCTGATGGACCCAGCTCGAACCTTCCTGAGTCTCGGCTTCCCTGTCTTTAACATGGAGGAGAGATCAGCACAGTGGGGTGTGGAGCCGGAGAGATCTAGGCTCACATCTTGACTCTTCACCAGCTTGGGTTTGGGTCTGCTCCTCTGTAAGTGGGGACGATACCACCAGGGCACCTTGCGGGGCTACTGGAAGGAAGAATGATGCTTGTACTGAAAGGCCTGGCTCACAGCAGGTCCTCAATGGAAGGTGAATTCCTTGCCATCAGCCCTTCTGGTTTGTGCATGTGACTCTTCCTCCTGAGACCTCAATTTCTTCATCTGTGAAACAGAGCCAGGAACAACCCATCTCTCTCGGCATGAGAAGAATGAGAATTGCAGATGGAAGGGCTTGGCGGTCTGAAAAGCCTGGTACACTGTGGCCTTGGCAGAGTAAGGGATTGGCTGACAGTGACAAAAACAGATCGTGCTTTGGAATCCCGAGGCCTGCCAACAATGCGGGCAAACCTGTTCTCCCACTGCTGCCCCGGGGCTCTCTCCCCAGCCAGGTTTTCTCCTCCTTCCCCTGGGTGCGTCTGATGCTGGGCTGGTCCCCGCCTGCCTTCTTCTAGGAAGCCACTCAGTCCTGCCTCCAAGAAGGGAAGGAGGACATCACCTTGTCCTGGGCATGTTGTTGGGCAAGAGAGGGCAGCTCCAGTGCTGGGAAGAGAAGGAATCTGCAGCCCTGGCAGGCTTGCACCCGAGGAGTCCCAGGCATGTACCAAGTTCATGATCAGATCAGGAGAGCAGAGAGGCTCAGTGGAAAGGGCTCTGGCCTGGGAGGAAGAAAGCTCACCATCACATTCATAGGGTCAAGCAAGGCCTGGGCCACGGCCTCTTGGGGCAGGAGGCCCTCAGCAAATGAGGCAAGAGGTGGGTGTGTTCCCAGAGGGGGCAGATGTCCCGCTCTTCCACCTTCTGCCCGGATGGTAGAACCACACACTACGTGCCAGGCCTTGTGTCAAGCTCTCGACGTTATACTTGTGTTATCTTATGGAGCCCTCATAAGTCCTGGGGAGGTTGGGGGCACCATTCTCCTTTGATAAAGAAGAAAACCCAGGCCCAGAGAATGAAGCTACTTTCTCTCGTTGGCATCTGCTCAGGATTGAAGCCTGGATCTGCTTGATTCTGAAACCCACGTTCACCAGGTTTGCTATGGGATGGAAGAAGGATCTGAAGCTGGACCAAAGGCTGAACTTACCTTCAAGGACCAACACCTTTCTGGGTGCAGCCCTGTGACCTCACAAGTCATTCACATATTCCTCTCCCTGGATTGACACACTCTGGGGATCCTGTATCTGATGGGACTGTCCATGTCACCTACACTGACCAGACTATCTGTAATTATGTCATATGTGCCTTTTCCCCCACCCCACCCTAATGTGGGTTCTTCTAGGCACTTGGTCCAGTTCCTCTATTTACTAGTATCTGTCTGCATGCCAAGAAAATGCCAGGAATGTGGTGGGAGGTCAGTAGATGTTTTTTGGATGAACATACTGATAGGGTGGGGTTAAAACCGTTTATCAGAGGAAGCATCTGAGCCCCAGTGCTGGAGGAAAGGGACTTGCCCAAGGTTACTGAGGCCTGTTCAACGTCCATCCAGGGTGGTTTCCCCTCTATTACTCAGTCTTGGCGTGGGTCCAGAGTTTTACCAAGAAGAAGCGCTGCATTTGAAGATCTCCACAGGAAGCCGAAGACCCGGTCTGGTCTCTCAAGACCCTCCCCTCTGTAAGATTAGGGACAAGGGCCCAAAGGAAGCTGGGAAACCAGACCTCAGGACATTTACCTTAAAAGGTAGACTTAGTGGCTTCTGAGGCTAGGATTTGCTGACCTGGAAAATGAGAACAGCATGGTAAACAGTTCTTGTTCTAAGGAGAAGTGCTTGCGGAAGCTGGGCCCGTTTTGTAGGCCCTGATGAGTCTCTGACTTGAAATGCAAGGGCTGGGGAATAATTCTGAGTCCATAAAAAAAATGAAACCTGAAATGTCTACTTGCCCATTATTTCTTCATTTATTCATCCACCCGTTCACTCACTCACTCATCCATCAATGTACTGTTTCCTAAGTTTCACTCATTCCCACACTACTTACGTCATTTGCCTTATCCAATACAACCTGTAAGCTTATTTACTTCATCTTTTTTCTTTATTTGACTATTCTACTTAAATTCATTTAGCCTCAGCCTAAGCAATAGTTTAATTAAATATATCAATGACAACAACATAGCCCATGTATCACCTAAAACCCTCTCTCACACCACCATTGTGTCCATTCAGCTCTCCTCTGTGCATCTCAGTTTCTGCATCCAAGAAGTGGACAGCTTTTGGACACAGTGATCTTCCACCCCTGACATTCTGGGCATCTATGATTCAAAGAGTCACACACATCCAGGGGAGGAAAACCTGGAGACTAGATGGAATCAGTGGGAGGGGTAGCTCGTGAAACATGTTTATCTGTCATGTTTCTGAGGCTGAGCAGTGACTCAGGAGGCAGGTCAGGAAATCCTTTGGGATTGATCTGTAAAACACCTCTAAGAAAAATAAGTAAGCAAGTCCCCAGGAGCCAAACAGCCCCAAAAGCGTGAGTTACATACTCTTCACTAGACTCTTCTAGAATCTTCTGAAGTTTCCAGAGGCACTGGCATCCCAGAGGGAGGAGTTTGCACTGAAGAAGTCTGGCACTGAGAATGACTGGGCAGAAAGGTGACCCGACTGGCCTCCTCCGAGGCCCCACAGTAGGCAAGCGGGAAGTGGGTTCCTTCTTAGGCACCTGCTCAGGCCACAGGTCCGTATTTGACTCCAATCCAGAGGGATCCTGGGCCCATATTCGTTCTGTGTAGTGCAGCCCCTTCTTGTCCAGCTAACTGACCAGAGGTAGGCACCAGCCTCAGAGGGAACACTCCTAAACATTTGAATTAGGACGAGAATCATGAGTAGGTACAGGTATAGGTCGGGTAAGGTAACACTGACTCTCTGTGAAGACCTGCCTGGAACACGCATCTGAGAGAGAGGAAGGAAACCAGTTTTGAGAGAAGCACAGGGGGAGCTGGCGCTCGCCCCCAGAGAGCCAGGCAGGCCCGGGTTCTGATCCCCACTTATCGCTCACTTACTACCTATAAGACTTTGGGCAAGTTATTGAACCTCCCTGAGCCTCACTTCCTTATTTTCACAAACTAGAAAGCAGGACAGTGTGGACCTGGAGCCAACTCCTCTTGGCTCTTCCACCTACTGGCTGATGACCTTTGGAACGTGACATGATTTCTAAAAGCCTCAGCGTTTTCAACACTAAAGTGGGGCTAATAACGCCTGTTCTAACTGATTGCTGCAAGGCTCGAATGAAGGATGCAAAATGTTGAGTGCATAGCCTGATCAAACCATGCCAGATGCTTTATAATCCCTAGACAATTGAGTTACATAAGCCAAGAAATTCTTGTAAAAAATTATGACATTGAAAAAAATGTTTCACACAATATCAGGCACGTGGTAAAAAGTGCTCAGTATATGGTAGACATAATAGCAATTTGTTATGTAAAGTACCCAGCATGAGCCTTGACACATGATTATTAATAAAAAAAAATTAAGTGTTAAAAAGTGCACACGGGTCAGTGCAGAGGGTTGACTCAACCTAGAAGATGCGAGATGTTAGTCATGTCTCCCTCAGCCCTAATCAGATAGCACCTAGAGATGGAAAAGAAGTAGAGCCTAGGAA
This sequence comes from Myotis lucifugus, assembly GCF_000147115.1. Taxonomy (NCBI): domain Eukaryota; kingdom Metazoa; phylum Chordata; class Mammalia; order Chiroptera; family Vespertilionidae; genus Myotis; species Myotis lucifugus. Next base: position 2,380,260 of record NW_005871085.1, read on the forward strand.
GTGGACGTGAACCTTTCACTTTCCAAGGAAAATAAAAATTCTTTCTTGGCAAGTATGCTTATTTGAAAACAAAGAGAACCCACACATATATATCTAGACAAATATTTCTCTGTTCTTATCAGTTATGCCTTTGTTTGGAGTAGAGTAAGCTACAGTAATCAAGATTGTGATATTGGTGCAAAGACAGAGAAATACATCAATAGAGCAGAACTGTGAGTCCAGAAATATGCACGTAAGTACAACTGATTTTTTACAAAGGTACACAGGCATCTCTGTGGAGAAAATATAGTCTTTTTAACAAATGGTCCTGGGACAACTGCTCATCTATATGTTAAAAAACACACATACACAAAAATCCTCCATAAAAGAAAAAGAATCAATTGGAATTCATAAAAAAATTAAAAATGTCTGCTTTTTGAAAGATATTGTTAAAGGAAATAAAAGACAATCTGGGAGAAAATATTTGCAAATGATATATTTTATAAAGGACTTTTACTCAAAATATATAAAGAAGTCAAAACTTAATGCCGAAACCGGTTTGGCTCAGTGGATAGAGCGTCAGGTTAAAAAACACACATACACAAAAATCCTCCATAAAAGAAAAAGAATCAATTGGAATTCATAAAAAAAATTAAAAATGGTGGCTGATCGATGTTTCTCTCGCATCGATGTTTCTAACTCTCTATCTCTCTCCCTTCCTCTCTGTAAAAAATCAATAAAAAATATATTTTTTAAAAAAAGTTTAAAACTTAATAATTAGAAAACAAGTAACCCAATTAAAAACTGGGGGAAATATTTGAGCAGACACTTCACTAAAGAAGATATATGAATTGCAAATAAGCATGTAATAGGATCCTCAACATCATTAGTCATTAGGGAAATGAAAAATAAAGCCACAAAGAGATGCCATTACATGTCTATTAGAGTGACTAAAGTGAAAAAAACTAACCATACTAAGGTTGGTGAGGATGTGGAGGAACTGAAGCTCTCATCCATCGCTGGTGGGGATATAAAATGGTACAACCACTTTGGAAAACAGTTTGGCAGTTTCTTAAAAACTTAAACATACACATGACTTGGTCATTCCCATCCTAGGGATATACTTGAGAGAAGTGAAAGCATATATCCATGCAATGACTTGTACATGAATATTCACAGTAGCTTCATTTGTAATAGTCAAAAGCTGGAAACCCAACTGCCCATCAACAGATAAGTGGATAAACAAACTGTGGTATATCCACACAGAGCATACTACTCAGCAATAAAAAAAGAATGAGTTATTGATAGATGCAACCAGATGAATAAATCTCAACACAATTATGCTGAATGAAAACACCCACACATAAAGAGTACTTATTGCATGATTATCCTACCATAATAAAAGGCTAATATGCAAATCAACTGAACCATGGACTGACCGGTTGCTATGACATGCATTGACCACCAGGGGGCAGACGCTCAATGCAGAAGCTGCCCCTTGGTGGTCAGTGTGCTCCAACTGGGGGAGTGCTGCTCAGCCAGAAGCTGGGCTCATGGCTGGGGAACGCAGTGGCAGTGGCAGGAGCCTCTCCTGCCTCCGTGGTAACACTAAGGATGTCCGACTGATGGCTTACGCCCGCTCCCCGAGGGCTCCCAGACTGCAAGAGGGCACAGGCCAGGCTGAGGGACCACCCCCCCCCAACCAGTTCATGAATTTTGTGCACCAGGCCTCTAGTATTTACATAAATGTCTCAAAAATGGAGATCAGATTGGTGGTTGCCTGAGGACAGGGGAAAATGGTTGGAGGGAGGGGTTACAGAAAGACACAAGGAATCTTTTGGGAGCAATGAATATGTTCATTATGGCGATGGCTTCACAGGTATATATCATAATATAAATTTCTATACTTTAAACACATGCAGTTTATTACATGTGTATATTAAACCTCAGTAAAGCTGCTTTAAAAAAAACAGCAGCACACAACAACCAAGGGCCTTCCCCATGAGTCATCTATCCAGGGCTTGCCACAAGTTTCATACAACATCCTAACACACCCATCTAATTGAGCATGGTTGCTTCTCCTGGGTCAAAAGGCCCAACTGACTGAGCTGCCTGCCTGCAGCCTGTACCACCTGGAATCTTCTTTCTCTGGGCCCTTCTCCAAATAGAAGCCTTGTGGGTAACTTGGGAAATGGGTAGGAATAACACACCCAAATATGGAACTCCATGCCTCCAAATCCATGCTTCTCTTTTAGTACTGGGCTAATAATATAGCAACTTGCCTTTTATTTTGGAGGAGACAACATGACATGCCCTAGACTTCTAGACCTCCAGAAATATCACTGAGGTACCGGTCCCTGAAATTTTGTGGCATTGATCTCCTACCTCCAGCAAGCATGTATCTTACCAGGGGGGTTTAGGGTGTCTGCTACTTCCTGCCTACTGAGCCTTATTTGCATAATGTCATTAAGTTGGTGCACCAGTATGACCTACTCGAGGACAAAAGTATGTCCCCCACAGCCACCAAACAGGAGAAGCTAGGGAGGAAGGACAAGATAAAGAATGAGAGAATGTGAAAGGGGAGCTGAAATGAGAATGGATGGTGTTGAAGGAAGAGGGAGGAAGGTTTGTAACAGTGGGAATTGTAACCCAGTCCACAATTCTTCTGACATTGTTTCTGTAAATACTGACTCTGACTAATATGTAGGTTGTAAATGAACAGCATCCTATATAATAAAGAGTTAATATGCCCATGGTCATCACACCCTCATGCCATCATGCTCTAACACAGTGGTTCTCAACCTTCCTAATGCTGCGACCCTTTAATACAGTTCCTCATGTTGTGGTGACCCCCAACCATAAAATTATTTTCGTTGCTACTTCATAACTGTAATTTTGCTACTGTTATGAATCATAATGTAAATATCTGATATGCAGGATGTATTTTCAATGTTACAAATTGAACATAATTAAAGCATAGTGATTAATCACAAAAACAATATGTAATTATATATGTGTTTTCTGATGGTCTTAGGCGACCCCTGTGAAAGGGTCGTTTGACCCCAAAGGGGTCACGACCCACAGGTTGAAAACCGCTGCTCTAACGGCTCAGATACTCAACACTGGGGAGAGAGGAATGGGGACCAGCCAGGCACAAATGAGCTCACGAGAGAGGAATAGGGACCAGCCAGGCTGCGGCCTGGGAGAGGGACAAGCCACCCGCCCCGCGGTCCTGGGCACCTGCGGCTGCGGCCCAGGCGATGCCTCCCATCCACGGTCCCCTGTGATTGCAGCTGGCCTGGGTCCTGGCTGCCTGCGGCCGGCCAGAGGGAGGGAAGCTTGGGTCCCAGGTGCCTGCAACTGGCAGGAGGAGGGAATCCTGGGTCCTGGCATAGGCAGTTAGGGGTGATCAGGCCAGCAGGAGAGCAGTTAGGGGCGATAAGGCAGGCAGGCAGAGATGGTTAGGGGCAATCAGGCAGGCAGACAGAGGGGTTAGGGGCGATCAGGCAGGCAGGCAGGTGAACAGTTAGGAGGCAGCAGTCCCAGATTGCAAGAGGCAGTCAGACATCCCCTGAGGGGTCCCAGATTGGAGAGGGTGCAGGCCGGTCTGAGGGACCTCCCCCCCCCCCCCCAATTTCATACACCGGGCCTCTAGTGTTTATATAAGAATCTTAAGCACTAACTTCAGAAGATACAGACTCTGACCTTCAGTCATCCTAGTTCCCAGAGATCTGCTGACCTTCAACCATAGAACCAGGATGAGAAAGACCAGGATGATGCACACCAGACCACCCCTTGACTGATTTCAAGGTCTTTATCGGAATGGACTGTGCTCTGCCATCTCCCTTCTTATAGAAATCTCTGCCTGGACCCAGCCAGTGTGGCTCAGTTGGTGGAGTGTCATTCCATGCACCTGGAGGTTGCTGGTTCCATTCCTGGTCAGGGCACATGCCCAGGTTGCAGGCTCCATCCCCAATAGGGGAGGTGCAGAAGGCAGCCAATCAATGTTTCGCTCTCATCAATGTTTCTATCTCCCGCTCCCTTTCCCTTCCCCTCTCTGAAATCAATTAAAAAGCAACAACAACACACACACCATTTAAAAAAAAAATCAAACCTCTGCCTGCACTGAAATGTTGAGATGGGCTTTCCAACAAGAGTCCCCCATCTCCTCAGATGACTGGCACTTGAATAAACCACTTTCCTTTTTCACCAGCATCTGCCTCATGAGTTTGGTTTTGTGGCAGCAGGCAGCAAAACTTGGGTTCCAGTTCCAGGTTCAAGGGTCAATTCTTGAGCCTCCTCATTGGTTCTAACTGAGAAACTTCCAGGCTCCATCTCTCCAGCCTGGAGTGAGGGAAGGGGTGGGGCACTCTTTGATGAGCCTCTGCCTGAGCTGGCACTGTCCTCAGCACTTTGTGGACATTTTCATCCCTCAAGGCTTCCCTGTGAGGAGCAGGCATTGCTCCCCCCATTTTATCATTGATGACTCTGAGGCTCAGTGTGAAGGAGATCTGACTGGGCCCCATAACCAGCAAGAGCAGGGGTTCCTGAAATTAAAGACCTGCACTTTCAGCTGCTCCCTGCTTATGCATTCCTACCATGCTCCCTCCGGATTCTGGGGTCATAAAGCAGCAATCACTTCCCCTTCATGCTGCTGGGAGCAGAGACAGCAGGGAATCGTGCAAAGGCACAGTTCCTTTTTCTGAACTGACATTTATTGAGCACCCACCCACTGTGCACCAGGCTCTCCACTGGGGCACTGCAAGGCTTATCTCCTTAACTCTTCCCAACAGCCCTGTCATAGCCAGAAAGCAGGGAAAGCCACAGGACCCGGTTGGAAAACTCAGAAGCCTCTTCTTCAGGGAGGACATCCCTTTCCTTCTCTCCCTGACCTAGGGCCCTCTGTTTTTCTGGATCCAGGGTCTTGGGAAGGGAAATCTGAGAGTTCCATGACAATAATGGATAAAGGAATTATAGCAAAGGGAAGGGTCATCTTCAGAGAAACATCCCCCACTCTTCCTTGTAAGGCAGGTCTTATAGACCCAAAGTTCTACAGACCCAAGCGGCTCCTTCTGTGCTCTGAGCCACTTGCATCTTCCCTCGCCCAGTGCCACTGCCCCACTCCCCACCGCAAAGCTTCTTAGTTGAGATCTCACACTGTTCTATTACATATTAGGTAAGTATGGAAAAATATTTTTTATAATATGTGTGCATGTTATAAAGATGAGAGAAACTGAGGTGACTCCTGCACCCCTCCCCCAGCCCAGCTACCCTCATGTCACCTGTGTGTCCTTCTGTTCTGGGCTCTCCCTCCTTTAGGATAAGGAAACCACTATCCTGAATTGTGTCTGTCAGTCCCTTATTAAAAAACTAGAGGCCCGATGCACGAAATTCATGCAAGAGTAGGCCTTCCTTCCCCCGGCTGCCGGCATCAGCTTAACCTCTGGCACCCAGACCTGGGCTTCCCTCGCAGCCCCGGACAGTTGTTCTGCTGTTCAGCCATCTGGTCTAATTAGCATATTATGCTATTTTTATTATTATAGATATTTTCCCCTATGTGTGTATAGCCCTAAAAATATACTGTTTAGTTTCGAATATTTGCCATGTGTATATGGGGATCACACTGAAGGTATTCTGCTGTGACTGGTTCAGCATTATCATTCTGGGGTTCCTGGACGTCATGAGCTGTATGTAAGTCCTCTATTCTCATGGCTGGGGTGTATCACTCGCTGCAGAATATACCACAGTCATTTACACAGTCTGCTGGTGATTAGTATTTGAGATGTTCCAGTTTTTTGCTCTTACAAACAGGCTGCTATGAGCATTTTTGTACATACCTCCCAGTATGAGAGTTTCTCTAAAGTAAATATTAAGGTAGGGAATTGTTGAATGATGAGGCAAGTGGTCTTCAGCTTTACTAATAATGCCAAACTATTCCCCAAAGAGGACACACCAAATAGAATCTGAATCAGACCCTGTCCTCAAGGAGCATTCGGGCGGGGGGGGGGGGGGCGGGGAGAAGACAGGCGATCATCAGTTCATCATGATTCAGAGTGCCAAGCGACAGCCCTGTTTTGGTGCAGAATGGAGAGCAAACAGCTCTGCAACACTCTCCAGCCCTGGGCTCGGAATTAATGAGCACATAGCTACATGCCAGGAGCCTGACAGAGTCTGCCTCCTTTCATTCTTAAGGCAAACCCATATTCCCATGAGACACCTTTAATCTCATTTTACAGGCAAGGAAAACGGAGGCACAGAGAGGGTAAGTAACGAGCCCAAGGTCATACAGTTTATTAAACCTCAGAGTCTGGATCCCAACTTAGCCTGTCGACTTCCAAATTCTGCCATGCTCTGCTGTCTTCCATTATAAATTGCTGCACGTTAGAATTATATTTCTGAACCTTGACTAAGGGAGAAATTTCATAATCTTTATTCCTTCCTTCCCAGGTGTGATTATATTTTTTAAAAAACCTTTTTTGTTATGTTACCAGCTTCTATAAAGTCAGCTACATAAGCATTCTGTTCCCCTCCCCAGGAAGCCCACCCTGATTCCCTGTCCCTGGGCCAACCCCAACACCGCACCAGCCTGCTGCTTGCAATTGCCTGTTGACCTGTCTGCTTCCCTCTTAGAAGTCAAGATCTATGTCAGGGGCTTAGTAGGTGCCAGTAAGTGGTTAAGGAAGGAGGAAGAGGGAAGGAAAAATTGGAGGAAAGAATTATACAATAAATACCATTTACTAAATGTTTGCCCTGTGCCAGGCACTGGCTCTGCATTCGAATGCACACGCCATCTGCCTTAAGCCTCTCAATCCCATGAGATGAATAGTTTCATCTTCAGTTTATATTAGAGGAGACTAAGGTTTGAAGAGGGTGTCTCCTGCCCAGTGTTGCATAGCGAGTGAATGACTCCACAGCCTGTGTTCTGAACCGTCACGTGACAACCATGGGCCACTTCCCCATGCTCCCAGGGGAGCTGAGGGATTAATCAACATAGTTTGGCAAGAAATTCTAAATTGTGCCACTTCTGGGGCATTCCAGTTCTTTGGGGTAAAAAGCTCAATCTTTCAGGGTTTTTCACTCCCTTTCATTCTCTTGGGCAACATCTATCTGAAGCGGGGAGGATGGAAGAAGGACTTGGATAACCCCAGCGGGGGGAGTGGTCTGTGGTCCCAGTGTTGCCTCCAGCTTTGTCTCTTCCCTAGGGTGCCCACCCTCTACAGCTGCTCTGGTATATACATCCCACCTGTCCGCTAGGCAGGTCCCCTGGCATCCACCGCCCAGGACTGCTTCTGGCCACAGCTTCCGCACCCTCTTTTGGACCCCGGCTCCCTCTGGTCCACAATCTTCCTAAGCATTTCTACATCCCCGTCTCTCCGGGTCCCAGAAATCCTATGTTGCCTTCCCCCCTGCATCTCTCCATCTTGGAGGGGTGGGCTCCACAAGGTTGCCCTACGTAGCTGAGAACCCCTATGTCAGGGCTATTCAAAGTATGGTCAGCATGACCTGGGGACTTGTCAGAAATGCAAATTCTAGGCCTGACCCAGAGCTACTGAATCAGCAACTCTGGGCTTGGGGCCAGCTAGCCATCCACGCTGGAACAAGCCTTCCGGGTGATTAGGACGCACACACAAATGTGAGGCACTGCCCCACCTCACGGCTTCCCTCCCACAGGGCTCATAGTGAGAAGTCCATGCTCCAACGTGGCCAGACTCCAGGTCTTGAGGTGTAGAGGAAGTTTGGGGGTTCAGAAAAACTCTTTATCTCTCCCGAGTGTGTAGGTCTTGAAATTGAAATTCTGGATTCTGAAACTGTTATGACTGCTCAACTTTCAAAATGTCTATTTAGAAAGTCAAAGCCGAGGCTCAGCTTCTTCTTTTTTTAAGTATATGTTTTATTTATTTTATATAGAGAGAGGGAGGGAGGGAGGGAGAGAGAGAGAGAGAGAGAGAGAGAGAGAGAGAGAGAGAGAGAAACATCCATCAGTTGCCTTCCACAAGCCCCTGACTGGGGATGAGCCAGAAACCTGGGCATGTGCCCTGACTGGAAATTGAACCGGCGACCCTTTGGTGCACTGGATGATACTCCAACTAACTGAGCCACGCCAGCCAGGGCCCAAGGTCAGCTTCTTGTTGGCAGTTGAATCTGCTCCCTCAGAAGCAATAGATGCTTTGGTGTCAAGGGTGAGGAAGGACAGAAAAGCTGCTGGGAATTAAAAGTTCATGGGATGGCTTCTCAAAAATCCTTTTCACTGTATACACAATGTGTTTTCGATTCCAGACTGATTTCACCTTCATGTCAACCCCAAGAGGTCCCACAATATCAAGTTCACCCCCTGGAGCAGCAGTCAGCCCATAGATTCTGGACCCAGTCCCCTGGCCCATCTGTAGTGTCATTTCATCCGTCCCTCCTCTCCACCCTCATTGAAGCCACTGCCCATGTTCTGGTCTCATCACCCCAGCCCGAGCACTTACAAGTGGGCAATCGTGGGCAAGTTACTCAGTTTCCTCATCTGTAAAGTGAGGATTCCACATTCAGTTTTGAAAACAGTTTCTTGGGCACCTACGATATTCTAGGCACTGGGCTTACGGCAGTGAAACAAACAAAAATCCTGTCCTCTTGGAGACATTCTGGTGAGACGGGGGTAGAGAGCACCTAGGGGGGAGAAAGGAGTGTTGTTATTTTAAACAGGGGGGCTAAGGAAGGTCCCACGAATAAGGTGACACTTGAGCAGAAAATGGAAGGAGCAAACTACACGGATATCTGGGGAGATGGCATTCCAGGGGGAGGGAACGGCAAGAGCAAAAATTCTGAGCCAGATGGCTACTTGGAATCTTGAAGGATTGACAAAGAGGTCAGTGTGGCTGGAGTAGAGTGATGGAGGAGAAATATGGAAGTCTGATAAGGAGCTGGGGAGAGAGGTACTGGATAGATCATGTAGGGATCTATCTGCTATTTTGAGGACCCTGACTTTGACTCTAGGGAGATGAGGCAGATTTGAGCAGAGGAGAGGCTCGATCTGACTTTATGTTTTTTGTTTGTTTGTTTGTTTGTTTGTTTGTTTTTCTGACTTTATGTTTTAAGGTCACACTGGCTGGAGCAAGGATAGAGGCAGGGACAGCAGTCAGAAATGGGCCGCTGCAGTAAGCCAGGCAAGAAACAGTAGGGTCTGGCCCAGCTGGCCACAGTGGGGAGGCGAGAAGAGGTCAGGTTGAGAATGCTGCTGAAGTCAGAACCAATCAGATTCACAGATAGATTAGATGTAGGGAGTGAGAAAGGGTGCTGAGGTCGGGGGGTGGGTGGTAGAGGGAGAGGTTACACAGGGATGACTGCTATGTTTTTAGCCTGAGCAAATGCAAGGATGAAATTGCTGCTTACTTATATGGGGAAGGCAGAGGGAGGAGCAGGTTTGGGGAAAATTATTTCTAGACACATGAAGGTTAAGATGCCTATTAGACATCCAGTGGAGAAGCCAGTGGGCCGTGAGACACAGAGGTCCAAGAGAGGGGAGGTGCAGGCTGGAGTTGCATGGGGGAGACTTTAGGGCATAGGTGGAATTTCTAAAAGATCACAGAGCACCTACTTTGTATGGATGCTGTGGGGATTAAATGAATTAAAACATATAAGCAGTTAGAACAGTGCCTGGCACATAGTAGGCACTCAATAAAGGTTAACTAATCACCGATATAATTTTAAGCCACTTAGACTCTCCCACTAGCTTCCCAACTGGCCTCCCTGCTTCTGCCCAGGGCCACCTCCATGCCGACCTCCACACTGCTGGTCGGTGATCTTTCTAAAGCCCATATCTGACCCTCCCTCCCTGCTCAAACCTGCAATGGCTCCCTATAACCTACAAGGTAAAGTACAACAGCCACCCTCACCAGCCCGATTTCTGCCTCCACCACCCACCTCCAGCAATAATAGGAACCCTTTGTTGACAGCTTAGTGTCTTTGAACATGCAGCTGCCTCTGCTGTGACTTGTCCAGCAGCAAACTCTGGCTGATTCTCACATCCTCCACGAGGCCTCCCCGCCCCTCCCTCTCCCCCCCCCCCCCCCCCGCCCAAAAAAGGCCCCCCCTTCCAATAAGGGGGGTGGCCAACGTTCCCTTTTTTGGGGGGTTTCACCCCCACCCCTCCCAA
>NW_005871085.1:2390476-2453837 GCF_000147115.1 Myotis lucifugus
GGGGGGAGGGGGGTAGGGAGCAGAGCAGTAAGGCTCTCTATAATCTCTTCCGTGAGGTGATGAGTAGTCTTTTTTATTTATTTTTTCTTGATTGAGACCCACACCCAGCACATCCGCCACCCCCCCGTCTGAGCCAGTTTTCATTTCCTTCCTGTGGCATTAGCCACTCCCTACCTCCCATCTCAGACCTGTGCCCAGAACAGAGAGGGGCTGGGAGCAAAAGGAGAGGGGGGGATTCAATTTTTCATGGTTAACAACAAGGAACTGAGGAGAGAGAGAGAGAGAGAGAGAGAGAGAGAGAGAGAGAGAGAGAGAGGAATATTGGGGGAGAGGGAGAAAGAAAGATTGTGTTCCTTCTATTCCTATTCCTGCAGCATTGAACACAGCCTGTCACGGGCAAGGCGTTGGGGGAAGGTGATTCTCTATGACAGGCTTTATTATTGTTACTATGTTTTAGATCAGCAAACAGAGGCCCAGGGAGGTGAAGTCACTCGCCCAATTCACTCAGCTGGTAACACTGGGGCCAGGAGTGCACTTCAGGCTTGTCTGATTCAAAGTACTAGGTGCAAATGCATACACACACACACACACACACACACACACACACACACACACAACAATCTCAGGGCACCTAGGGTGTGGGAGTCCCTTGGTCTTTCAATTGTTTCTTACTCAGGAAGGCATCCAGGCTAGGGAGAGGGTTAAAGATTTAGGCCGAGGATATGCAATAATTCATCCACTCATTCTTCATTTACTCCCTCATTCTCTGACTCACTCTCATTCACTCATTCATTCACAATCAACTAGTTGTTTCTACTTCCAATTTCTACTCTCAGCAGACTCAGAGCCTACATTCTAAGAACTCAGAGAGCCTGGCCAGGACACAGGGTGGCACAGGGCAGGGAGTGGAACCCAAAAGGCTCACCGTGGCTCCTGAAAGGTGAGAGCCGTTTACCAGGCGGCCCTGGGAAAAGGATACCGCACCTGAGACTGCAGGATGTGGAAAGGCCCAGAAGCTCAAACAGCTGCTGGAGACCCTACACAGACCTTCCAGAAGGAGGGTACCTGCGAGGATGAGACGAATGGTAGGGGGTCACCGGGGGAGAAGGTTAGAGACATGGGCAGGGGGTCAAAGTAGAGATTGATTTAGGAATTCGGTGTGGAGCAGGGTTAAAGTTTGGATTGGGTTTAGGATGAAAGATTGGAGCTTGAAATCCAACCATTTCGTTTTCACCCGCCTTTTCCAGAAGGATTTCGCGTGACCTGTCTCAGTGATAAGGACCTGGGGTTAGGGCTGCCAAGAACCTTTAGGGTTGAGACTCCAGGCGCAGTAAAATCAAAGTCCTGGAGGAAGCAAAACCAGTATTTGCTGGGTGGGGCCTGCCTTTCTCCCCTGGAAGCCTGGAGGTTCTCGCTGTGTGGTGGTGGGCACGCCCACTAAACCCTGATGGGCCTCCAAGCCCACCGGTTAAACCCCTGGGCGGAATAGGATGCTGTTCTATATTGTCAGCATCTTCTTGGGCCAGGCACGGCGGGCGGTCCAGATGTTCGCATCTGCTCCAGACACCACCCTAGTGTCGAGCAGGAATGGAACAGCCTGGCCAACCACCTGCATACAGTAGGTGCTCCATCAAGGTTAGCTCTCTCCCCTTCCCTCATCTCCCCACAAAGCCGATTCCAGGAGCCCCTTCTCTCAGGCCGCCCAGAGTGCTGACTCACTCTTCTGGAAAAGTGGGGGGCAGCGGCTGGGGCGCCCCCGACTCCTCCCGGGACAGCTCGGGGCAGCCGGGGTCCTGAGCTGCCGCGGGCGGGCGGGGAGCCGCGCAATTACCATAATTATAGCCCGGCCTTCGCGGCGGTGGCGAGCGCGGCCACGCCGAGCAGAGAACGCCCCCGGCCCGGCCGAGCGTGGGAACCGCCGCGCTCTCCGCCCCAGGGAGGCGGTGGCGGCCGCGTGGGGAGCCAGCCCGGGAGCCCGCGATGGCTGATAAGCCAGACCGCCGGCTAATTACCGGGCGGCGGTCAGCGCGATCGCAGCCGCTTTCATCTACCTTCTCCAAGCGCCCCGCGCCCGTCAGTCCCCGGTCCCACTCCTGGGCGGGTGCATGGGTGGGAGCAGCGGGGGGTGAGGAGGGGGGGCGGGGGGTACGGAACCGAGTGGCCAAGCTCGGGGCGGGGGAGGTTCCCACGCGCCATTCCCTTGTTCGCCCCCTCGCTCAGGGGACAGTGCAGAGACCTGGTGCTGCGGAAAGGCCCGAGGTGGCATATAAGCAACCTGGGATGATACAAGGTTCCAGGTTCCATCCCTGGTCAGGGGACAATAAGAATCAGCCAACGAATGCATAAACAAGTGGGGCAGCAAATCGGTGGTTTTTCTCTGTCCTTCCCGCTCTCTCTATCAATAAAAAAACACACAAGCAACCTGAAGGTTTAAGCTCTCTGGGCCTCCGTTCATCTATGAAATGGGGACAGCAGTCTCCATCTGACTCCCTCCCGGCCTGTTGCTCTTTCATTGTCCTTTCGTTCGCTGACTGTGTTCATTCACTTGAGCGCCAGCTGTGAACTGGGTGCCAGAACGAGGGTGACCAATTGTTTGTCCAGGACTGAGGGGTTCCCAGGATGCAGGACTTGGGGTGCTACGACTGCGATAGCAAGCCAGGATGCTGTCACCCCACCTGAGCTGGGTGCTGGATTTGAGCCACACCAGAGCCTGGCCTGGCCCATCTGAGAACTGGAAAGACTCCTGCCCACAGGGAGGGATGCCCCATGGGAATGTTGGCACTGGAACAGGGCAAGGGTGAGGCGTCCCGGTGAAGCGCGATGCTCAGCTCTTCCCCAGTTCCCTGGCTCCGGTCCCAGGCAGCTATGTCAAAGCAAGCCTGCCCATTGCCCGGCTGGGAAAGCCAAGGCTGGGAGGCTGGTGGTGGCTTTCCCACAGCAGCTGCCATGAGTCAGTGCCCAGGGGCAGGCGTGGCCAATCCCACCCCCTTGCTCTATGGCCTTGAGCAAGCCACCCTACCTCTCAGAACTGCCTCCAATTCTGACGGAGGGGAGCACAGGGGTGGGAGTGCGGTGGTGACTGGGTGACCTCCAAACCCGGTGGGGTAGTACCTGCCGTCACAGGAGGCCTTTCCAGGAACCCTCCACTTTACCAGGAACGCCCAACGAAGCAGGTCTCCGCAAAGGCGGGGGTGTCTGCCAAGAACTTGGTCACTGCTGGGTTCTTGGCAGTAGCCAGGTGAGAACATGCCAGAGAGAACCTCGAAAGATCATCCTTTGGAACGAGACAGAACGGACATTAACCCCAGCACGCGACTGGGCCTGTCGGAGCCTTGTCTTCCTGGCCTGTAGCTTGGGAGCAAGGCCGTCTCCCACTGCTGGGGTCGTGAATGAGATACGGGAGACAAGGGGGCAAGCCGGTGCTCAAGCCACACCAGTTCCCTTCCTGCCCCTTTGTCGGCCCCGGTGTTCCCCTGCCCAGCTGGCCTGCACGCGCCCTCTGCTTCCCCTCTTCCTTCCACTCACTGGGTACCCACCATGTGCTGGTCTTCTCAGGACCTCAGGTGGGCAGACATATAAAACATGAGATTTTTCTTTTTTGGGGGGAAGCCATGGTGACTCAGGAGACCCCAGGATGTGGGGAGGAGAAAGAGGAGCGGCAGCTGAGGGTCCTGGGAAAATAGGAGGCCAGTTCCTTCGCTCGTCCCCACTGTCTGTCACCCTCTGCCTGGTCACCCTTCCCCTCATCTTCCACCCCCACCGCCACACCACCAGCTCCACTGCCCCTCTCTCTCTACGCAGCAGGGAAGCCTGCCCTGGTTGCCCAGGCATTTAACTGCTTCTTCCCCAAGAAAGTCTGACCTGCCTTTATCTGCACCCAAGCTCACTGTAAGCGGCAATGAATATGGAAAGAAGAGAACCAGAAGGCCTGAGTCTGTTCAGGTTTGGGAAGTTAGCATAGGGATTCCTGCCCACCCTGTGCCCAGGCTGTGACATTCCCCCCCGGAAAGGGAGAAGGGGACAGATGGGAGGATGTCTACTAGGGTAAGGTACTTACGACCTCCTTCCAGGGTCTTCCTCTTGCCTCTGTTACACACCTTGACAGTGGCCGTCAGCAACCCATCTCCACTGGGAAGGGGCCGCAGGGACATGGACTCCCAGGTGCAGACGTCAGCCTTACCGAGAGCAGTGGATCTCCTTGAGGAAAGTCAGTTCCTTGTGTGTGAGGGGCTTGACCAGATGACCTTAAAGTCCTTCCCAAGTCCTTGCAGAAATTCTGAGACTTTTGGTTCTTTGTATCCAGCATCCATGGTGTAAAGCTCCTCTGTCTGATATGTTAGCCACTGGCCACATGTGGCTACTGAGCTCTTGATATGTGGCTACTCCCAATTGGGTCATAAGTATAAAATACACCCCAGATTCCAAAGACTTAATACAAAAAATGTGAAATATCTCATTAATTTTTATATTATGTGTTGCAATGATACAATTTTATGTATACTGGGTTAAATAAATGTGTTATTAGAATTAATTTCACTTGTTTCTTTTACTTTAAAAACACACACATGGTTACTAGACCATCTACCATTTCATATGTGACTCACATCCCGTTTCTATTACACAGCGATGGCTAAAGAGCAGGTGGTCACCCAGCTAAGCCAAGCCTTCTTCCCTGGACACCAATGAGCTCTTTTCCTTAGAGAGAAGAGCCAAACCCTGATGCTTTAGGAGGAAGTGCTGCCTCCTCCCCCCAAATGAAGGCACCCCGCGGGGTCTCCTCTTTCCCCTCGACTGGCTGGGTTCTGGGGGAGTGAAGAGCAGAGCCCGCCCTCCAAGGCTATACTCCTTCCACAAAGAAGACACAGGTAAGACGTGGCTGGGAAATTCCTTTCTAGGCTGGCTTCTAGCCCAGCAAGAGCCAGGCTGGCCCACCCAGAGGAAACCCCTGGCTGCCTCTTCCTGCCTGGCCCAACCCTGCTCCCTAAGTCTCAGCCAGGCTCAGGGGGCACCCCCTCCCCTAGTCCCCAGCCAGGACAGCACCAGGCTGGGCATTCAAGGGGGCACATGACTCTCCCCTAGGGAATTTACACACCAAGGAAGCAGGTCACACCCACAGAGTAACTGGAGAGGATCACACAGCAGCCTGCATCTGCTGGGAAACAGCAGATCTCTAATGAGATATGAGTAGATACGGGCCTCACCCCCACCAATATTCCTCTCTACATTTTGAGAAGCAGGTAAAGAACAGGACACAGTGGTTAACAGTGAACGCTTAGCACTCCTTCAGGCATAAGTGTAAACCCCAGTTGGACCAGCTGCTTACTGTATGACCTTGCGTGTTAACCTCCCTGGCCTCAGTCTCCTCAACTATAAAATGGCAACAGAGTCCACACTTTGCAGGGCTATTGTAATAGTTCAGTGAGCTAATAATGCATGTACACTGCCTGACAGGGCAAGTGCTCACCAAACACCAGTTCCTATTACTATCATTAATAACAGAATCTGTCCTCAGTCACATGCAGGATTTTTCCGTGTATAAGACGCCCCCATGTATAAGATGCCCCCCACTTTTCCAACCCAAAATTAAGAAATCAATATTTTAAATAAGACCCAGCAGGACCTCACCTCGGTGGTGCAGACACTCCTGCAGCAGGTGCAAGAGCAATGTCAGGCCATGTCCGACCAGATCGTTGGAAGAACTGAGACTTGAGCAGTCACCTTGATGACCTGGAGAAACACACTGCAGACCTCATGACAGGCTGGGGTGGAGGAACTGGAAGCTGAAAACAAGACCGTGGTTACACAAAAGAGTTGGCGGTTGCTAATGTACACTGAAATCTGGAACGTTGTGCTTACAAGCCACGAGAAGACCAAATGGCTTTTTTGCAACTAACTACTATGTGTAGACAGGTGTTATAAGTGTGCATTCTCCTTATCATATACTATATAATTAGTTTATAGAGTGATTCTCTCTCACCCTGTTTCTTTTTAAAAATGTATATTTTTTAATTTATTTCAGAGAGGAAGAGAGAGAGAGAGAGAGAGAGAGAGAGAGAGAGAGAGAGAAACATCAATGATGAGAGAGAAACATTGATTGGCTGCTTCCTGCATGCCCCACACTGGGAACTGAGCCCGCAACCCAGGCATGTGCCCTGACTGGGAATCGAACCATGACCTCCTGGTTCATAGGTCGATGCTCAACCACTGAGCCATGCTGGCTGGGCCCACCCCATTACTTGAACATGATAACTTCACAGCTGGATCCTTGGTTGGTTGTGCTATTACATATTAAACACACACACACACACACACACAGAAACTACTCATATTAGCACATAATCGTGTAAGACAAAATGTTATGCCCTAATTTTTATGCCTCCAAATTTGTTTTTAATATAACCTTTTTTGTTATGTTGATGTACCCTGGTCAACTGCTCTTCCTTGACAGAAAACAATAGTTTATTCTGAGCTATTATCCATTTGGATTTTTTGGTGTTAAAAATGGCCTTTCCTGCCCTAGCTGGTTTGGCTCAGTGGATAGAGCATCGGCCTGCAGACCCAAGGGTTCCGGGTTCGATTCCAGTCAAGGGCATATACTTCGGTTGTATGCTCCTCCCTGGCCAGGGTGAGTGCAGGAGGCAACTAATCGATGTGCTTCTTTCACATTGATGTTTCTTTCTGTCTTTCCCTCTCTTTCACTCTCTCTAAAAAAAAAATCAATGGAAAAATATTCTCGAGTGAAAATTTAAAAAAAGGACTTTCCTTCTATGGAGTGGTGAAGTGTCTGGTAGTTGCTTTAGGTTAGTTTGTCTAGCTGTTTAGAAAAGTAAAAAACTGGCCACCTTACATCTGTTCCTGAAATTTGAAAGGGGATGGTTTACTGATCCAAAGATCTGGGACCACTGCCCCCGTCCAGCCTCCAGCCCGCTGAGCTCCTTCCTTGTCCTGCACTGGCTTTATGTACCCTCAGAGACAGGGACTGCAGGAATTCCCACAACCACAATCCCCACCCCTACAAGGGGGCTCCTCCAACTCCTGGCAACGAGGCACTCACATTTCCAAGGCTCCCGTACCATCCTCACACACCTCCGACTCTGAAGAACTTCCCTCCATTGAACTGAAACCCACCACCTGGCGATGTCTACCCACTCCCCTCTGGCCCTGGGTTCATTTTCAGGGGTCACCCAGAACCTTGCACTCTCGCTGCCAAGGACAGGCATTGAGAGATCTGAAGGCAGCATGATTTAAGGGCCCCTGGAGGCTTCCCTTCTCTGGGCTAAACAATCCAGTTCCTTCCTTAGAGGGCCTCCACCCTGCCTGCCCCTCCGTCCTTAGATTCCTTCCAGGAGCAGAGGGTGGCTGGTAAGGGTGAGAGCTCTAGAGGCAGGCAGTCGTGATAGTATTCCTGGCCACACTTCTTTCTGGCTGTAACATGTTACTTCAGCTCTAGGTGCCTCAGTTTTCAGTTTCCTCACCTCAAAGCAGAGATAATAACAGCTCAGATAGGATTGTTGTGTTATGAGGATGACATCAGTTAACACACATTAAGCCTTAAAACAGTGCTTGCCAATGCTGTGCTCAGCATGTGTCATCCAGGACGTGTTTTGTGATCCTGCCTCCTCCACCCATCACCAGCTGACTGGGGGAGGGCTGGTGGATACCTGACCCAAGCTGGGCCAATGAGCCTTTTCCCAGGGGTTTTTAGACCTGGGAGGTAGAGAGAGGAGTTCATTTTTCTACATTAGCTGAAGGTGCAAGGTGTAAAACACAGCCATGTTCTCTATACCATGAAGAAATGTAGTGTGCTGTGACATAGAAAAAAAAGTATTGCTCAAAAAAAAGCAAAGACAAGAAAGAGTTCTGGTTTCAGTTTCTCCCAAAGACCAGCTCCATCCCAGCCCTTCTTATAACGTCATTGTCTCAGTAAGCTGTTGCTGTGTAACAACTACCTCAAAACTTAGGGCTTAGCCCTGGCCAGTGTGGCTCAGTTGGTTGGGCATCGTCCCATGCACCAAAAGGTTGCCAGTTCAATTCCTGGTCAGGGCCCATGCCCGAGTTTCAGGCTTAATCCCCAATAGGGGGCATGCAGGAGGCAGCCAATGGGTGTTTCCCTCTTGCATTGATGTTTCTCTCTCTTCCTTTTCCTTCCTCTCTCTCTAAAAATCAATGAAAAAAACAAAAACAACTTCGGGCTTAAAGCAGCAATCACTTATTAGCTCCTGATTTTGGAACCGTGCTGGTCTGGGCTGGTATTCCTTGGGCCCGTCCATGCAGTTGCAGTCAGCTGGTTGCTTGTCCTGGGCTGCTTCGTCCAGAGTAGCCTGAAGCTGACGGAGCACTTACTGAATGTCTGCCGTATGCCAGGCGCTGTGGGAAAGACCTGAGTGGAGAGAAGTAATACTTACTGACATCCTACTTTGTGTTAGGCCAGTGATGGAAATTCTAGGTGTATTATCTCACTTAACCCTCCTGATGACGTGGCCAGGTAGTTGTTATTATGATCACCTCCATTTTGCAGATGAGGAAACTGAGGCAGAGAAAAGAGGAATAACCTGTCGAAGATTTCAAAACCCAAAGGGACAGAGTTGGGATTCAAGCCAAGGACTCCCGAGTGCCTGCAGAACCCACTCTTGCACTGCCTCCTCCTGGCCCTTCCCACATCACAGAGTAAAGGTTGGCTTTACTACCCTCACGCTGCTTTAAGAGTTGGCAATGGGACTGAGTGGACACAACATCCAACAATGTAAGATTCAGTGCCACTCGCTAATGTGCCCGATGCCTGTTTTGTGCTAGGCACCGTGCTAGGTAGTAGGGATGTGGAAATGACTCAGACACAGGATGCAGCAGCAGCAGCATGGAGGAGGAAATGATTAATCATGCCTGGTTTGGGCTCAGCGTTGACTCGTTTATCAGCTTGCATCTTAAGGGATGGGTGATGCCGGTGAGGAAATGCAGTTCGAGCTAAACTCCCCTTCCCTCAAATGTGCAGGGTCTCAGAGTCGCAGTTACACAGCAATCAAAGGTCAAGGCCATCCTCAGGGGGAGGGTCAAGGGCTCTCGGGCCACCCTTGGAGCCTGGCTACAAAGCTCAGTACAAGTTACTTGTTTGCAGGATACCTGTGGATGTCAGGTCAGAAGTAGCAGCCGCCAGGGTGGGGTGACACCCTTGCCATCTTCGGAGGAAGCTCGGGAATGCCCGAGTCCAAGGAAGGAATTTCTGCCAGCCCCGAGGTGGGATGCTCCGAGATGCAGCAGCCACATGCTCAGAGCCCTGGCCCCAAAGGGCAGGCATGAGCCCTGGAAAGGCAGGGTGAGCTGGGAGCTCAGCTGCATCCGTTTCTGGCTGTGCTCCCATGAGCTGGTGAGTTACCTTCCTGGGCATCCTTCTCGTCATCTGTCAAATGGGAACAAAATCCCCTTCTTAGCCAACACTCTGTGTCCTGGGCCAGCGAAAGCAAACTCAGTCTCGGGAGGAGACCAGGGCATCTCCTGAAAGTCCAGGGCAGAGGGCCACGGGAGCCTGGCACTTGGAAAAGCCACCAGAAATTCAGTCAGGACTCCCCCTCTACTCCCCTCTCATTTCGTCGCCTGCCATGCTTGCCTCATCCTTCTCCCTCCGCAGACAGGCTTCTTCCATTTGCCTGGAGCCTGTGGCAAAAGCTGGCTGCCCCTTGGCTCGCACATAGGTTTATGTGTGACAGTCCCAGCCTCATTCAGTCTGGCTGCTGTCTTTCCGTCTCAATTTCGAACTCTTAGGAGAAAAAAACATCTGGCCCAGCGTGGTCCATGGCCCAGGGGACTATGTCTAGCAAAGGTGGGCCACAGAGCACACCTGGGGACCCCCACCGGTAAAGTGAGGAAGGGGGCACTTCTCAGAGAAGGAATGTCGCCATGACCCAGACAGATCCCCCTCCCCCGCCCCCAGGAGTTACTGTGAGGATTAAATAAGTCAACAAACACCAACAGCCTGGTACCTGGCGGGCATGCCTTCCAAGGGAGGGTCTCAGGTCAGAGGCCCTAGACCAGCGGTTCTCAACCTGTGGGTCGCGACCCCTTTGGCGGTGGAATGACCCTTTCACAGGGGTCGCCTAAGACCATCCTGCATATCAGATATTTACATTACGATTCATAACAGTAGCAACATTACAGTTATGAAGTGGCAACGAAAATAATTTTATGGTTGGGTCACAACATGAGGAACTGTATTTAAAGGGCCAGAAGGTTGAGAACCACTGTGCCTAGATGCAGAGCTCTCAGAAGAGAAGTGAGGAAGAGAAGGGGGGTCGTTGAGAGGGTGCAGTCCAAGCCTGGCCCACGGGGAGCTCTGGAGCACCACTTGCCCCACAAAATCAGTCTCACATTGAGGCAGGGGGACTACCCTCACCAATCTGCCCCCAGGACTGGTAGCAGCTGGGGAGGGGGGAAGGGAGGCTTCCCTCTGGCTGAGGGCAAGTGTCAAGAGAAGGGCCTCATCCTGGCCCTTCCCACATCACAGAGTAAAGGTTGGCCCTGCCCTCACGCTGCTTTAAGAGTTGGCAATGGGACTGACTAGCCGGTTTGACTCAGTGGATAGAGCTTCAGCCTGCAGACTGAAGGGTCCCGGGTTCAATTTTGGTCAAGGTCACATGCCCGGGTTGCTGGCTCGATCCCCAGTGGGGAGCGTGCAGGAGGCAGCTGATTGATGATTCTCTCTCATCATTGATGTTTCTATCTCTCTCTCCCTTCCTTTCTGGAATCAATAAAAATATTTTTTTAAAAAGAGGGGGAGGGCAGCTGTGAATGTTAGCAGCCATCATCTCAGCAGCTGGGAGGCAGGAGTGCCAGCCAGGAAAGGGGGTTCAGGGGAGACACCGACATTCATTATAGGAAGCCTCACACAAACACATATGGGCACTAGTTGACTCTTGCCCTTACCTCTCCCTTGTATATGTTTAAGAGTAATACTAAATTATATATTGGATATGTGCTTTATTTATAATGTCTGCTTTTTCATATACTGTATATCACCATATATAGTACATACAAATACCTATTACTATAAAGATATAAATGTAATAAGTCCCATAAGGGATTCTTAAGGACTATGTGTGCTTTTTGCCTTACATGCTGATTGTAGAACATGATGCCCTCATCCTTATTCAATATGACTCCACTGTAATGGTTGAGTGTCTCCATCCCTCCTAACCTCCCTCTTCCGCAGGGTCACGGGGTTCCCATCCTGACCAGGGCACCAAGGGGAAGAAACCTCCTGCTCCCGGGGCTTCCCATCCCACTTGAAACACATCCAACCCCTTGACTCAGCCCCTCAATGCCCACATGACCTGACCCATGCCTACCTGTCTGACTGTTGATCGAAGCTCACTAACCTCCAGCCTCAGGGCCTTTAGTTTGTTCCTCAAACCCGCCAGCTCTTTCCCACCGGAGTCTTTGTAATGCTGCCTCTTGCGCAGAACATCTTCCCCGGTTCTTTACAGAATTGGCTCCTCATCTCCATCAGGTTCAACCTAACGCCACCTGTCTGGGAGGCCAGCCCTGACCCCTCTTGCTAAAGTGAGTTCCAATCACCTTGCTCGTTTCCTTCCTAGCCTTGACGGTTTGTAATTGTTTTTCACTTGGTTCTTGTCTCTGTTGTCACTAAGTTATAAATTATAATGATGTCAGGAAGTGCCTGGCACACAGGAGGAGCTCAGTAATTATTTGTTGAATGAATGGATGAATGAATGAATGAATGAATGAGTGGGTCCGTTGCCATGCCTCAGCAGTTTACCTCTCAAATCCATCCTGTCCTTTCCACTGGCAGGAGAGAAAGTTCCAAAAAAAGAACCATCACTCTCCCTCCCGTGGCCCTCCCCTGTCCACAGTCACTAGCAATCCCTTGCTTGAACAGGCAAGTGTAGGACATGAAGTTAAAAGACCCAGGTTCAAGTCCACCCTTGCCACTTGCTCGCTATGCAACATTAGCCAAATGATCCACCTCCCTCTCTCTCAATTGCTTTCTGTAAAATGGGTGAGACACTTCCTGGCTTCTCTTTTTCTTGGGTTGCTTTGAGAAGATGTAGAAACTCTGCACAGATGCTTTTCAGTGTTTTTGAGGACTAACAGTCAAGAGCCTTCATTGCCCAGGCCCGATCTCTCCCTCCCCAGATGCAAATGATCATTACTCTGCCCCACCCAGCTCCCTGGTAATTCCTGAACTTCACCCGTAAGTCACGTCACGCCTTGGTGCTTTCATTTCAAAGCTGTGCTCTTTGTCGAGAAAGCCCGTTTCCCTGACTTCATCTGTCCAGATCCTGCCCATTTGAGAAGGCTCACTCCTCCGTGACCTCTTCCTCCACCTCCGGGCTGGGGCTCATTGCGTCTTTGATGTCTGTGTTACTCCTGGGCATGTACCTCTCCTGCATGCAAGCTCCTTTCCCTGATTCCAACTGCTAATCCCGACGTCACACTGCACTGTTTAGTACAGACCGGGCCCCATGTGGGCAATGCGGCTTCAGCGTGGAAGGAGACCCCATCTCTACCCTCCAGATGATCACTATCTAGTGGGATCATAGGGACCAAAGACCACTTGGTAACTGATTTGCAGGCGAGGAGAGCACGATGGGTAAGTGCGCTTGCACTAAAGTTACACACACCTGGCTTTGAATCAATCTCAAGATTCATGGAATAGAAACCTACCTACTTAACTAAATAGGGCAAGAGTGTGTGTGTGTGTGTGTGTGTGTGTGTGTGTGTGTGTGTCTTTAAGTAGTAAGAAGACCAAAGTAGGCCTTCTAGGGCTGCCATGATGCATGGAGGGCCAAGGCTCCTCCCAGATCCCACTCGGCCATCCTCAGCACCTACCATTATTTTTGTTCTCTGTACCCGTTCTCTCATCTAGAAATTGGATATAACTACCTCCCTTATAAGGAAGATACAATAAATAAAGGTTAAGTGGGTTGATATACACAAAGAGCTTAAAACAGTATCGGCACTTGTTGTTCTCTAGAAATGTTAGTTATTATTATTTTCTTATGGTGAAAAAATAGCTGCTGTCCCTCTAGGCATCACAGTCTCATCCTTGGCAGGAAAGGAAAGAGGCGAAGCACTAACAGTGAGTGCCGGCCAAATCCACCTGTTGTTTTTGTTTTCAGTAGAGGTGAAAGTCATACAACATAAAATCAGCCATTTAAAAATTAACACTTCAGTGGCATTTAACACATCCAATGCTGAGCAACCACCAACTGTCTAGTTCCAAACCATATTTATTACCCAAAAGGAGCCCCTACCCATTAAGCAGTTGCTCTCATTCTCCCTTGGAAACCACCAACCTTTGTGCTGTCTCTGTGGATTTACCTATTCTGCATAATCCCATCTATTTTTAAAGAGCTTTCCAGGAAGCTCCTCCCAACTCTTCGGCTCACGTCTCATTGGCCAGGAATGTGTCTGATCTTTGTCTGAGCACACTGCCAACACAATCAGGTTTCTGTCATTCTACATTCTAATTCTTACTGAGCTCCTGCAACCATATTTTACTGATTCTCAGACCCATGAATTCTTTTTTACATTTACATTTTAACTTTTCCAAATAGAAGTCATCTTATATTGATACTATCTCATTTTTAACGAAATATGGTATGTGTCAGGCACTGTTCTAGATGCAGGGGATAAATTAATAAATGAAACAGGCACAGGCCCCTGCCCTCATGGAGCTGACATTCTATTGGTGGGGAGATAAATACACATAGTGAATTGCTTAATGTCTTAGAAAACGATAAATGTTTAGAAGAAACAAAAGTAGAGCAAAGTAAGGCCCATATGGGGGATGAACCAGAGCGGTTCCTGTATTAATGTATTCGTTAGCTATTGCTGTGTAACAAATCACTCCAAAACTTAGCAGCTTAAAACAACAAGTACTTATATCTCAGTTTCTGTGGGTCAGGAATCTAAGAATGCCTTAGTTAGGTCATTCTGGCTCAAGGTCACTCACAAAGTTGCAAAGCAGATGCCAGCTGGTGCATGGTCATCTGAAAGCTTGACTGGGGCTGGAAAGTCTGCTTCTGAGATGGCTCATACCTACAGCTATTGGCAAAAGGCCTTAGTTTCTCACTGGCTGTTGGTAAGAGGCTTGGTTTCTTGGCATGTGGGCACCTCCATAGGGATCCTTGAGAGTCTTTGCTTCACCAGAGCAAATGATTCAAGAGAGAGAACAAGGGGAAACTCACACTACCTTTTATGACCTAGTCTTGGAAATGACACTATCACTTCTGCTATATTCCATTTGTTCAAAGTGAGTCACTATGTCCAGCCCACATTTAAGGAGAAGAGAGTTTAAGAATGAGTATTAAAGAATTTGAGGATATTTTTGGAAACCACTACAATGAAATAGGAGAGTCAGGATAAAAGAAAGGTCCTACTTAAGCAAAGACTTGAAGGAGGTGAGGGAATCAGCCAAGCAGATATAGTGGTGGGGAGGAGAGTGTTCTGGGCAAGGAAAACAGCTGGAGCCCTTGGAGGAGAGCTTACCTGGCACGCTGGTGAGGAAGAAGGAGAGAGGGAACACTGGGAACAACTAGCGGGGCTACTACACTCCTTTCCTCCATTCCTAGCTGCATGACCTTGGGCAAGTCACTTCCCTCTCGGAGTTCTGGTTTCCCTTGTCTGTGAAATAGGAACGATAGAAGTACCTACTCACAGTTTTCTTATGAGGATCAAATAAGTTAATACATGTAAATCACCCAGCCCATGGCTGGTACATAGTAAATATTCAATAAAACATTAGTTAATATTATTCTTATTACAATCCAGACAGTAGCCTCACGTTTGCCATCTGGGCATCAGGTACATTGGTGCAAATCATCAGCTGGGGGTTGTTGGAGGACATGACCCTTCAGGGATCTGGTAGAAACTTCTTGCCTCCTCTGTAATCTAAAGAAAAAGCTGCAGAGAGACAAACTTTGCCTGCTGGTCCGAGCCTGGGCCTCAGGTTCAAGTCTCCAGGTTTAAGTGTCAAGTCTGCCAAGCTGCTAGGGTAGGTGGGGCTCAACCAGGGACTGGGGAGCCAGCTCAGAGTTCCTAGAGCTAGGTCTTCCCAGGTACCTCTTCTGACCGCTCAGTCTCAGTCAATCCATGGACGAGTCTTTGCTGAGCCCTGTGTGAGCCTTGTTTTGTATTGGTTACTGGAAATGGGCCTGTCAGCAAGAGTGAAACCCAAGAGATCCTGCCAACCAGGACCCGTGGGAGAGGCAGGAGCCACTTGGGGTGGATCCTTGTGTTTGTCCTCAAGAAAGGGGACTGGACATAAGAAAGGGGCAGGAAGTACTGCATCCTCAGGTGGTGGCACAAAACTGTCCCTAGGACCTCTCAGTGTCACCTGGTCCACGCACTAGTGTGGCCCTGTCAAGTGATGCCAGGCGGACTCAAGGGCATCGCCCCTCCCCAACCCAATGGGCTCATAAAGTCTTGGGTCCAGGCGAAAGCAGCGTGGCTCAGTGGGCAGCACTGTGCTCCTAGAACTAGAAATGCTGCTTTTGACCCTGCTCCACCACACACCTTGTGATCTCAGCCAACTTCCTGAATTGTTTTCAAGACCTTGGTTTGCTTTTTTGTCAAAAAGGATAATAACTTCTACTCTGCCTAATTTATTCATCAACAGATGTGTAAAGTCCCTATCATGTGCCCAGCACTGTTCTGATGCCTTAGAAATACTGTGCAAAACACTTGTGCATGGCAGTCAAGGCCTCTGTTCTCAGGGACCTGAGCTGCTAGTGAGGAGACGTTCTTTGAAATAACAGTGGTGGAGGAAAAGCGGAGCAGGGCGAAGGGACAGAGAGGGCTGGTCAGGGAAGGTCGCTCTGAGGACGTGACTTTTAGATAGAGTTCTGAACAAAGGAAGGGGTGAATCATGTGGATGTTTGGGAAAGAGCATTCCAAGCAAGGGAACAGCAGGAGCCCCGAGAAATGAATGTGCCCGGGCAGTTCAAGGCTGAGTAAGGAAACAGTTCAGGAAATGCTAGGAACAGGTAGGATCCAACCTGAGCAATTCTGGCACAGCATAACTTAGCCAGTGATTCTCAACCTGTGGGTCGTGACCCCTTTGGCGGTGGAACGACCCTTTCACAGGGGTCGCCTAAGACCATCCTGCATATCAGATATTTACATTACGATTCATAACAGTAGCAACATTACGGTTATGAAGTAGCAACGAAAATAATTTTATGGTTGGGGTCACAACATGAGGAACTGTATTTAAAGGGCCAGAAGGTTGAGAACCACTGACTTAGACCATGTCATTCCTCTGCCAAAGTTCCTACAGGGCCCTATAAGGCCCCTCCTGATGCTCCTCACTCCTCCTACACACACACACACACACACACACACACACACACACACACACACACCTCCACCACTTCCAAGCTCCCCCTTCTCCAGCCACACTCCCCCATGGCTGTTATACCTGCCTTGAGACGTTACTCTAACTCAGAATCACCTGCAGGGCTTATAAAAGTGCAGATAGCTGAGCCTCAGCCCAGCTACTGATCCAGAAGCTGATTCAGTCTGGGGTGGGGTCCCAGAATGCCATTTCTAACAAGGTCCCTTGGTACTACAATTTGACAAGCACAGCCCAGTGTTCCCTCTGCTAGGACCACTCTGGCCCCAAACACCATGTGACTAATACCTCCTCCTCCTTCCAAGTCTTTGCTCAAACCAAACGGTCTCAGTGAGGCCTACTCTGACCATCCTGTGCAATACTGCAACCCACCCCCTGTTCCCCCAATCTCTTCCCTACTCTACTTCTCCTTTTTTTCCCATAGTACCTGCCCCTTTCAAACATGTGGATAATTATTTTATTTATATCCTTGCTAACTATATGTCCCCAAGTACCTAAGAAGGGTTCTTAACCCAGACTCCATGAATCTCTGAGCCGTCCCATGACCCCACAGAGAGCTGCTAACCAGTCAAATTTCTATGTAATAGTTTGTGACCATGATGTCTGTGGCTTTCATTGGATTCTCAAAGAATTACTTGATCCTGAAACCTTAAAAACCACTAACAGATCAATGCTTGGCATAAAGCAGTTGTTCAAAAAAATATTTGTTGACTAAATTAAAGAGCTTTTTTAACATTATTCACACACACTCTTTTTAAACAAGGAAAACTGTATAGTGGTATAATGGCTCCCAAATGTTGGTGTCGTTGGACCAACTATGTCAGAACAACAAGGTTACTTTTGAAAAGTATAAATTCTTATTATTCAAAATACCCTGAGAAAGTCTGAGTCAGGAGGGTGGGGTGGGGTGGGGCCAGAGATTCGGGACTTTTCAAAGCCCCCTCCCCTTCCACCCTCATACATCCCAGGTGAGTCTGAGGTGTGGCCAGGTTTAGGAATTTCTGTGGGAGGCCTTAACTGGAGAGAGACTCAGGACAATCAATTCTGGTTTGCAGCTTTTACACTTCGCAAAAAAT
Source organism: Myotis lucifugus (assembly GCF_000147115.1). NCBI lineage: Eukaryota > Metazoa > Chordata > Mammalia > Chiroptera > Vespertilionidae > Myotis > Myotis lucifugus. The sequence goes on from NW_005871085.1 coordinate 2,407,919, forward strand.
GTGATCACACCTATAGTCACTTGTGACCTTCTCACAAAGTCTCGGGGTGACAAGGCAGGGATTGCAATCTCCCTTTCCCTAAACAGAAAGCTGAGGCCCTGGGAACCACATGACACCCTCCTCCCAACACACAAAGGTCATACTGTCTGCAGGTGGTGGAGATATGATTAGAACTAGGGCCTCTGGACTCTCACTCTAGGGCTCTCCCCCGCTGCACCAACAGGATAAACCCAAGTTCCAGGAAGTCCAAGGCCACTACCAGGGGAGGGGAGCAACTGAGGGAGGGGTAGAGTGGCAAACTGGAGAGCAAGGTTCAGGGAGGCTGTCTCCTGGCCACTGGGAGAAACTCCAGCTGCTCTAAGAACACAGGCATTCACGTGCTAACTCCATCTCCTTCTCTGCAAAATGGGGTTGATAATCCATGCCCTGCCCCCAGCAAGAAGCTTGTAGAATGTAAAGCACTGTAAACATTTCAGTTATTATTATATTATGTAGGAAAGGTGCAACATCCCCCACTCAGACCTCCAGGGACAGAACTACACCCGGCTTTTCATTCATTTGAGATACTATGTATTAGGCACTGTGCTGGGCACTGTACATACATGGCCTCATTTAACCCTCCAACAGCCCAGTGGGGTTGGAGCCGCTGTTGTCCCCGTTTTACAGATGAAGAAACTGAAGCTCAGGAGAATGAGCTGCAGTTCATTCCATCGTTTTGTTTATTCACGTAACTTTTACAAAAGCCTGCTCTGGGCCAGGCTCTGGGCCAAGTGCTGAGGTCACGAAGATGAACTAGTCCTTCAAGGAGACATGCCCATAAATTACTTTAATAACAACTCAGTACATGCTTCCACAGACAGTGAGAGCCAGAGAAGGGGCAACTGGCTCCCCGGTGTTATGGGGAAGGCAGCGGACCTTCCGCAGGACCCTGCACTGCTAAGGTAGCCGTGATGGCAACCACCAGGCCTGGGTTCAAGTGTCACTTCTGTCAAGGCTCTGCTGTGTATTCCCAAGGAAATCCCTTCTGCTACTGAGCCTGGGCTTCCACCTGAAAAATTAGGAGATTGGGTTTGTGATCCTGCAGCTGGGAGCCCACACCTCTGGTCCGTTCAGCTTGGGCCCAGCTAGTACCGAGGCTGAGCCTGGGGCATTCAGACCAAGACCCTCGAAAGGGGCTGAACACCCAGCACAGAGCAGCACTTCTGGCCTGCAGCGCGGCTGGGGGTCCAAAGGGCGGAGCTCTGACCGGGGCGGTGCTGAGACCGCCCGGAGGGGCGGCGCGGTCTTCCCTGGCGCGTCTCGTCCGGCCAATGAGCGCGCGGGAGCGCGGCAGCCCCGCCTCTGGATATAAGGCGCGGAGGACCCGGCGCGGCGCAGAGGTCTCTGACCGTGAGCCCCTGGCCAGTGCGTTCTCCTCGCCGCCGCGAGTTGCGGCCACGGGCGCACAGGAGCTCTGAGTTCGTGCGTCCGGGCAGAGGCAGCAGCAGTGGTCCGGTTCTGTTTTCTTTTGTCCGGCTGGGTTGCGGGGAGGGCAAGGGACCCGGATTTCTTGTTGCAATAGAACAGCTGGCCGGGTCCGGGGGCCGCCTGCGCTGACCGTCCGCCCGTCGTCCCCGCAGGCAGCCAGCCAGCCAGCCGTCATGACCGACCACCTGATGCTCGCCGAGGGTTACCGCCTGGTGCAGCGACCGCCGCCCGCCGTGCCCGCCCACGGCCCCCAGGCGCTCCGGACGCTGCAGCCGTACGCGGGCGCGGGCTTGGACAGCGGGTTGCGGCCACGGGGGGCTCCGCTGGGCCCGCCGCCGCCCCAACCTGGGGCCCTGCCGTACGGGGCTTTCGGGCCGCCGCCTGCCTTTCAGCCCTTTGCGGCTGGGCCGCCAGCGGCCGCCGGCAGCGCGCACCTGCAGCCCGTGACGACGATGTACCCCGGGCCGCGCGACCGCGCCCTCCGGCGCTCCGGGATGTCCCCCGGGCCTGCAGCCGGCGCCGGGATCCCCGGCCCCGCCGCCGCCCGTGCACGCCCTGGGCGGCATGGACGCCGAACTCATCGACGAGGAGGCGCTGACGTCGCTGGAGCTCGAACTCGGACTGCACCGCGTGCGCGAGCTGCCCGAGCTCTTCCTGGGCCAGAGCGAGTTCGACTGCTTCTCGGACTTGGGGTCTGGGCCGCCCGCCGGCTCTGTGAGCTGCTGAGCGCGGCCCACCGCTTCCTTGGTGCGCCCGAGAGGAGAAGGGAGTCTGCCCGCCAGACTGCTCACCCAGCGTCTGGGCTCGCACGCACCCTCCGTGAGGGTGGAGGCAGCGGGCCAGTGCACGGAGTTAACGCCGGCTGGGACACCTGGCGCCACTCCAGCCCTGCCTCCTGCTGGATGAGAGTTTGGCATCACTTCTCTGACCAGGAGCCTCATCGGTAAAAAGGGCACTGGACCCCCTTTGGACTCCATGTTCTTGGATTCTGTGTCCTTCCCTCTCGACTCTCCCCCCTCCCTCCCCCAATCTGAGCCATTCCAGGCCTCTGCCTGGTTCCCCCTCTCTCCTTTGGGTCACTGGGTCCCTGGAGCTGCGCATTTACTGGGGCCTCTACTCCCGCTGCCTGGGCCCTGGGGTCGCTGGGCCTCCCGCCTTGGGGAGGGGAAGATTGTACATACAGCCCCTGCAGAGTGGAGCGATGCCCCATCTGGCCTCCAAAAACCAAAATAAAACTGGGTCACTTTACAGTCGTGCATTTTCATTTCCTTATCAGTCCAACCCTTGACTATATTTGGCTTGTAGAGTCCTGAGGCTGTTAGGGACTTGGGGTGGGATGGAGGCCACAACCCCTGGCAGTGCCCAGGAGAGGAAATTGACAGTTTCTTTCAAAATATCTGAGTTGTGCAATCGTTATGTCATAATCTGGAAGGCAGACGCTGACACCGCCAGATGGCAGGGTAAGCCACGGGCACCGACGTTGGATTTCCCAGCTCCTGGGAGCGGGAGCTTGGTGGTGCTGCCCCCACCTGTTGCTGGAAGAAGACAGCACAGAAGGTTAGAGGGGAGGTGGATGGGACAGGAGGATTCAGAAAACCCTGGCTTTGAGCCATGGTACTCTCTTGTCCATACATTTAGATTTCTGAGGCTGTGTCCTCAGGGAGAGATGGCCCCAGTCTCAGGTGGTTATGAGGATCAAATGCAATGTGAGACCTTCAGCGCATGCCCGACACTTAGGCAGACCTCAATAAATGATCGTGATGGTTATTCTCCAAGTTGGTGCTACCTTTATTCCAGTCCCTGGGCCAACTGTTACATGCCCTTATGGGGTCACAGTTCAGGTAGGACTAGGAGATGATAGGCCTAGACATCAACTCATGTTGGTACAAGAGTGTGATAAGGACTAGAAAACAGGACATTCCAGCAGGGAAACCCAAAGGAGGGCATGGTCTCAGCTGGTTGGGCATGGGGTCAGTTCAAGCTTTAGGGAGGTGGTGACATTTGATATGGTGAACAGAGGGATGCGTACATCTTGAGGAGTTGGAGGAGGTGACATGCAAGAAAAGAGCCCGTTCTAAGGCAGGGAGGTATGCAAGTACAGGGCATGGACAGAGGAGGCATGTCTAGAAGTGAAAAGGTCTAATGACTTTGCAGCAACATTGTGATGTAGGCACAGTCCCCACTCAACAGATGAGGGACATAGAGCTTGCTCAGGCCTGGCAGGATTTGGCCTCAGTCCTGATCACCATTGTGAACTCCTGGCCACTCTCTGCTGTTGACTCTGGAAAGATCCTTAGGTGTTTCCAAGACATAGGAGAAAGGCTGGAAGAGAGACTGAGGCAGGAAGGAGGCCGGCCAGCGCCAGCTCTGGAGCCAGCAGTTCAGGTATGGGTGACAGGAGTGTTTGGCAAATGAATAAAGGTCTCCCCTAAGATAATGGGGCTTTCTGGGACAGGATGGGGGGGAAGGGTTGAGAGGCCTCTGGAAAGGGACTGGCCTGAGCTCTGGGCTGACAAAGGCCAGTGTTTGCCCTGGCTTTGCCCAGGACCCCAGACGGAAGCTGGAGGGCTGGATTGCGGTGGGGGGCGTGATCTAGCCCTAGACACTGTTCGGATTCTCTTCTCTCTGGGCCTCAGTGTCTCCACTACTGAAATGGGGCTAATATCCCTCACCTGCTATTTCACAAGGCATTAAGCCTCACAATGAGTGAGCAGCAGATTTGCGGATGGGCTGATAAGCAATTGATAAACTGTGTTCTCTCCTCTTGACTTGAGCCTGAGTAGAACAAGTCCTCTCCAAATGGAAGGGATTCCAATGAAAACTCAACATCTGCCTCTTTCTAGAGTTCAGAGGGGAGGTAGAAGAGGGAGTCTAGCTGCTGAGAGACTTCCCACCTCCTTCCCTTCCCAAAAGGGCGGCTGACAAGTTGGACAGCAGACAGGTGGACAGAGGAGAAGGTAAAGCTGGGGCAGCCCACCACCTGGATCCCCAAATCCCTAACCTAGGAGGGTTCTGACCCTCCCAGCTGGAGGGAAGGATGAAGTCACTCTGCCAGAATGTAGAGCAATCATGTCAAACTCGCAGCCCACAACGAATATTTTTGTTGCCCAACCAATATAACGGTATGTAAGAAATGCTTTAATAAAAATTTTGTAACTTAATTTTTACAATATCCTGTTATACATAATTATTAATAACGAACTACAACGTTTGCTCATGACTGATTATTATAATCATGTTGCATTCGTTTCTCTTACCCGCCTTACACGCAGGCGCACCATTTCTCTCCATAATACTAGCAATGAATATTTTAAGCAGCCAATTGCCACGTCATTAGTCTTGGACTGACTTGTTTGGTGTGCACAACAGGAAATATTTCGCTTTCGGAGAACAAGAAAAATAGGTTTATTTGCGTTACACTTATCAATTTGTGCAGTTATTCAGTGTCTGGTAAGTTAATGTTTAAGAAAAATATTAATTTTTATTAAAATGTTCTATTATTTTATGTTAACGATTACTCATTTATTTCAGCCCTTTGTATTCAGCACATCTCTATCGAAATAAACCTACATTTCTATGAAAATGGAAGCTTTTGTGTTTTTGCAGCCCACCTAAACTTAAACCTCGTTTATTTGGCCCGTGTTAGCCTTTGAGTTTGACGTGCTTGAAGTAGAGGCTTATATTCTGGCAGCCTCAGGGTCCAGCTCCAGAAGCAGCTGGTACTAGCTGCCTGACCTCAAGCAAGTCAACTTACCTCTGAGCCTTGGTTCTCCTACTGTACAGGCATACCGCAGGTCCAGTAGATCACTGCAATAAAGTGAGTCGTAATCGTTTTGCTTGCCTTCCATTTGTAAAAAATGTAACATCTATGAAATGCAAGAAAGCGAAGTGTAATAAATCGGGGCATGCCTGTAATCACACCAGCTTCCTATGGATTCAACAGGTATTTCTCACCTCTTCCCTGGGGCTACCTCCTTAAAGCAACCTGCCTCCCTCAGTCCTGTTGATTTCACTCTCATACCTTGGCTGGGTCTTTGGGCCTGGGAGGCACATCATAGTGTCCAGCACAAGCAAGGGGTAGGGACTAGGGTAAGGCAGGTCTCATTAGAGTCATAACAAGTGCCTCCTTAAACTTGTGCTGTGGCTGCCTTGTTTGTCTCCCCCTTGTCCTAGCACCTCCCTATTAGAAAAAATAAATTCTTTCTAGGGGATATCAACCTTATAGGTTGATATAATAAGACTCTTTATAAAGTACCTGGTACATGGTAGATTCTTAATAATTGAGAGCAGCTACTATAATCATCACCACCACCACCACCATCATCATCACCATCACCATTCCAGCTCAGCTCAGTGTTCAACAATCATTGGTTGAACAAATTAAATGAACAGTCTGGTCCTAGACTTTTCCCAGGCTGCTTAGATCGTTTAGCTGATTATTAAGTAATCCTCTTGAATTTCTTAATCCACTCTTGCCTAATTCTATGCCCTGCTGTTAGAAATGCTGGGTGAGGATTACTGCTCATTTCAGGACTAAGTCAGAATTTGTTGAGTCCTACTGTGTGCAGGTCTGATGGGACCTAACAGCACCCAGTAGGTGCTTTTTCTCGTGCAACCTCTCCTTTAACCACCACCCAGCCCTGTAAATTAGCACTGCTAGGTAGTTTCATCCCCATCCCAGAAGTCAGGAAATTGGGGCTCAGACAGTGAATTACTCCTCCAAGTGGGGTGAACATGCCCACTCCAGGACCTTTCCCTTCCCAAGCTGAGGCTGGCCAAGGATCTGAGCCTGAGTGGAACAAGAGCAGGACCTGATTTTGCCACTTTGTGGCCATGGATACAGAGGAAGTCACTGAGCCTCTGTACAATGGGGAATAATACTCCCAACTTCAGAGGTGTGTGCGCAAGGATTCAAATGAGGCCAGTTTCTGAGAGCACAGTACAGACAGTGCAGTGCTGTTTGGTTGGGGTGAGTTGAGGTGGATAGCCATGCCTTCCATCCCCAGGCCACTGAACTGGAGAGAGGAGACAGACACATACTTTGGGACTTGAGATCTGGGCCTGCCTGGAGTGTGCAATGTAGAGACACATGTTGGGGGGCCTGGCAGGTGCTGCCAAGTAGCTCAGGTCTGAGAAGCCCTGAGAGCTGGTGGTGATGAAAGGTAGGCTGTGAGTCAACGTGGGGAGGACATCCAGGTAAAGGCTCAAGGCCTGCAGTGTGCCCTGAAGATAGAGGAAACACAGGAAATATAGGAGCTGTTGTTGGGAAACATGACCACAGGGACGAGGAGGAGAGCACCTTGTCCCCGCCAGCCTCCAGGGCCTTCCCAGCCTCCACTCCAGCCACCACGGATACACAGTGTTCCTTATGCCTCAGCTCCTGGGCCTCTGCCCTCCCCAGGCCCTTTTCCACCTGTGAAAAGGCCCATTTCATCACATATTGGGGTTGATGAGGAGTCTACCCCTAGACTGTGAGGTTTTGAGAACAGAACCTGATTTCTCCTTGTCCCCACCTCCATCCCCCATGTGGCTCCGTGTGGGTGTTAGCGCCAGAGCGAGTGGCTGCTCCCGGCCCTGAGCTGGGAGCTGCGGCTGACAGATGGCCCTGGGCTGGAGTCTGAGTTGGAGTTGGGAGCTCTGAGCTCTTGTCCCAGCTCAACCATGAACTTGGGAGCTCTCTAAACTTTGTAGACAGGACCACATTCCTCACCCCTCACACCTCACAGGTGCTGGGGGGCAGTGAGGCTGGGCTGAGGGAGGGGGCAGGGAAACACAGCTCTTCCCCGGCATGTCGTGGGCCAGCACTGTGAGGGCAGCAGGCCTGACACGCACTTTCTCCTTCAATCCTCACTGTAGCTCTGGGAGTTGGGTGTAGGTATTGGCCTCATTCTATGGAGGCTAAGCAACCTACTCAACCACACACAGGGCTCTTCTGAAGAGGTTGTTCTTATTTGCAGGATGAAGAGAGGTGCAGATATGCCACAAAGAGCAGGGGTACGGCCAGGACAGGGAGTCCTACACAGCTCATTAGAAGGTGGTGTCCAGAAGGACTTTCTCCTTTGCTTCTTCCTAGTGAGCAGCTATAGCCGGGGCTCTGCCATGAAATTGGCACATCCAGGCAGCAGGACCCTCCCCCTTGGCACCTCAGCCTACTCTGGCCGACAGAGAATATGAGCCAAATATTATTTGTTTGTTTTTAAAATACATGCTTGAGACGGGCTGACATGGCTCAGTGATTAAGCATCAACCTATGAACCAGGAGATCATGGTTCAATTCCTGGTCAGGGCATATGCCTGGGTTTCGGGCTCAATTTCCAGTGTGTGGGGCATGTAGGAGGCAGCTGATTAATGATTCTCTCTCATCATTGATGTTTCTATTTTTCTCTCCCTCACCCTTCCTCTCTGAAATCAATAAAAAATATATTTTTAAAAAATAATAAAATACATGCTTCAGAGCCCCCCAAGTTTTTTCACACACATATATATGATGTGTACATTATGTACCATACATTATATGCATATACATAATATACACCTCTTTTTTTTACATAAATTATATTATATTATTTTATCTAATTGGACTTATTTCACCCAATATATTTTGGAAATCTTCCCACATCAGTAAATATGGCTCTACCTTAATCTTTTTAATGACGGAATTGTGTATAATCTACTTAACCAGTCTCCTATTGATGGAATTTTAGCTTGTTTCCCAAATTCCACTGTCAGGGTAATGCTACAAGGAGCTTCCTTGTATATTTACCTTTAGACACCTGTGGGGGTAGCTCTGTAGAATGATTCCTAGAAGGGGAATTACTGGATTAGAAGACATGAGCAAATATAATTGTGATAGTCACTGCCAAATAGTTCTCTGAGTGGCTGATTCATTCACCTTCCTGCCAGCGCTGTTGGCTCACACCCTTAACTATGCTAGACATTAGCAATGTCTTCAATTTTTGCCTCTACAAATGAAAAAAGACTTCTATTTCTTTGATTATCAATAAAGACATTAACTGCCTATTTGTATTTCTTCTAAGAATTACTTGTTCATATCCTGGCCCAGGCCCATGTTTCTACTGGGTTGTTTGTCTTTTTGTTATTGATTTATAAGAGTTCATATTCTATTGTGAATGGTAAACCTTTGTCTTTTTTAGATGTTGCAAATATTCTCTCCCGAACCCTTGCTGGGTATTTGATGTTTATGCTACCTTTTGCCTTTTGGAAGTTAACAATTTTTATGTCATCAGATCTCTCTATTTTTCCCCTCCATGGCTTCTGGGTTTAAATTAAGGACAGGAATGGTTTGGCTCACCTCAGAGCTAGTTGGAGACACAGGCGGAGTGTCCTTCTACCTGGGATCTGCACTCAGAGCAAGGTCAATAGACTGGCCACAGGGGTTGAAGGACAAGCCCAGATCTGGGGGTCATACAGACCTGGGTTTAAATTCTGGCCTCAACCTACACATATGACATCTGTCAAAGCCACTTTACACTCTGAGCCTCTGTTTCTGTTTTTCATTCTAATCTAAAATGTATACCATTACACGCACACCCAACTGGTCAGATCAAATGAGCTGACGAGCTCAGCACAGTGCCTGACACACTGCAAGTTCCCAATAAGTGATAGTTGTTTCCAACGTTAATACTATCGGTGTTGAGAAAGCTATTAAAAGTGTCCAGAAAAGGGGCCCAGAGTGGGGGGATGACTTCAAAGCACGTCCCCTGTAAGTGGCAGAAGGCTGGGGCTCTTCAGCTTACAGGGGGAGACCAAAGGTAGAAGTGGACAACTGCTGTTCATGCCTTCCACGATCCAATCGCCCTTCTCCTGGTGAGAGGTTTCCCAGTATTTCCTTTGGGGAGCCACCTCTCCCTCATTTAATTTGGGTAACTTTGCCTGTTCCCCTATATGCGATTCAAAATAAAATAATAGTAAACTATAAAATTAATGTGAGAAATCCCCCCAAATCTTCAGTTTTCCATGAGTATTTTGAAATAGCCATGCTTTACTTCTTCCTCCTCTTCCTCTTCTTCTTCACCTCAAAGTTTTTCAAATTTTCAGCTAGTGCCCTAATTACCTGAGCTGTCTGCTAGGTAGGTTATTCAGTACTGACTTATAGTATCTTGCCTAATACTCTCAATGATCTGACTTAATATATTATTATTTCACGTTATGTAGAGGCAAGGAAACCAAGGCTCATAGAGGTAAAGTGACTTGCCTACTACCACAGAGCTAGTAATTCACTGAGTTAAAATATTTAGTGTTCTTAGGATAGCACACATAGCAAGAGATATTTAAGTATTAGCTCAGCTGCTGTAACAAAGGGAACCAGAAAATGTAAAAAGTGGCTTAAAGAGCAAAAAGTATTTTTTTTCTAGTCTCACCCAGACCCAGACTCCTTCCTTCTTGTTGCTCTGCCATTCAGGACCCCGACCTCATGAGCCAACATCATGCTCAAAGTCTGAGTTGGCTTTTTAAACTGTCTTTCTATGGACTGAAAGTTGGGTCATGGACACCTACACATCCAGCTCTTAGGGAGAGGAGAAAGAGGAGGTGAGCACACCCAATATTTTTAGGACCAGATATGCACATCACTTCCATTCAGATTCTCTTGACAAGAATTTAATCACATGACCACACTTAGCTGCAAGAGAGGCTGGGAAATATGGTTCCTAGCTGGCAACCATGAATTCATCAACAACTCAGATACTATGGAGGATGGGAAGGCTGGATTGGGTGGACAACCAGCAGTCTCTACCACAGTGAGTGGTAGTAATAAGTGGCTCACTTGAGATTAGAACTCAAGTCTCCTATGCCTCTGGGTATTTGGTAGGGGTGGGGAAGATGTCAGAGGTCTGAGTCCTATATAAAGAGAACAGTTGGAACTTAGAAGAATTGGTATGAGTCATTCATCACTGTGAATGCGCACCTTGAGTAATTCACTTCCCTTCTTTGAGTGTCAGTTTCTTTATCTGTAAAATGGGGATAACAATGGGACTTACCCATGGGCCGCTGCTGTGAAAGCATGTACCAAAGTTTGTGACACATACTAGGTACTCATATGATGGAATGGAGGGGGTAGAATTTGGACCTGAGCACACGAAAGAAGGAAATTACAGGGGAGGTGACAATGTGTGCAATGGCCAAGTGGCATGAATGAATAAGGCTTGACTGGGAAAGGCAACAAGTCCAGTGTGGTTAGCATGTAGGGTGGATGTTCAGAGGGTCAAAGGATATATTTGAAGTAGGCAAGGATCAAAGATGATGACCCTTGAGTGGCAGGTTGAGGAGCTTGAACTTGATCCTGTTGGTAATGGAGAGCCATGGAGTAATGAGCAGGGTGGGAAAAGAATTAGATTTGTGTTTAGGAAAAATCACTCTGACTGCTGTGAGTAGAATGGATTTGAGACATTGGAGAAATGGAGAAGACTGTCACATTGATTCAGGTAGCAATGAGGGGCCTAGGATAAGTGGTGACAAGGTGAGGCAGATGGGAGAGATTATAAAAACAGAAGTAATATGTTGGTCATCTGGGGTTGATGTCCAGGTGGAGGCAAGCCAGGTAAATGGGACAAGCACTCAATAGTGAGGTCTGGACTGAGAATAAACATGTTGTGGAGTTATTAGAATATCTATGATTGCCATGGGAATGATGAAAGTGGGCAAAGATAGCACCTTGGGGGAGCAGACATTGAAGAGAAGGAAGGACAGAGACAGAGAAGGAGCATCTGATAAGGCGGGAGGAAAACCATCAAAGAAGATGCCGTGAAAGCCCCGGGAGGTGTTTCCTGAAGGAGGTGTGGTCAGCAGTGTCTCATGCTGCTGAAAAGTCAAATAAAATGAGGGCTGAAAAGAGGCTGTTCAATTTGGCCACCATGCAATGCAGAGCAATTCTGGGGAGAACAGGGTGTGTGTCCAACTGCAGGGATCAGCAGGAAGTGGGAAAAGAGGAAGAAGGGTCATCAAATGTAAGTGGCCTGTTTAAGTCGTCTTTGGGACCTCCATGTTTTTGTGGGTGGAGTGACCCATGTCTGGGACTTCTTTGAGCGGGATGTTACCCCTGGGTTTGGCCCAGATAGTGCCAGCCGGTGATGGGGTGCAACACCTCCCTTTGCTCAGGAGGTGGCAGCACCACACCAAGTGACACCTCCTGGACCAAGCTAATGCACATAAATATATTTTCAGGAAAATGAAGCTTAGTTTCCCCAACATAAAAACTTTTTGTGGCCCTAGCTGGTTTGGCTCAATGGAGAGAGTGTCGGTCTGCGGACTGAAGGGTCCCAGGTTCGATTCCGGCCAAGGGCACGTGCTGGGTTGCGGGCTCAATCAGCCGATCAATGATTCTCTCTCATCATTGATATTTCTATCTCTCTCTCCCTCTCCCTTCCTCTCTAAAATCAATAAAATATATATATATTTTTAAAAAAGAGCTAATGCGCTATTTTGTGATCAGCCCTTCATTTGACACTTTGTTGGCTCTTAAAAAAAAAACTTTTTGTGGGGGAGTCACAATCTTGCATGAGAGCCTTGGGCAGAGGAAACGGAATGTAACTTTTGATTCAGAGCTTGGCTCTGCTGCTACTGGCTGAGTGACCTTGAGCAAGTCCTGCTTCCTGGTTGGCAAACTGAGGATAACAAGCCCTAACCTACCTCTCGGGTCACTGGGAGTCTCTAACTGAGTGTGGTTGTGTCTGGTGGTCTTGTGGGCATATTTAGGGCAGAGGTGAGTGGCAGGGACAGGCTTGGAAGCAGAGGGAGGGGGTTCAGACCCGAGGAGCCCAGGGGGCTGCCTGTGGTCTCACAAGGACTAGACAAAGCAGTGCTTGCTTTTCTTTTCTTTTTTTTTTTCTTTTTATGGAGCAGTATTTTTTTTTTATTTCTTTTTTTTCCCTGGGGGGAGGGAGGTGTTGGATGGAGCAGTGGTTTTGGAGTCAGGAAAGCTGGGCTCAGATTTTGCAGCTGAGGGAACTGAGGCCCACAGAGAGGGGAAATGACTTTCCCAGGATCACACCCCTCAAACAGGCAAAGGCATCAAAACCAAAATTTTGAAAAGAATTTGATGCTTCATTTTTTTTTTTGAAGCATTGAGGTTGCATCATGGGAAAATCAGAACTCTGTGGGACTTCTGTGCCACTACAGTGTGGTTTTGTGTTGTCTGCACTTAGGACTTCTGAAGGTGTCCCTCTCCTCTGGTCCCTATTTCACCCACACATTCTGAGAGTGCCCCCAAATCTTCTCCTTTCCCCTGGAGATCACAGAGGCGGGATAAGGAGCTGAGAGGAGGAAGGTCACCCAAGGATAAGTCTAACGATCAAGAGACATGGGCTCAGCTCTGGGCTCTGGCCTGGCTTACTGGGCCTCAGTTTCCCCATCTGCAAAATGTGGCTGTTGGAACAGCCAGCCCCTGGGAGCCCGGCAGCTCAGACCAGTATAAGAGCGTTTGCTTTCCCTGGAGCTTCCCTGATCCCACCCTCCAGTAAAGTTGCCTCCCAGTGCTGTCACTATCCCATTTCCATTCTGTTTCTGTTTTCTTCACAGCACGTATCACTCTCTGAAATTATCTTGTTTTTTGTTTATTTTCTAGACAGTAATGCACTGTCTACTCCTTGTGAACAGGGACTTTGTGAGTTTGAGAGGCGGCTAGCCTGGCTCCAGGCTGGCCCCACAACACCAAGCCAAGGTCTTTACTGACGCCTGGTGGCTGTGGGCTCACATAACAGGTGCCAGGAGGATTCCCAGGTGGGAGGTGAGATCCCAGGTGGCCCCGCTTTCCTCTTGTCCTGCCAACCAGCAGTTGTTAGTCACCTTTGTGCCCAGCCATGTGCAGAGGATGGTGCTTCGTGCCCCCCAGGAGCTGAAGTGACACCTGGGTAGGGGAAGTGGCAAGCCATTAAGGTCCAGGACAGGAGCTGAGGAGGAGTCCGGTGAGAGTAAGGGTAAAAGGAAAGGGCAGAGCCCACCCAGGTTCTGAGCAGGCAGGGCAGCCTGGGGCTCAGGCCTCAGGGTCCTCCCCAAAGTAATTTTTGCTCCCTCCTAGTAATCGTTCACATCTCCCGCCAGCTTTAGAGGCTGTTAGGAAGTCGAAGGGGCTGGGGGAGGAGAAGAGAAGGTGTCTGGTGCCAGAGAAGCCATTTGGGACAAAAACAAAGATGTTTCAGGAAGGTATAAAGAATGTTCTGCTTTGGAAAGTACAATGAAACCTTCGACCTCACTGCTTCCAGGAAAACCCACCTGACTAGCTGTGTGAGTCAGGTCTTGCTGTGATAATACTATGAAACAAGCAAGCCCCAAGTCTCAGTGGCCACGAAAATAAGATATGATTGCACACTGCTAAGTCTCTAAGTCAACTGCAGTCCAGCTGATGCTGGCTGGGCCAGGCTGGCCTCCTGACTTCCAGTCTGGCTCAGGTCTACTGCACATGACAACATTCTGGACCCAGGACGAAGGAACAACAGCTGAGTCTTCTCATGTTGGAGGACGGAAGCACCAAGAGGTCTGGCAGAACCTGCCATGCCCCTTATGACCTTACCTTAGAATAAGCACACTGCTTTTCTCCTCACATTCCGCGGGCGAGGGCAAATCCCATGGCCAACCCCACAGTCAGGGGGGAATAGATGCTGTGGTTCTGAGAGGCCCCCTTCAGGGCCAGTGCACCCATTCCCCTCCCCACATGCAGGGAATCTCAGCTGCTGACTCACCAGTCTGGGAACTGAGCTTGGCCATAGGGAACCGCCAAAGTCAGGGTCATCTCGTGGCCAGTGATTAGCTGATGCATAGAAACAAAGACCCGCCTCCTTCCCTCACTTTGGTACAACTCTGAAGGGCTATCTGAGCTCCCGAGCTCCTGAAGACCAGCATATACCTCAGTTGAAATCACATTACAGATCCCCGTCTCCCTCTGCCAGGCCTGCCTTCCTGACAGCCTTACAGCATCCTGAGAGCACTCCCCAATACACCTGCACGTCACGCTCTGTCTCAGAGTCTGTCTGAAGGAAAGCCATTGTGAGACAGGTAGGAAATTACACTCTGCCCAAAGGTAGCCATGGTAACGATGAGGAAGGAAGGCTTTCAGACAAATAATACAATCCAATACCATCATTAAAGAATGTATCGTGGAGACAGATCTGACTTATTTTGGCTGCAACGAAGTGCTAAACACATGCTCAACATGGGTGCAGGGTGAGAATTTAGTCCACCATTTTTTGGTTGGGATGATTTTATCTTTTCTTATGTTGTAGCAAAGGTTGTGGGCTAGAAAAAGGTTTCTAAACCACCTGGTTCCATTATATCTAGACAGGTGTTTAGGTCTGTCCAGCTGAGAATGAGCAAGCCCAGAAAGGATTCTCAGCCCTGCGTGTTTACAGCAGAACAGGGGCCAGGATGGCGGGTCAAACTCCACTCCAGGTGTTATGGGCTGAACTGTGACTCCCAAAATTCAACTGTTGAAGCCCTAACCCCCAGTATTTCAAAATGTGACAGCTCCCTGGAGAGTCAGAGAAAAGAGGCAGGCTCAGGAGTTTTGCTGCCCACTGTTCCCCTGGTTGCAAGTCCCAGGGGGGTTCCTAGAGATGATCCAGAATCCTTTGTTTGGGAGGGTATCTGTCTTCCGTAGGAGGGAATCCTGGGGAGGTCTCAGGGGAGGGTCTCAGCAGAATATTCATCAGTTTTCCAGGTGAGTTTTTTTAATATGCTGATGTACCAAAATGAGCTCATAGAGGGACTGGGTCATTTCTTGGTCAGTTTCACCTTCAAAGAATGTCACTGAAGAGGGTCCGGGACCAGGCAGGTCTGTCCCAACACAGTCTAGAATGTATACACTATTTGCTCTAAGTGTCCTTGTTTAGGGAAGGTAAGTCCTTGGGTTTATTTCCTGGCTGTAAATTGCTCACCAGTTTGTTCAGCTATCTGTCTTAGTTGCCCCATTCCACTTGCCAAGGAATTTTCCTAGCTTCTCTCTAACCTGCCTCAGGGCAAGCCCTGATCCAATAGGAGTGGTGTCCTTATGAGGAAAGATGATTAGGAGAGAGAACAGACATGTTTACACGCAGAGAATCCATCGTGTAAAAACCTGGGAAGACGATGACCATCTACGAGCCAAGAAGAAAGGCCTCAGAACGAAACCAGCCCTGCTGACACCTTGGCCTTGGACTTCCAGCCTCCAGACTGTGAGGAAATCGCGTGCTGCGGTTTCAGGCACCCAGTATGCAGCATTTGCTGTGAGGGCCCCAGGGTGGCAGCCTTCACAATCCTGTTCACACACGAAGTGGGTACCGAAGGACGGTGTGCCACTCAGCCTCTCAGGGGGGAACACAAAGAAGTTGTCTGAGCAACGGCAACGTTCCAAAGTACATGAAACAAGTTAACCAAATTGGGAAATATGCGACATGGTTTTTTTGATCTGTAAGAGTGTAAACATTGAAAGATTCAGAGCACCCCACCCCAAGGCAAGCTGAGCCCCTACAGCACTGAGCCGGGGCCTCAAGAGGCCATGTAACTTCTGCTTTTGCCCTCTTGGTGTGAGAAGAAGCCCAGTCTTTGGAGCATGAGAAGGCACATAGAGCAGAGACGAGCCATCCCGCACGTGGACCAACCCGGGTGCTGACAGCCAGCACCAAACACCAGACATGTGAGTGAGGCCATCTTAGACCATCCAACCCCAGTCAAGATGCCAGATGATTGCAACCTCATTAGTGGTCCCAGGTGAGACCAGCAGAAACTGCTCAGCTTAGTCCAGCCCAAACTGCTGACCTACAAAATCAAGAGTAAATAAAATGGTTGTTTTAAGCTATTAATTTTAGGGTGATTTGTTATATAGCAACAGATAAATGGAACACTAAGCTAAAATCATATCTGCTCTTGAGACCACTTTTGATGACAGTTTGGGGACTCCCATAGCCACCTGCAAACCCTCCTTGCTGAGCCAGACAAAATTGGAAGATATAGAGTGGTATGTGCATTGGTTAATTGTGCATCTGTTTTCCCCAGGGGCTGGATGACCTCAGGGCCGTACCTGGGTCTCCTGAGTTTGTTCCCATGTAATATGCTGAGTCAGTGTCTGATTTACAGCAGGTGCTCATACATTTACTCAATTAGTGAAATGCCATGGGACTTGGTTACCAACATCTCCTGCTTCCTAACTGGTCTCCCTGCACCCAGACTTGCTCCTTCAAATCCATCTTCTGTCGTAGGAAGAGAACTTCCTAAAATACAGATCTATCCTGGTTTGATCCCTGATCAAAATCTTTCACTGGTTTCCTACTACCCTCACGGTTAAGTCCTCTCTCTTTGGAGTGACTTATGACATCCAGCAAACCTTGACCCCTATTTGTCAAGTCCCATTCTGCACCACTCTCTTCCTGGCCATCTAGGCCCAATCACAGGGATTTCTTTCTGTTCCTTTCTTGTACCACACTCTCTGGTGCCTCTGGACCTTTCCACATGCTATGCCCTCTAGCTAGAACATCTACCCCCCACCCACCCCCACCCCAAACCCCAATCTCCATGTGTGGTTAAATCCTACCCATGCTTCAGTTGTCCATTTTGCCTGGATTGAGCAATGACAAGAAGTATGGATCTACACTGGTTCCTGGGCAGTGGCTAATGGTTTGGCTGGATAGTAAGGGACTCAGAAAGCACAGAATTGGAGGATTCATGATAAGGAAGACTTAGGAAGAGGTACTTAAATGGACTTTCAGAAGTGGGCACAGAGAGTGAAGATATTTCTGATCCAAGTGAAGTCTCATCAAAGGGCATCATGGCAGGGGAGGCTCTGGGTAATCAGGTAGCCAGATGGCACATCCCGGGGGCATCAGCCAGCCTCGTTCTGCAGTCCCTCCAGCGCTTGCTCAACACACTCTTATTTTTTTTAAATATATTTGTATTGATTTCAGAGAGGAAGGGAGAGAAAGATAGAAACATCAGTGATGACAGTCATTGATCAGCTGCCTCCTGCACGCCCCCCACTGGAGATCAAGCCTGCAACCCAGGCATATGTCCTTGACCGGAATCAAACCTGGGACCCTTCAGTCCACAGGCCGCCACTCTATCTGCTTAGCCAAACTGGCTAGGGCTCAACACACTCTTGAGCAACGTGGTGATGGTGGGAAGAATGGACACTACTTATGGGTTCAACAATATGGACTTGCCTCACCAAGGCCGACCTGGCTAATGCCACGACTGTATGCCCAACTTACCATCAACAGAGACAATGTTGAATACCCAAGATATCACCATTCAGAAGGGTTCCTCTGACTACCTGGTGCCAGGTTGATTCCACTGGATCCTTTCCAACATGGGGAGAGCAGTGATTTGTCTTTATGAACGCAGCCAGAATATAAGTTTCCAGGCATCAATGGGAGGGAGTGAGAGTGGTTTTCTCACTATTATTACACACAAAGCCCCACAGTATTAGTTTCCTGTGGGTACTGGGACAGATTACTATAAACCTGGTGACTTAAAGCAACAGGATTTATCCTCTCACAGTTCTGGAGGCCAGAACTGCATCCGTTTCTCTGGGCCTGAATCAAGGTGTCAGCAGGGCTGCCCTCCCTAGACTCTGGGGGAGAATCTCTGCACCGACTCTCCCAGCTTCTGGTGGCTGCTGGCATCCCCTTGCTGTGGTCACATGACTCCTGCCTCTGCTTCTGTCTTCATATTGCCTCCTCCTCGTCTGTGTATGAAATCTCCCTCTGCCTCTCCCTTAAGAGGACACTTGCAATTGGATTTCGGATTTACTGGTTAATCCGGGATAATCTCCTCATGTCAGATCATTAACTTAATTGCATTTGCAAAGATCTTTTTTCCTTATAGGGTAACATTTTACAAATTCCAGAGATTGGGCCCTGACATCTTTGGGTGGCTACTATTCGGGCTACTGCACCCACTCACAAAACTTTCGCTTCTTGTCCCCAAATGTTGGGCTCTGCTAGTTTGGAGGTCTTAGTTCTCAAGGGAAGGGAAGCAACACAGTTTTCATTGAATTGGAAGTTGAAACTTCTAACTGGCCTTTTTGGGCTCCTCATGCCACTAAACCAGCAGGTAAAGAACGAATTAATGTATTGGCTGCCTTACCGATCTTCATTACCAAGGGGAAACTTGCTGCAGGAGGATAAGGGTGAGGAGGACTAGGTCTACAACCAGGGGAATCTCTACAGTCCCTCTTAGTGCTTCCATGTACAGTAATAGAAGTTAATGAGCCCTGGCCGGTTTGGCTCACTGGATAGAGCGTCGGCCTGCAGACTGAAGGGTCCCGGGTTCGATTCCGGTCAAGGGCATGTATCTTGGTTGCGGGCACATCCCCAGTAGGGGGTGTGCAGGAGGCAGCTGATTGATGTGTCTCTCTCATCAATGTTTCTAACTATCCCTCTCCCTTCCTCTCTGTAAAAAATCAATAAAATATATTTTTTTTAAAAAAGAAGTTAACGAAAGCTACGGCACCCCAAGCCATGCAGGGCCATTGAGGATTCAGAACCTTCAAGAATGACTATTTGGGTCACTCTACCATGTAAAGAACTCTAAGCAGCTGAGGTCCTGGCCGAGGGCAAAGGGAACATAGAAGGGCAATAGAAGAAAAAAAAGATATATATGATCAATAGATATACAGCATAGGTCAACTATGGCATTGTGATGAGTTACCAGAAGGCCTGCATGCATATTTTTCTTCCTTGCTTGGTGTGTGTGTGTGTGTGTGTGTGTGTGTGTGTGTGTGTATGCGTGCATTATATGTTTATTTATTTTCCCTCCCTTCTTCTTTCCCTCTGTTGTTTTATATAAATTGTGATGGCTACCTTAACAGCTTATTGTTTAGTTGCAGGAGGGGAGAAATTAACATTACCCAAATGTGGATTCAACAACTAACTCCTAGAGATGGATACATCTATTGGATGGTGGGACTTCCTGTTTTCCCCATTTTTCGGGGAGAGAGTTAGAGTGTCTTCATTTGTATGCAAGATAGTTTCATCTTATTAGGTGGAAGTTACTGTTGCTACATGCAGATTCAAATATGTGTGGATTGATGTGTTTGGATACTGAATGTCCAAAGGGGTGGACTGTAGCAGTTAGTAAGCTATTGTCTTTTAGTGCCAAATGCAGGGTCTGTCATACATACTAGTCTGTCATACTAGGGCTGGGACTCTTCAAACCACATTACTCCTTTTAGCTCCCTTTGACAATAAGGGACACTAGAGAAACACTGGAAGGCAGGAGGAGTGGAGACCTCCTTCTTCCTTTGCTTACCAACCTTATCAGCAACAGCCTGGTAGCAACAGTTGATTGCAGCCTTCGGCATTTTTCTGCACTCCCAGTCTTCAGTGCATCCCCTAAAAGGACTATCACCAACCAGATAGCAACCCCTCTTCAGACCTCTGAGCCCAGCACTTTAGGGTGCATCTCCAATCAAGCTTGTGGGTTCTGCTAACCCCAGCCTCTTCCCTTGTGTAGCTGCTTTAGGAGCTGTAGCTGCTTTCGGCAGTGATTTTTCTCCAGGTTGTCTCAGTGTTCTCTTGTGTTCAAGAGTAATACAAGTGTAACCCATTCCTTATGGAAAATTCTCTTTGTTGAAAAACCTGGTATGGTTTGTTTCCCTGACTGGGCCCTGGCTGATGTACACCATTAGAAAGTGGCACCCCTCTTCACTGAGGTACTGAGCCAAAAGAAAGTTAATTTGGAGGTGCAGGGGGTCATCATGAGAGGTCAGCTTGCCTGAGAGGAAGGCTGAGACAGAAGACAGATTGCTGACGTGTTTTATTACCTGGATCTAACTATGCATGGAGCCAAACCCAGCCCTTGGACTTTTCATTATCTGGGCCATTAAATTTCATTTTTGCTTAAGCTAGAATGGATTGAGGTTTTGTTGTTACAATCAAGAGTCCTGACTAATCCAAATCACCTCCTCCCACCCCCAGGCCAGGTGCCCCACACCACAGCCACCAAACAGCCAAGGCCAACCACATCCTACAGAAAACTTTAATGAAACCAATAAGTTAATAAGTTAACAAAGTGAGGTACTTGCATATCTGAGAACCGGTTTGGTGGGGAACTTTGCGGAAGGAGCGAGGGCTTCTTCCCCGGTCTCCTTTAGTCAGAGGATAATCCCGTTCTCCTGCCCCTCTCCACAGCTCTGTCTCTGAGGGGCCCAGGGGTGGCTCTCTGGGGACAGTGCAGTGCAGGTGAGGTTAGCCGGCATAGGCTCCATCCAGGGCATGATGGTGACATGCAGAGGGCATGTTGGGCAGAGGCTGGGCACCATGGGGCTGAGCAAGATCCAACCCCAGCCCTGGCGCTGGTGCATGCAGGTCCCCAGTCATGAGATGCAGGTGGCTGGGCCTGAGCCCCTTGTTCACTGGTACCCCACAGAGGGTCCCCCTACATATCACTCTCCTGCCACCCGCAACAGCTTTGCAGAAGAGGGACAAAGAGTAGGGATACCAAAGAGGTGCTGGGGGCCTGGAGTGGGTGGGGGTTTATGCCAGTAGAGGGGCTGCCAATTAAAGTGAACAGTGGGGTATGGAAGGAGGGGAAACAGTGCATGTGAGTGCTGGATGCACAGTTGGTGCCTGAGCAATGGTGGTTGCTAGGTGCATTATTTTTCTCTCTGGGAGTTACAGTGACCAGGAAGGCAGCAAGCCTAGATAGAAGCGGGCCTGATAACCATCTGGGGAGGGGCCTGGGGTCTTTCCAGTGCTGTCCAGGCCCCAGAGGCCTAGGCCTGAGTTGTGCTGTGGGGACGTCGAGGAGGGCCTTGGGGGCAGGCAGAGGCAGCAGTTAGGGCTCCTGGACCAGTGAGGAGTAGATCTTCTTGAGAAAGGAGAGCTGGTAAAGCTCTGAGGTGGGGCCTGGAGAGACCTGGGGTCCCTTCAGTGCTCCCTCTCCTACCTGGATGGAGTGGGGGGCACCACTTAGTGGACATCATCCTGCAAGGACAGTCCACTGGCATCAGCTGCAGAGGCCCCGGGAAGGCTCAGTGGCTCTGTGCTAATGTCTCCATGTGTGTAACTGTGTGTCAGTGTGAGTGTGAGACTTCCTGCATGTCTGGGGAAACTAAAGAGACATGTTCCTGTGACGTGGGAGCATTGTCTGTGGGAGATTTTGGGGAGAACACAGAAACGTGTGCTGTCGAATATGAGTGGAGGGCCAGAGAGAGGAGTGGACACCTGGCAGGAAGAGGGTGCTCCTGGGAGGGGACACTGGAAAGGGAAGAGAGGCCCAGATGCTGCTCTTGGAGGAGGTAAGGGAGAAACAGGCCCCATGCTGGGTGGGGAGGGGTGATAAGCCAAAGAGTGGAAATGGAGACCATGGCCAAGCAGCCTGAGACCAGCTACTGCTGGGGGCCCATCTCCCAATGAGGGATGGGCAGAGGGACCCCATGGGGGTCCCCAAAGTTGCATATTTAACAGAGTTTGCATATATGGTGCCCACCTGCTTAATGGCAGGGTCCTGTGCTTGTGCATACCTGTGAGGGCACCTTGGGCCCACCCCCAAGGGGGCGGGGACTTGGCGGGAGGGCTTCCCTGCTCCGTCCGAAGGGCGGGCCGAGAGACCTCACCTTGCATAGCTGGAAGCTGGTTCAAGACCCAGAGCCCCAGCGACCCGCTGCCAGCTGCCACTCTCCGGGCAGTGCCCCTGCCGCGGGCGGGTTGGGCCTTGATGGGACGGGCAGGGCACGGGGGCGCCCAGAGGTCGCGGGGCAGCGCTGCTGCTGCCCCCTGTGCGGCCTGGCATCGCACGCTCCTGAGGTGGGGCCCGCAGCCCGCATCTCGCCTACCCAGGCAGCTCAATACCGCGCATGGCCTCTCTCCCCGCGAGGGGCGAGTTCAAGTAAGAGCAGAGTCCCCAGGCCTCCGGGGGCGGGTCCGAGCGCCAGGCCGAGGGGCTGGCCGAGTGCGTCCCGACGCTGAGAAGCCCCTCAGTCCATGTTGGTGCTGACCGAGCGGGAGATGCTGAGCGTCTGGGCGGAGACAGAGATGTCCTCGTGGTCCACGGGGCTGTGGTAGTCCGAGGTGATGTCGGGGTCTAGCAGCGGCGCTTGCACGGTGCCCAGGCTGGCAGAGGTGCCCGAGCGCAGGCACCTCGAGTAGAAGCCCAAAAGCAGGTCCAGCTTGTGCTCGATGGACTGCACCTGGGGGCGGGGCGGGGCGCGGGTGGAGGCGGGTCTGGGCCGGGCCGGGAGGCGGGACTTGGGGCCGGGACGCTGGAGGGGGGGCTTGGGCGGAGCGCGGCTACGCGGAGGGCCTGGCCGGGACCGAGGCCGCACACGGCGTGGAGGAGGGGCTTGTCCGGGGAGGGGCGCGTCTGGAAGGGCGGAGCTCCGAGGGCGGGACGAAGCTGGGAACCTGGGGCTTATTCCTCAGAACAAAATTAAATTGGAATAATCCGGGCGATCGAGAGACACCCAGGCGGGGTTAAGTTAAGGAGGTGGGACTTGGGCGGGTTTAGCTGAGACTATAGCAACCGGGGGCGGGGCTCGGCAGGAGAGGGTGCGTTCTCGTGGGCGGGCTTACTGGGAGGCGGGGCTTATCTGTGGGGCGGGGCTCTGCTGGGCCCCAGTCGCGAGGGTCCAGCCTGGGCCTCCCGGGCTGGGGAGTGGTCAGGGTGGCGGCTGTGAGAAGCGCAGCCTCCCCTTGCGCTTGACCCCGCGACTTTCCAGAGCGTCCGGGTGGATGACTAGCTCGGCCACACCAATGAAACGCCCTCTGCGCACTCACCTGCTTCTCCACCTTGACCACGCGGCCCATCATACTAATTTCATCCGCCGCCTCCGTGTCCGAGGGCCCCTTGTCGCCCTTCTCCCGGGCCTTTCGGTCCCCGGGGCACCTGCCCACAATCTGGTCCACCCTGTGGGGGAAAGGGAGCCGTCAAAGGGCCCAGACACAAGCCAC
The DNA here is from genome assembly GCF_000147115.1 of Myotis lucifugus. Classification (NCBI taxonomy): domain Eukaryota; kingdom Metazoa; phylum Chordata; class Mammalia; order Chiroptera; family Vespertilionidae; genus Myotis; species Myotis lucifugus. The sequence continues at coordinate 2,431,258 of NW_005871085.1, forward strand.
CCCTCCTTCCCACAAGATCTCGCTCGAGGTTGCCTGCTGAAAAGGGGAGACACAGCCTGCACTGGTGGGAGGGAGGCTCCCCGAGGGAGGGGGCCTTGCCAAACGGAGGGACTGGCCACTGCTTGGAGGGTGTTCCACTGAGCTGAGCAAAGGCATCACACAGAAGCACGACAAATAAAACATCACCTAGTGGGGGGACAGGTGGGAAATGGACGGGGAAAAGAGGAAGAGACACAAGCGGGGCTGTGAGTAATAAGGCAGACCAGGCTGGAGCTGGCCCCACCTTATTTTTCTGCTCTTCTTTACAGCAAAATTCCTGAAAGTGTTTTCTCTACCCTCTATCTCCAATCTCTCTCCTTCCGTTCTAAAGCCTACTCCAGTCAGGCTTTCACTTCCACCACTTCATCAAATCTACTGTTGTCAAAATCCCAATGACCTCCATGTTGCAGATTCAATGATCATCTCCCAGTCCTCATTATACTTGCCCTATTAGCAGCGCTGGGCACATCTGAGCACCCTTTCCAGTGCTTTCTTCATCTGGATTCCCAAACGCCACCCTCTCCCGGTTCTCCTACCTCACTGAGTCTCCTTCGCTGGCTCCTTTATCTCTACAACCTCTAAATATTGCAGGACCCAAGGTTCGCTCCTGGAACCTCTTCTATGCATTTACTCTCATTCGCTGTGATGTCTTCAGTTCCAGATGTTCATTCCACTATACACTGTCGACACCAAATCTATATCTCCAGCACCATACCTCTCCTCTGAACCCCACTCCCTTCTAACTGCCAGATCATCACTCCATTTAGATGTCTGATAGGCATCACAAACCCAACATGTCCCAATTTTACTGATCAAAACTTGCTCCCCTCATTGCCTTCCCCATGTCAACAGACAGCAACTTTTCCCTCTTCCTTAAGCCAAAAACCCTGGCTTCATCTTGGACACCTTTTCTCCCCCTCTTATACCCCATCAGAAAACCCTATCAGCTCTATCTTCAAAATATATCTAAATCTAACCATGTCTACCCTTGGTCCAAGTCCCCGTCATCACTTGCCTGGATGTCTGAAGTAGCATCCTCAATGGTCTCCCTGCTTCCATCCTAGTTCCCTTACAAGCCATTGGCAACACACCACCTAGGGTGATCCTTTTAAAATATAGCTCAGATCTCACCACTCCTTGCTCAAAGCCCTCCAATGCTTGCATCTCACTTTGGATGAACACCAACATCTTTGCAGTGGCCTACAGGGCTTTATACAGTCTGAGCGCCATTAGCCTTCTAACCTCATCTGCTACTCCTCTCTCCTCAGGCACAGTCGGCTCCTTGCTGGCCCTAGAACAACACTCCAGCCACATGCCCATCTCAAAGCCTTTGCACTTGCTGTTCCCTCTGGAAAACATTTAAACAGCCACAGGGCTGCTTGCCTCGCCTTCAATTTTTTTTCTCAAATATCACCTTCTCTCCTGTTTAAAATAGCAAACCCCAATACTCCAGCCCTTTTTTTTTTCTTAGCATTTATTATTGTCTGACATATTCCACCTGTTCTCCTTCCACTAGAATGAAGGCCCCATGAGGGCAGGGACTCTGTTCTGCTTTCTACCATATCCCCACTGCCTGGCAAGTAACAAATACCCAATGACTATTTCTTGAGAGAACAAATGAATGAACAGGAAGCGAGAATTCCGGCCACAGAAGGGCAAAGTGTAGGTGATTTGGGGTCTTGGTATGAGAGTTCTTCCTATATGCCGGGAGGAGAGAAGTGTCAGGGAATTCCAGAGGTAAGAGGTGGGCAGTATGGAGGACAATCCCCTTGGGAGGTGGGAGGTTATTATTTTAATCCCATTATTTTATGTCCAGGAAACAATCATCTAAAGACGTCTCCTGAATTGTGCAGGCCAATCGGGTTCTCACAGAGGACCTGCGCTGGCTCGTTCTTCAGGTTCAAGACAGGCGAGGGGTCTGGCCTCAGCCCCGAGAAACTCCAGCCTCCCTAGCGGCCCCTAGGGGGCACTCGGGCTTCGTTCTGGCTTTGGACTTGGGACCTCGCGTGGAATCTGGGGCCAGGGCCTCCCTGCCCGGCTCCTGGGTTGGGAGCAGGCGCACCCACCGGGTCTGCAGGCTCTTGATCCGACCCAGCATGTCCAGGTGCCCTGCCGAGTACTGCTCTATGACGTCCTTCACGTCGTACGGTCGCAGCGTCTCCTTGAATTTCCTTTTGGCCACCAGGAACTTGAGGATCCTGTGGAGGGAGGGGCCGGAAGAGTGTCTCAGAGGGAATTCTTTTCCAGCCCCGTCACCAGTACCAAGGCTGCTCCTGCTTGGACCCCCGCAAACAGCCTCTGCTGAGTCTCCCAGCCTCCCTCCCTACCCACCATGCCCTGGGACCCAGAGTTTGGTATTCTTTAATGTGCCTATATGTGCAGTCGCATTTGCCTGGGAGGGCAGGGACTGGACCGGGTTGCTCCCTGCTAAGTGTGACACTTTTACTGATGACAGCTTGGACAAAGACATTTAAAATTAGTGATAGATAGATAGATAGATAGATAGAGAGATATATAGATAGATAGACTTCAGAGAGGAAGGGAGAGACTGAGAGAGAAACATCAATGATGAGAAATCATTGATCGGCTGCCTCCTGCACGTCCCCTACTGGGGGTCGAGCTCACAACCTTGGCATGTGCCCCTGTCTGGAGTCGAACCCGGGACCCTTTAGTCCGCTGGCTGACGCTCTATCCACTGAGCCAAACCGGCTAGGGCTGGACAAAGACATTTTTTGCATTCCCTCAGCAAATGCTTGTTAGCACAGCTGTGCTGGACCTGGGCGCCCAAAAGGGCGTCAGCTCCAATTGCTGGCCTCAGGAGCCCTGGTCTGAGGGGGCGTCAGAGGACATAAACAATTATGGGCTGACAGGGGCCATGTCAAGGAATAGAGAAAGAAGGCTGGGGGGCATGACAAGGGAGGCATTGGCTGGTGCAGTCAGGGGACAAGTCTTGGGGGGGGGACGGAGGGAGGCTTTCTGGACAAAGGCAGGCAGGACCCTGTGTGAGTGAGTCGGGTCAAAGTAGCCGAAACAAGTTGGGAAGGAAAGGGAGGTGGGGTGGGCGTATGAGAAGACGGGAAGGGATTGGCCTTGAGATAGAGGCTGAGGAGGGTACTCTGCAGAGCCCTGAATCCCTGGCAGAGACTGAGCAATGGGAAGTTGGGTGGTGGGGAAGGGTCTGTTCTGCCAGCCTTGGAGGGAACCTGGGAACCTGGGGCTTATTCCCCCAAAAGAAATGTAGGCAGGAAGACCTGCTCCCAGGGATGGGCCTGAGCCGGAAGCGGCAGTGAGGTGAGATGCGGGACAGCAGTGAGCAATTCGGGACTGAAAGACCCCTAAGTCTGAGCTGATTTCACTAAGTTGACTCCCGTGGTTGGGGCAACGGGGTGGATGGTGGTGCCACTGGCTGAAACGGAGACCAGGAAGAGGACCAGGTTTGGGGCGTGCGGGGGGCAAGGAGTCTGTGGGGTGGCCAAGGAGTGTTGACCTGGGCCAGGTGGCAGCTCGGGCATTGTTTCCTGGAAGCTCGTCACTTGGAGGGGAGAGATGGGATGTGCAAAAAGAGGGTAAGAAGAGAACTCAGGTTCTCGGGGGGTTGGGGAGGAATTCAGCTGACTCTGGTTTTTAAAGAAACACAAAGGGAAGAGGTTTGTGGGCAGGTGCATCAGCCAGGGAAGAGGCAGTGAGTCTGGAAGGCCTGGGGGTGAAGGCATCTGTGGAACTCAGGCTGGAGACAGAGACCACGCCAAGGAGCTGGGGGGCCAGATCCATGCTGGGCCGGGACTAAAGAGCTCAGGAGACTGGTCACCCCTGAAGTGTGGAGGCAAGGAGACAGCCAGTAGAGTCAGTAGGGCAAGGGTTTTCAAACTTTTTGACCAAGACCTACCATAAGAAATATATTTTACTTCAGAAACCAGTCCACACATACACACAGGCACATAACTGAAAACAAAGTTTCATACACATTATTTACCCTCACTACTGGGACGCACACTGATATTTTCTTTTCTTTTCTTTTATTTAATTTTTTATGTGGACCATGGCCCACTAAATTGATTTCACTAAGTTGACTTCAAACTGCTATGACCTGTGGTTTGAAAACCATTGCTCGGCCCTGGGGGAACAGACAGGGTGAAGTCAAGACACAAGGAGAGAGAGACAGTCTGAAACACAGATGGAGGGAAAGAGCAGATGCTGATGCACGCCAGGGAGAGAGAAATAAAGAGAAAAGAGCCGGACGTAAAACGAGCAAGCGGCTGGGGAGAGAAGTGAGGAGGATGCTGTGGGCGTGATGGGCAGCTGAGCCAGCCGCCCCACCCAGCCAGCCCTCCCATCATAAGAGTATGCGGAAACCCTGCTGGGAGCCATATGCCACCTCCGCACCCACCCACACAAGGGTGCCAGGCGGGCAGCAGCTGGTGTGCCCGGGATCTAGGCCAGGCCTGGCCATGAGGGCAGACCCCAGATGGGGAGCAGCAATGGGTGGCAGATGAATGGGGGGAGGACCCACCTGAGGCCTAAGTCTCACCTGACAGAGCGGATGACCGTCTTCACCGCAGGCATGACGTCATCCACCGTGAGCTCGCACTGGTAGCTCTTCTCCTCTGCCACTTCCTCGGAGGGGCCCTCTGGAAAGTCAGGGGACCCAGGTGGTGGCAGCAGAAGGGGCCACTCCCACCCCTACCACCACATGCCCAATTATACTTAGAAGTATTGATAGGGAGACCAAGGCCCAGAAAGGGCCCAGAACCTTCCTGGGGGCACAAGGCAGACCAGATTCCTGCCTCCCTCGATGCCCTACCCAGAGTGGAAATCCCCAGTTCATTGCATGGCATCTCCCTGTGGCCAGACAGGGTGAACATTTATCTGGTGGCCAGGCGGAAGCACATCTGGTCTGGCCTGGGGGGAACGGCACAGAGCCCTGGAGGAAGCCCCACTAGTTCTACTACCCAGGACGGGGAGTCCCTAAGAAAAGGGGCTTGTGGCCTCTGCACACCATCAGACACACAGTCTATCCTTCAGCCAAGAGGAAACCAAGAGGGAAGGAAGTCAAGGGGCTGGCTCCCCTGCCCAGCTCTGCCACTGGGCAAGGCCCCTAAATCAAGTCATTTCCTTCCGGATGAGAGAAATGGCTTTTGCCAGGCTGGTGCCCTGACTGCACAGAGAGGTGATGCTGTCCTGGGCCCTCAGGGCACAAGGTGGTGGGAGGCCAGGTATGTCCTTGGGCTGGAAAGGAGGCCCCAGGCACCAGCCTTGCCCCGTCTCTCATGGTTCGTGTGGATCTATAACTCCAGGAAAGGCCTCTCCGAGCTGTCAGCCAGCCACGCATTAGGGGCTGACCCAGCACAGACAGAGGCAGCGTAGCTGAGTCCTCTCCCTCCAAGGTCAAAGGGGCTTCCTGTCCCCATCCTCCGTCCTTGTTCACCCGCCCCCTCCTTTTCGCACCCAGGGGCCTGAAGCATGTCAAAGCTGGGAGAACTCTTCCGGGGAACTCGGTCCAACCCTCTCGTTTTCCAGAAGAGGACATTGGGTCACAGAAAGGGGCAGTATCTTGCCTAAGTCAGTGTAAGTCAGGAGCAGAGCTAGAACTCAGAAAAGTGACCTTTCTGGTTAAAAAGTGACCCGCACCAGGTTCACCGCCTGTGTCTGCTGGCTGGGCTGGGGAAGAGGGGCAGGGCGTGGCGCATGGGCTATGGAGCTGGTTAGGCCTGGCTGAGGATAACAGTTCTGCCACTGACTAGCTGAGAGCTCAGCCTCCAGGTCTGTGAAATGGGGACGCAAACAGAACCTATTTCCCAGAGCGGTTGGGAGAAGTAAACCAGAGAATCCACTGTGGGGCTATACACAGTCCCGGCTCAGCAAGTATGGGCTCCTGCTCCCTCCAAAGCACATTGCACTGCAGCTTGCTTTCGATGAGCACTTACTATATTCCCAGCATCCTTCTGTTCACCTCCCATGGACAATCTCCTTTAATCCTCACAATAACCTTAGGGAGTAGATACTATTATCAGCCCCACTTTAGAGATGACAAGAATGAGTCCTAGAGAGTCATCCTAGGACTTTACTCAAGACAAATGGCAAAGCCAGGATTCAAACTCAGGGAGCCTGGCTCCAAAGCCTGTGCCTTTAACCACTACCAGATGCCACCTCCGCATTCTCATCTGATTCTCGGCCTGGAGCTCTGCAAAGCAGGTATCGTGATGCCCATTTTACAGACCAGAAGGTGCTCAAAGATAGTCAATCAGGTGCAGAGCCAGGACTGGAACCAAGTCTTTCCACCCCCAGCTCAGACTCTGTCCCCACCCTGCCACCCTCAGCAGGTCCGGGGCCCCAGGCCCCCAGGGCTCACCCTCAGCAGAAGAGCGGGGTTTGAGTCTCAGAGAGGCCCGGAAGCGGGTGCGGTCATTGAAGCTCCAGCTCTTCTGGACCTTGGTGGGGCTGGTGGCCTCACCCACCTGCTCGCTGCTTGGGGAGGTGGCCATTGACGGCGGTGCCAGGTGCTGCTTGGAGGGGCCTGTCCGCCGCTGGGAGCTGCCTATGCGGATGCGGTCTTTGATGCCCATTCGGCTACTGGCAGGGCAAGTTGGGTGGGGGAGAGAGCCAAGTTAGCTGGAGCTGGGGTGGGCATGAGTAGAGACATAGCTGACTTAGGACTCGGGGGTGGCTGTTGGGTATGGTTCTCCACCAAGTGGAGACTTCCTGGGATGGGACAAGGGTGTGGTGAGGGGGGCCCTGACTCCTACAAGAAGCTAATCCAGGGTCAGTCTGAGCAGATCCTCCCCCTCCCTCACCTCCCACCCCTCAGTGCCCAGACAGATAAGGGGTGCACAGGAGACAGATGTCAGAGTGGAGGGAGTGATAGAACCCAAGAAGGAAGTCAAAGACGGACAGGAGGACAGGGGAGCTGGCCTGGCCCAGATGGATGGGTGGGTGGAGGTGGTGAGCAGCCTGGGCAGACAGGCTGTGAAAGGATGGAGAAGCTCGCCTGGCCGTGCTCACCAAGGTGAACCTCCAGCCCCTCACTGTACCCAGGGGCAGGCTATGTGGAGTTGAGGGTCTGTGTGTGTGTGTGTGTTGGCATGCACACATGTGACAGTGGGTACACATGTATCCGTGTGTGTACATATGTTGGGGTGTGTGTACATGTGTCAGTTTATATTCCCTTCCTCCTTTCCCCACTCCTGGAACTATTTGATCCCATACTGGTCAAGGCAGGGCATTGGGACCTGTCCATCTGCACAGGCAGTTGTGCTGCAAAATTCCCGAGGTCTCCACCACACGGGCTTCAGTGTAAGTGGTGCTGGGAGGCCTGCAGTGGCCTGGCTGCTGAGCGGCCTTGGCCCTGTTTAGCTGCTGGGCCCACATGTATGCCCAGGACACATAGGGTGTCTGCCTCCCGGGGAAGGTCTGTAACCTGTTCATCTGAGGTCTCCCCTGCTCGAACTCTGCCCACCTGGGCTGATAACCTGCCCATGTGATCATGGATCCCCCCCTCCACAGCTCTACTTGCCTGTTCACTAAGCCCCCAGAGAACAGCACCTACACACGTCTGTGCTCATGTGAGCACACACACGCATGTCTGCATGTGCTCAAACTTCCCTTCCCACATCTCAGTTCCCCACCACACCCCCAAGCCATGGAGGAAGGCAGGTTGGGGGGCTCAGGTTCCCCAGAACAGGTCCTGGATAACCATTACCTGGTAGAGTAACTCTGTGTCCAAGAGGTTCAAGGACCATGTCATCGCTGTTGGAACAGGACCTATGCAAACGTCCCCCATCCCATGCCCTGTGGCTGCCTCCCTGCTGTGGCTTGCCACTTGGAGGGCCCCTAGCAAATAGGTTTGGGGGCTCTTCTGCCCCAAATGTCTAAGGCCCTGGCTCAGAGAGCATCAGCCAGTCTCAGAGGAGCTTGAGGTGGGGCAGGAGCTGGGGGACAAGACTGTGTCACCTACTTTCCAATCAAGGGGATGGTAGAGGATAGATTCTGGTTTCAGGGTTGGGTGGAAGCCGGGATCCCCCATGCCCAGAGCATGGGGTCCAGGGTACAGAGTCAAGGTACTGCGGTAAGGGAGATCTTGAAACCAGAGGCAACTTCGGAAAGGCAGCCAGGATACAGAGCCATCCTTAAAGGTTGGGGCCTCTGCCCAGAGGGGAGAGGTGATAGGTCAAAGGTTTGGGCCCTGAAATCAGAAGGGAAGGACAGGGGTGGCCCCCGCAATCTAGCATGCTGTTTTCTGGCCCAGTATCCCCTCAACACATCCCAAAAATTCCAACCAAAGTTTGAGGTTGGCTCTCCCAAACTTTCCTCTGCAGAGCCATTCCTTCGAGCTCTCCTCATGCTGGCAAGCACCCCCACACCCGCCCGGCCCGTGCAACCCCTCCTCCTGTCCTCCACTCCTCCAAGGGGGAGAGGAAGAGAGGGAGCTGGAGAAGACCCTGACACTCAGCCAAGGGCCTGGAACTCCAGATCTCTGCACCCAACACATCACTCCAGTGGTATTCTGGGGGAACGGGGTGACCTCCCTGTCATGACAAGTGTGCAAGCAAGACAGCTTGCACTCAGCAGGACTCATCCAGGGAAGGTCTGGGGGCTTGTACTAGAGGCCTTGAAAGGTCCCTTTCCAGCTCTGATTCTGTGACGGTTGGCGGGTTGTGGGTTCTGTAACTTTCCAGCCAGCCAGAGGCCATGGGCTCTGCTTTGATGTAAGAAGGCTGTTTCCCCAGGGGGCGGGGCTAGATTCCAGCTCCTTGGACAGGGCCCAGAAAATGGCTCCTGTGAGCCTCTCTGGAGCCTAAAAGCTCAAAGAAAATGGAAAGAAACCTGGCACACGGTGGACATGGAAAGGGCGCCTTCCTTTCCCAGGCTCCTTCGAACACGCAAGGTCCTGTCTCACTGCCTCAGCCCTCCAGCTCTCAGCCACTTCGTGTGGTGGGTTCCGTATTTTCCATCCCTGTTTTATAGATGCAGAGGCAGGTGAAATGACTTGCCCAAGGTGGCAGAGCTCCTGTGGATGGAGCAAGGACTGGGACCCTGTCTTCTCTGGCTGTACACGCTGTGTTCTTTCTCTGGGACAAGCCATCACCCACACGGGGGAAACTGTGCTCGCTAGGGGCACTTGGCACTGTCTGAGACATGTCTGGTTGTCACACTGGGGTGTGCTTCTGGCACCTACTGAGTAGAGGACAGGGGTGCTGCTAAATATCCAACAACGCATGTGGCAGCTCCTGGTAACAAAGAATTATTAGACCCAAGATGCCAATGTTGCCAAAATCAAGAAACTCTGATCTAAGTGATCTGTTGGTGCCTGGAAGATGGACGGGGTGGGCTTGACTAGGGCTGCCCTATTGGGGGAGGGAGGGAGCAAGCTCTGAGCACAGGCTGGCCTCTGACTGACCTAGGCCCAAACCCTGTACTTACTTCCACAAGGGATTTCTCTAAGGGCTCACCATTTGCCTGCCCAAGGCCAAGGTCATGGGGAAAGAGAGGCAGCCTGCTCTTTCTGTTGCTGCAAACAGCACCTCTTTTCAGGACTGTGGAAACAGCCTCACCACTGGCCCATCTGCCCTGGCCTTGCCCTTCCTGACTCTCATGCCCACACGGCCAACGTCATCTTGAAAAGGGGCAGACCTGGAGACTCTCAGCTTAACCCTTCAGTGTGTACCCACTTCCTACAGCCATGGTTTCCAAACTCCTTTTTAAAATAAGTAAGGTCTTGACTGCTCAACAAGCCAAAGCAAATGAGGCCAACATCCATACAGCACTTCCTACGAGTCAGGAAGCAGATCCTATTATCACCCACATTTTACATCTGAGGAAACTGAGGCACAGGGGGCTTATGTCCAAGGTCCCCGAGCGAGTGAGTGGCAGCCAGGTTCAGACCCAGAACCCACGTTTCTAAGGAACACTGCCTCTAACTCTGGCACTCACCTCCTACTCATGGGCCCCCAGCCCACAGGGCTCCAGAGCAGGGGTCCTCAAACTTTTTAAACAGGGGGCCAGTTCACTGTCCCTCAGACCGTTGGAGGGCCGGACTATAGTTTTAAAAAAACTATGAACAAATTCCTATGCACACTGTGCATATCTTATTTTGAAGTAAAAAAACAAAACGGTAACAAATACAATATTTGTATTTGCATGTGGCCCGCGGGCCGTAGTTTGAGGACCCCTGCTCCAGAGGCACTCTTGGGAAACCCAGGACTCCATGAGCCCAAGCTGCCAGGCAGTGCCAAGAGGACGAGGCCCACACTGGGCTTTTGGGTTCTTCATGACCCCGCTCTGCCCCCAACCTCAGTTCTTGACCTCCCGCTCTCAGATCTGGCCACGCTGGGCTGCCTGGTCCTTTGCCATGGCTGTGCTCTCTCTCACCTCCTCACCTCCTTGGCCTATGATGCCCTCCCTCACACCCACTGTGCTTTGGACCTTCTGGGGGTGAAGTGCCTGACCCAGGCTCCACAGGCCCTCTGCTTCCTCCTCTGCTACACTTATCACACCGAATAGCGATTACTCTGCAACTCTCCAGGCACCATGTTTTCTTCATCACAGTGTCCCTAGTGCAGGCCGGGCATGGGGCAGCTACCAAGGAATGTGGTGATGATGTGGCTAAAAGAGCTGGGCTCTGGAGTTAGCAAGGGAGGTACCAATCCCACTCCTTCAGGCATCTGCTAGGTCCCTAGGTGGGCGGTGGGGAAGCTAAACCCAAGGCCCAGCAAAAGTCAGAGTGGGAGGGACCCTCATAGAGCCTCTAGTTCAATCTGCCCATTTCACAGATGGGAAACCGAGGTCCAGAGAAGAAAAGCAATTTGGCCAAGATCACACAAGGGGTCAGCAGCAGAGCCAGAACTCATCCCAAGCCTCCTGTAAGTGTCCGTCCTGGCAGACTGGGCACCAGGCCCATGCCCCAGACTTGGCAGAGGCATCCCCAGGAAGGCGAGGGGCTCATCGGGGCCCCAAGACAGATGGCAGGCGGCAGGCACATGCACCTTGTTCTTGGCCCATCCTGTCCCCCTCTTCAGCCCCCAAACTGGGTGGGGCAAGGAGGAGTAGGGACAGGAGGAGCAGGTAAGGGGTACCTCGGTCTCCAGCTGGCGTGGATCCGAAAGAAACTCCGTTTATTACTAAACATCTGGCTGGAAAGTTGAGAACAAGACACAAACAGAGGTTAGTGGGACGGAGACAGGTGGGCAGAGCATGGGGAGCTGCCAGGATGGGGCCAGCCTCCTGTTGCTGGTGGGAGAAGGCCCCGCACCCAGACGTCCTCTGGCCCACATTCCCAGATGTTCTCAAGCTTTGCATGAGGATCTCCTGGGGAGCAGGTTAAATATGCAGAATCGGTGTCTGTTCTCCAGAGGTTCTCCTCCTGGGGACCTGGGCAGAGATCCAGCTGTCTGCATTTTCAACAAATACCCCACCGGATGCTGATGCAAGAGGTCAGTGGACCGGGCTTTGAGAAACACTGCTTTAGCACCTCATCACACAACCCCAAAGAGAGGAGGCTCTGGCCCTAACAATGGATGCCCCAGGAAGTCCTGCTCCCGTAGTCCTGGGAGTGTGCTTGGCCTAGTCCAGTGGTCGGCAAACTCATTAGTCAACAGAGCCAAATATCAACAGTACAACGATTGAAATTTCTTTTGAGAGCCAAATTTTTTAAACTTAAACTATATAGGTAGGTACATTGTTATTAACTTAATTAGGGTACTCCTAAGGCTTAGGAAGAGCCACACTCAAGGGGCCAAAGAGCCGCATGTGGCTCGCGAGCCGCGGTTTGCCGACCACGGGCCTAGTCCATCCTCAAGCACCACGGAGGGTGTGAGCAGTCAGGTGTGTGTGTGTGTGTGTGGTCCCATCTGCGGCATCCCCCTCCCCCCGCCATGGGTCCCAGACAGCCAAGATTAAGGATATGGCCATTTAGCCTGAGGCTGGTGCCTGACTGCCTAGAAGTCACAGCGCAGCTCAGTGGGGTCACTTAGTTGAAGGAACACCCCACCACCAGCACCACGAGTCCCAGCCATGCAGACACTCCAGGGCAGAAAGACGTAAGGCTTGGAGTTAGTGACAGCCAAGCACTCACTAATAATCTGTTCCTAGGCCCTGGGGGGCCTAGAGACCCAGAGCAGCTGTGAGGGGTGGCACAGGTGCTGGTCACAAGCTAATCTCCATCCCCAGAACCTTCCTATTTAGATTAGGTGAGGCCAGAGTGAACTGGAAGCTACAGAGCACCCTGGCTCAGCTGGGCAGGGTTGCACCAATGCCAAAAACTTTTGAGTTTCTGCCTGGAGGCCGGGGCTGGTTCGGATGGGAAAAACAATGACGGCCTTTAGGCCATGACAGAGAAACTGAATGCAATGCTCTTCCAGGGAAGTGCCAGCCTGGCCTGGCCCCTCCCTCCAGCCCCAGACTTGGAGGGCTGGCTCTGCCTCTCTGTTAAGCGCCTCCACCCCCCAAGTGTCCTTACTCAGAACAGGGAAGAAATGCTGCTCCTAGAGTCCCCTGCACCAAAACCCCCTCCTCCCAGCTCCCCAAGCTTTTCTGCCCAGAAACCAAGAGAACCAAGAGCTCCTTATCAGCTAAAACATCACTGATTTGCTGCCCAGGACCCAGAGGCTCAGAGTGACTTGATGGCTTTCTCAAGGACACACAGCATCAGGTGGCATAGGTGAGCTTGCACCGCACTTCCTCCTCCTGACACAGAGTGGGTCACCTCTTCTCCCCTCCCTTGTTCTGGGCCGCAGGCTCAGCATCACACCTGAGGCTCAAGGCCCAGATGCCCGGCTGGCTGATGCAGGGATGATGTGTGAAGATGAGACAAAACAAAGAGATGGGTAGAGGACAGGTGAGAAATGAGGGGGGACTGAATCCTTAACCTCAAAGCTCTACTTCCACGGGAGCAGCCACTTTCCCATACTGTGAGTTAGGGGGCTTCCCTTATCCAAATAGGCTTGGAAATCCACTATTATGAACATTTATGTATGTGTGTGTGTGGTGGGGGGTGGGGGTGGGGCAAACATTATTTCTGTGATCTTTCTAGATGCAAAAGCTCCAGGCAAGTCAGGTCTAGGGGTAGAAGACTGCTGGGAGCAGCAAACTGTCCCTCAGAAAAGAAGAAAGGCATTGTGGGAGAATCCCAGGAGGATCCTCTGGGATTAGCAAAGCTGTGGACAAGGGTTACACAAGACAAGAGCATTAGTCATTGGTTGAGTTTACGTAGGTCCTACAGCGGTTCTTAGTCACAGAGCTCTCTTTCCAGCTGGCGTCTTGTTCCCGAGAGGCGAGTTCAGTGTCAAGCCCTTTCTAGAGGAACATGCTGGGGGAGGGGTCCCTGCCCTCACACCCCAGGATGGTGCCCACGATTACCTGAGCCGTAAGCACCTGTGGCCAGCGGCCTCCTCCTCTCTCCAGCTTCCCAGGAGGGATGGGGGTGCAGGGATGGAAGAGTGAGGGGGGGAGGCGTGGAAACAGAGAAAGAAAGAGGACAACGGAATGAATGGAGGAGGTGATAGGAAAGGATGGTGGGGACAGATCCCCCACTCTCCCAGGTGACAAAAAAGGTGAGTCCAGCCTGACCCCTCCAGAGAGGCTCTCAGTCTGTATCTGTCAGGCTGCTCGACAACTGCCCAGGCCTCATGACAAGGCCCGGGAGTCCCCAGAACAGGCCCAGACAGCCATGTAGTGGCTGGACACAAGTCTGAGAGAGGACGAGACAGAGAATGGAAGAGGAGAAGAAGCAAGAGGAGGTGGTGGCCCCAGAGGGCCCCTACCTTTCCCCAGGGCAGAAGGAGGTGCTGCCCGGCCGGTGGCAGGTGGCAACGGGCGGGTAACGGGAGGGCGCTCCGTCGGGTACTGGCGCCCGCCGCACCTCCAGGGGCCGTAGGCCCCCATTGCGGGCCCGTTGCACGTGCTCAAACAAGAGGGCCAGCTCTCTGCAGGAGAGGGTGCCATCAGCGGCAGGCAGGGCCCTGGCACCACCCCCTCACTCGGTGGGCATTGAGCTCCTGAGCTCACATCCAGCCGGGCCCTGCCTCTCTCCAGGGACTCAGCAAACACGCCAGGCCAGAGCAGGCAGCGTACAGTGTGGGAGAGACTAGCCTCCCTCCCTCTCTTTCTACACTCAGTTCCTGGGAAGGCCTCAGGGATGCCAAGTATGGTTGTGCAGGCTGGGCACACTCCAGAGCACCCTCACGAGGGGGCAAGTGGGAGCTCAAATACAGCTCACTCTGCTCACCAAGCTGTGCACAGGGACCTGGAGCTGTGCCTACCCGGCGGCCAGCGGCAGCCCTGAAATCCTCAGTCTCCAGAGTTGACTCCGAATTTTAGGGGGGAAACTGAGGCTGAAGAGGGAGATGTGATAGGGTGGCTAGCCAGCTCCTTCCCCTGAAGCTCTGGGTTATTGGAGACCAGATCTGGGGCTCAGCTTCTTCATAATTCTCCAGGCATTTCCTGTTTCCATAACCCAAGGAAGACAGCTCCCCTTTCTGCCTTTCCGTTGTATAGATGAAGAAACTGCAGTCCAAGGAGCAGGGAGACCTAGTCGACCCAGAATCTCCAAACCAAGCTCTGTCTCTCTTACCAGAGGACCCAAGACCACCCCAACCCCAAATCCTCCCTCCTCCTCCAAACACATCATATTTCCAACAAACCAGCCCCTGCGCCATTCCCCAAGGCCGGCCTTGAGTCCTTGGGTTCCTCCTGGAAAGGGCAGCTTCTCCTAAACTAACTACCCTCCTGGTCTCCACCAGCTGCCAGGTGGAGAGATGGGGAAACCAGTGTGATTCTGGGAGCTTCCCTTTCCAGCCCCTTTCCTCCTGCTCCTCCCCTGGGAACCCCCTGGGGCTGGGAGGAAGTAGGGAGGGAGGCGGCCAGGTGTAGGGATGAGTGGGATCATGCAACAGCTGCTCTTGGAGAACTAATGAGGCCAAAAAAAAAAAGGCGCCAGCAGAAGCGCTGAGCACAGCAGCCTGGACGGCCTTGATGCCGCTTGATGCCCGCCTGCCCGCGGGACCAAGCTGTGCTCCATGGTCTTCATTCCTACCTAAGGGCTTGGCCAGGCACCTGGCCACACAAACCCTGATGATGCAAACCTGCATGGAGCCACCCTGTGCAATCTTACCCTGACCTGGGTCAGTGGGCGAACTCACTTCTGGGCCCTAAAGCTGCTGCCTAGCACAGTAAAAGTAGGTACATATTCACACACAGAGGTACTATGTGGGCCCTTGCACCCAACTCCGGCATGCCCATTCAGGCCCATCCCAGACTTTCTCGATCCATTGCAATAGGCCAAGCTGGCAAGGCTAACAGTGCCCCCAACTCAGACCGAGGGGAGATGAGCGGCTGTGCCACTACCCTGGGTGGCAGTGACTCTGGGAAGCATGCAGACTGCCAGCACTCCAGGGCTCGGGTTCATCCAGAGGGGCAGGCAGGGCTCTACCCCACGCCCTGTGCTCAGTGTCCACAGTCTTCCCAGGGCACAGAGAGGGGGAGAGAAGACCCTCCAGGCTCTGAGGTAGGTAGGATCTGCAGAGCCAGCCCTAGATGCTCCCTTGGGAGCCATCATCCCTTTCCCACCCTCCAGGGCTGAATCCCAGCCATTTGTCCTCACGGGGCATTACTGGCAGCCCCTATCCCGCCTTCCCCCTGCACCAGGGCCTACCTGAAGGATGGGAGGATACTGTCATAGTAGTACCAGGTGGCCGTCAGGTAAGCCCGGTTCCTGTCGGTGGAGTATAGGCGCCATGCAGCCTGGTGGTATGAGGGAAGGGAAACGGGAGACAAGGCATCAGTGTGGCCTCTCAGCCCCCCACCAGCCCTCTGCCCCTGAGACAACCCAGGCCTGGGCCAGCTGAAGGGTACGCAGAACCATAAGCCAGTTTCAATTCCATAGCCACCAGCAGGGCCAGACAAAGAAATGGTGGCCTAGACGGAAATGACTTTCCCAAGGTAACGAGCAGATCAGCCTCAAAGCCAGGGACCTTGGAGTACAGCAGCTAAGAGCTGGGGTTCTGTCATCAGGTAGACGGGTTTTCAATCCTAGCTGTGCCCCTTATGGGCAAGTTAAGTAAAGCTGCAGAGCCTCAGTTACCTCATCTGTAAAATGGGTGTAATACTACTTACCTAACTGGGTGTTGTGAGGATTAAATAGGTGAGTGTATGTGATATGCCAAGTGTAGTACCTGGCATATAGCTGGCAGTTAATGCCAAGTTCCCCTGTTAAACCCTCCTGTTATCTCCCTTACTATACCACTGATAGCTATCTATTCATTGTGTATTTGATTAATGTCTTTCCTCCTCCAGTGGTTCTCAACCTTCTGGCCCTTTAAATACAGTTCCTCATGTTGTGACCCAACCATAAAATTATTTCCGTTGCTACTTCATAACTGTAATGTTGCTACTGTTATGAATCATAATGTAAATATCTGATATGCAGGATGGTCTGAGGCGGCCCCTGTGAAAGGGTCGTTCGATCGCCAAAGGGGTAGCGACCCACAGGTTGAGAACCGCTGCTAGACTGTAAGCTGTGTTTTGATCACCACTGCATCCTCTGGCACATGGTGAGTATTCTGCAAATGTTCAAGGAATGAATGCTGACTGAGTGAATCATTATCACTAACAACCCCACCCCCTCTTTCCCAGCTGCCTGTCACTGCCCAAGGGTTGAGGAAGGGAAGACAGAGCATCACCTCCCTCCGCATTCATGGACTTGCAGGGTTTCCTCACAGCAGGAGGAATGAGGGTCAGATAAGAGGAAGGTCTGTTTCCTTCCTTCCAGGTAAGGGGAAGAGCCAGGAGGGACTGTGAGTGGGGCGATCAGCGAGGGCAGGGAGGCATGGAAGCTGTTAGACAGGGTGAAGTAGAACTGGCCCTGGGTGCCCCCCCTTTTTGGGTGCCTGTTGTCCTTAAGGGACTGCCCACTGATGAACTCACCAGCCGGGCACTCTCCCAGGACAGGAATATTTTTACTTCCTGCTTGCCTAGGCCCCTGGCGTAGGCTGGGGAGCAGCTGCCAGACTGTCTCATTAATTATGGGCACCACAATACCAGCTGTCTCTCGGCATGGAAGTGCCAGCTGCCTGCCCCTCCAATGCCCCTCCAAAGGCCAGCTCCCAGGGGACAGTGGCCATTGTGCCCCAGGGACACTGAAAAGGAAAGGCTAGGCTGGTGGCTGGAGATAGCGGGGATGGGAGCAGAATTCCACCCTGGGGAGGAGAGATAAGGAGGGGCTAAGTCAGACTTGGGTTGGGGGTCAGAGGGTGGCATGCTGGAGAGGACGCCGATGTGGCTGTGCCTACATTCCCTGAACTGCCTCCCGCAGGTGAGTCTCTTGCACACACACTTGACCAGGGAAAGCCAAGGCTGAGTCACAGAGTCACCCAAATCTGAGCCCTTGTCTCAGCCCGTGCCCCATCAGAATGCCTCAGCACAGTGGGGAAACTGAGGCCACACACTGCTAGTTTTTACCCCACTCTTCTGGCTGCTGCTTCTATCTCCTTGGCTGGCTCAACTTTGCCTGCCCAGCCATGAAATGTTGAAGCTCCAAAAAGCCCAGTTCTGGCCCATCTTCTCTGCTCCCTCTTTACCCACGAGGTGAGCGCATCCAGGCCCAGGGCTTTGTTACGTCTACATGCAACAACACGCAACAGCTGTCCCTTTCTGCCCCACCCATTTCTCTCCTCTCAGAGGCACATCTGGCATCCAGTTGCCTGCTCAACATCGCCACCCAGGGGCTCAGAAGACCCTCAGACTCCACATGCTCCAGGCAAACTCACATTCTTCCGGCTCCACATCCGGTCCCACTCCAGAGAGCAGGGCCATCTACCACCCAGTTGAGCAAACCTGGAGGTGTCACCCCACCTGGAAGTCATCCTGCCATCTCCCTCACCCTCACTCCTGATGTCACTTATTTCACCTCCTCAATATGCAGAATCTGCCCATTTCTTTCCATTTCACATCACCCAGCAACCTGCTTCGCCCAGACTGTTGCCAGAGTCTTTCTTCCGGTCTCCCACACTTACCTGAGTCACCGTCCAATCCATTCACCACTTTTCAAAACACAAATCTGATCATGTCACCCGCTCCCCTCCTTCAGACCTGTCCACATTGCTCTTAGGAAAAAGTGACACTGCTCCCTGTGGCCCTGCGTCTGGGCCTGGCCCACCTATCCACTCTCCACTCTTCCTTCAGCTCCTGTTCTGGCCCTGCTAGCTTTCTTCAAGTTCGTCAAACACACCAGGACCTTTGCACACGCTGTTCCCTTACCCTGAGTCTCCCCGCTTCACCTCTTCACCACTTAACACCTACCCATCATCAGCTCTCAGCTCAAGTATCATTTTCCCAGGGTAGCCTTCCCTGAATCCCCCTTCAAGGTCCCCTGTTAAAAGCTCTTCAGAGAACCATTTCTTTCTTTCACGACATCGATCTCAGTTTGCAGTTACAACATTCATTCGTGTGAGTGCTTGTAGAATGAATTAATGAGTTAAGGTGTTTGGAGTGGAACAAGCGCACTGCTGGCTGCACAGCGGATGGGTGTCTCTACCAAGCACCTAGGGCAGTGGTTCTCAACTTTCTGGCCCTTTAAATATAGTTCCTCATGTTGTGACCCAACCATAAAATTATTTTCGTTGCTACTTCATAACTGTAATGTTGCTACTGTTATGAATCATACTATAAATATCTGATATGCAGGGTGGTCTTAGGCGACCCCTGTGAAAGGGTCGTTCGACCGCCAGAGGGGTCGCGACCCACAGGTTGAGAACCGCTGACCTAGGGCCTCTCGGCCAGCTGTCTTCCACTTCAGGCCATGTCGCACTGGGACCGGAGTCGGCCAGTGGGGCAGCTCTGACTAATCCTAAACTGGGCACTTGGTACAGAGGGACATTTTCGACAATCTGAGTCAGCATCCCAGCTCTGTTCCTGACTTGGCATATGACCCAGAAAAGTCACATTTCCTCTCTGAGCTTCAAAGTGGAGTCACAGTTGTGAAGCTGGGACACAAGAGTCAGCATACAGTGTTGCCACGCCAATTCAGTTCAGGGGCTTCCCAGGCATCCGGTACCTGAATGAGGTTGGCTGCTGGCATCCTCCGCTTCTCAAAGTGCTTCTGCCGATGCTGCTCCTGCACCTTCAGGGCGAAGCCAGAGCCGAGGATGCCCTGGGGGAATAGGCATGGTTGGGGGAATGTGGTCGGCATAAAAGGCAGTCTCTGCCCATCTGAGACGCTCTCCATGTGGGACAGGCACTTAGCAGGCTCTGCCCCCAGGACCCCTTCCCCTGGCCGGGCAATCCTAGGCAGAGAGGGACTCACGGCAGGCAAGGCAAAGAAGGAGATGCCTAGTAAGGCGAAGCCGGCAGCCAGGACCCTGCCCAGCCACGTGTGCGGCGTCTTGTCACCATAGCCGATGGTTGTCAGGGTAATCTGGGAACACAAATAGGTTACCCACAGGGCTGGTCACAGTGGCCACCCACATGAACTTGTTGGGGGCGCACAGAGATGAAGGCCTGATCGTGAGGAAAGGGCCCCCCATGGTTGCCCACCGGGGGCTGGTCACAAGGACTTGTCATGGGGATTGGCTAGGGCAGTGGTCGGCAAACTCATTAGTCGACAGAGCCAAATATCAACAGTACAACCATTGAAATTTCTTTTGAGAGCCACATTTTTTAAACTTAAACTATATAGGTAGGTACATTGTCATTAACTTAATTAGGGTACTCCTAAGCTGGCCTTTGCTAAAAACGTCCTCAATCTGACTGAGGTACGTTCGCTGAGGTCGACCCCTTCCAACTCTCCCATCCACACTCGTCTTGTGTACTTGTTTCGTCTCTATCTCCTTTCTGAAAAACCGACTTCTGCGCATGGGCCACGAAGTTTTAATCGCACTGTCCGTGTGCACCGGCACGTGGTATTTTGTGGAAGAGCCACACTCAAGGGGCCAAAGAGCCGAATGTGGCTCGCGAGCCGCGGTTTGCCGACCACTGGGCTAGGGGCACAGACAAATCCCGCCCCTTCTCACCCCCCAGCCCCATGCTGGGATACAGGCCACAGGGCTTGGCATCTGGGATTAGATAGGGGCACAAGCAGGTCCATGGGGCAAATTGGGGAGCTAGCATACAGACTGGGCTGTAGCAGAGAGAACAGGGACAGGCCCGCCCAACCCTGAATCAGAGGCTGAATCGGAGGCCACAAGGGTCAGAGATGGTCCTAAGGGGAAGGGAGACCCTCGCGTACCGTTCCCCACCAAAGCGAGTCAGCGTAGGAGGAGAAGTCGGAGTTGGCGTCCTTCTCGGCCAGATAGACCAGGAAGGAGGCGAAGATGAGCACCAGGAACCCGATGTACCAGGCGGTGATCAGCTCCTGCGGGGGCAGCAACGGGTGAGACCACAGGTGGGACCGAGGCGGGAAGGCGTGAGGAAGTGGGGGACACTGAGCCCACCTGGGAGAGGTGGGGGGGGAGTGGAGGCCCCCAGAATGGCCCATTAGAGGTGTTGGGAAGGGGATAAAAAGTACCCCGCCCTTTGTAGTTCCCAGGCGCCTGTCTCTACTCCTCCCATCAGGGACACCCGGCCCCTCCTTCCCGCAATGGCCAGGCCCTTAAAACCGCAGGGCACGCCCCGCCCCCGCCCTTGACCTTCCAGGTTCCACGCTCAGACCTCCGCCCCAGACCCATCTTGCCCCGCCCCCAAGCCCCACTTTTAGGTTTCGATCTGGCCCCACATCTAGCCTCGCCCCCATCCCACCCCCAGACTCGTCCCAGCTCCCCACTTTGCTGTGCACGTACCCTGCAACCAGAAGTCTCTAAATGAGACCCTCAAGCCCTTCCCCTCAGCCCCGCCTCCCAGCCGGGTCCAGCCTCCCGGGCTCCAGTCTGGCCCCGCCCTCCTGCTCCGCCCGACCGGGCCGCGCCCCCGCCGCGCCCCGCGCCCTCACCTTGCTGTGCGCCATGACCACGGAGCCCAGCAGCTTCCAGGTGCCGCCGCGGCGGTCCATGCGCACCATGCGCAGGATCTGCAGGAAGCGCATGCTGCGCAGCGCAGACGTGGCGAAGATGTTGCCCTGCGTGCCCGCGGCGATGACGGCCACCGAGGCCACGAACACGATGAAGTCTGCAGGGGCGGGGATGGTGCGGTCACGGCCACCGCCAACAGCCCAGCCCACCCCGCGTCAGTGGGGCCATGGGGGGGAGGAGGGGAGAGGGTCCCTTGAGTCTGTGCCAGCAGCCAGGGTCCGGGTCAGATATGGGGTCAGGGTGCCAGCCCTGGGGCTTGGGGGTCACGGGTCAGGTAAAGGGTAGAGGGGGTCAGGCCTTATTACCTA
Organism: Myotis lucifugus; assembly: GCF_000147115.1. Taxonomy (NCBI): domain Eukaryota; kingdom Metazoa; phylum Chordata; class Mammalia; order Chiroptera; family Vespertilionidae; genus Myotis; species Myotis lucifugus. The sequence goes on from NW_005871085.1 coordinate 2,452,595, forward strand.
TGACACAGAAGGGTTTTCTGGCAAAGCGGAAGCGGCCCTGCCATCCTCGGTAGCGGCAGCAGCATCCGGCGGACCAGACACGGATGATGTACTCCAGGCCAAACACCACGATCATCACAAATTCCTGTGGGGCCAGGGCCTGAGCTCTCCCCAGTCTCCAGCCCTGACGCAGCCTGGAGTCCCTGGGGTAGGGTACTAGGGTCTCCTCAGCCCACTTCTCCTGGAGGTGCTTACACCTGGGTGAACCGAGGGGGATTCTGGAAGGCAGGTGGCCCCTTCCAAAAAGACTGAAAATTCACGTCTGTCCTCTCTGTCCCCGTGAGCTGTCGGGGTTTCTCTCCTCACCCCACCCTCCCACTCCTAGTCACCCTGACTCTAAAGCAGACTAAGTGACATAAAGGGTGGCTGTCTGTCAGCTGTCCCCTCCGAGATGTTTCTGTTTGGGGGTGGTGTTAGCAGTTTGGGTCCTGAGAAGGAGTGGGACCTACTCACCTCCTCTCGGCCCATCATAAGCCCTGGCATAGAGGCAGGAGGTCCCCAACACCTGCTATAAAGCAGGAGATGAAACCCAGAGATGGGCAGCCACCAGCTCAGGGAACACAGCACAGGAAGCCACGCTCTGAGCCATGGTATAAAAAGGCCTCCCTCAGGCAGGGACTCCAGCACTCACCAAGATGAGGAGACACTCATTGGCAAGTTCCTGGTGCTCCTGGATAGTGGACAGCACGGACAACACCAGGCAGGTGAACACCAGCAAAAATCTGCAATAGCGGCATGAAGGAAGGGTTAGTCTGCTGGGTGGGCAGGACAGCCAAGGAGCCTCACTCAGCAGGGGGCTGTGGAGTCAGAGGAGGGAAGCATTGTTTGAGAAGAGGTATCTGCAGAGCAGATAGAAGGTTCGGAATCAGAGTTCCCTGGAATCGTGGCTTGTGCTGAACACCAAAGGGAGCAGCCCCCAGGCTCCAGGCTACTGAGTCACAGGCCCCTTGATGCAGCTTCGAGAGGCAGGTTGATCTGGACTGGCCCAGGGTCCCACAGTCAGGAACACCTCCAGGCTCAGCCATTCACAACCTCAGCCCCTGGCTCCGAGGTTGTCTTGAGAGAAGTGCTCCAGAGATTGAGGGAGGGGAAAGGGAAGGTCAGCAGCTGAAGGAGGGAAGGGACCCCCATTCCCTGACACCTGAGGTGGCAGAAGCATGGCTTCATCAAGGTCAATTGTCTTACCTTTGTAGGCACTTCAGGA
>NW_005871085.1:2454075-2487101 GCF_000147115.1 Myotis lucifugus
CAGAGGTGGAGAGGGTTGTGAAGAAGGGAGTCAGGCATCAAGGAGCCATGAGGTGGGAGCCCTGAAACTCCCCCTGAAGAAGCCAGAACGCGCCTGAGTGCCCCAGAACCCAGATGTTTAGACAAGGAGGGACCTTTAGAACCCACCTCTCCCACCACTCCCTCAGCCCCAATTTCACACATAGGGGAATGGGAGGGCCCCAGGGACACAGCATTGCCAAAGGTCGCTCAGTGTGTCCAGGATGAGGTTAGACCCAGGTTCTTAACGTTTCGGTGGATGGGCAGAAGGGAAAGGACATGAGGACAGAAGCTGGTGGCCCCCGGAGGATGTGAGTGCGTGACGGAGGCAGGATGAGGGGAAGATGCAGCAACAGGGAATGCTGGACTCCTGGAAGCTCTCCTTTTTGGGATTGGGGGGGGGGGTAGTGAGGGAGTGGGGAGTGGTTACAGGACATGTGCCCTGGAAGAGACACCTGAGGGAATGGACTTCTCTGGAAACACGTCCCTTGTGGATTGACCCACACAGCCTCCCCCAAATGTTCCCAGAGTCTCCCCACCTGGGTCTGCTGATGCTGCATTCTGCCTAAAATACCTCACCATGGTAGCCTGCTGAGACTGCTCCCTTCCCCCACACAACTCTCCCTGCTCAAGGAGCCCTCTGGATGCCCCCTCCCAATGCTGGTCTCCCTGTATGTGGCCCGAATCACTTTCAACATAGCTTTGAGTTCATGTTTCATGGTGACAGGGGCATGGGCTGGGAACCAGAGAGACCTGGGTTCGAATTCCAGTCCTGCCATGTGTGTGGCCCTGGGAAAGTCACCCACCTTCCCAAGACAGTCTCCTCATCTGCAAAGCAGGGACTGACAGGACGAAAACATGGAAAGGGTATGGCTACACCCTGACCCACTTACACCTCCTTGGACAGGGGCTCCCGGCCCGCTCGGAGGGCAGGTATAGGGCTGTGTCCCAGCACATGCCCCTGGGTGGAGGAGGTAGGTGGCAGCTGTCAATAAAGAGTTTTGAATGAATGAGGGAAGAGGAGGCCTCCTTGGCCAGTTCCAGATAAGAGCTAAGTCAGCGAAGACATAAGGCACGGTGCTCTCCCGCACCAGCTCCTGTTCAATAATTAACCACAGAAAACGCAGCGGCACATCCACTGGGAAGAGAGACTGTCTCTGACACAGGGCTCAAGGGCGGAGGGTCCTCCCTGAGGTCTTCTCATCCAGCCCCCTCCTCTGGGAAGGGCTGCAGCCAAATCTTGATGGGCCTGTACCCCAATGCTGGACAGTAATCCTTCAGTCCCATTGCTCAGCAACACTAGGGGCTGCCTACTGAGTGTTTCAAAAGAATTTTTTTCTCAACATTTTTCTTTCGATGCCAATAGGTACACATCTATAAATGTCCACTTCACAATAGGTTAATTTTTAAAAGTAGCTTATAGAACCTTAAGGGCAGTGTGATCAAAATTTTTAACACGACCCCCTGGCAATGGGCAAGGAGACACCTGATTGGTGGTGTTGCTCTTATATCAATCAGGGGCAAAGCAGATGTACAGTCCTTAGTTCATCCTAGCTTGATGCCTGTGTCGGTGGCCAGAGCTGTTTCATGCCTGAGGCACATAAAAAAAATTTTTAACACGCAGATGTCTTTTATATACTGTACTAGAGGCCCAGTGCATGAATTCGTGCACAGATGGGGTCCAGCTGGCCCACCCCGATTGGAGCCGATTGGGGCCAGGCTGGCATGGGGCAGTGGGGGGGCCGTGGGAGGTCGGCCAGCCGGCCTTGTCCCCGCATTGGGGTGGGGGTGGGGGGGCAATCAGAGGCAGAGCCGGCCATGGGGAGGGATTGCCGCAGGCAGTTGGCTGACCGGCCCTGTCCCCGATTGGGGGGCGGGGGCTCGATTGCGGGGGCCACAGTGCATGTCAAAGCAACCGGTTGTTCTGGTCGTTCTGTCATTCGGTCGCTTGGCTTTTATATATGGAGATACCAAGAGTCAGCGGGAGTTACCTCTTGGTGGAAAAGTTAAGAGTGACTTGGTTTTTGTTTTGCTTTTTGCTTCTCTGCACTTCCTAATATTTTTTAGAATAAACATGGGTATTCTCTTGCCTCTATAACTTGTCTCCTGTGCCCATTTCTTCTACAACTCACTTCTACCTCTATGTAATAAACTTTCTAAATAAACTTTCTCTTATGGTTTGAGTCTTGGCTCTGAATTATTTCTTAGCCAGAACTCAAGTACTGAGGTCCAGTCTAACTCCATCAGTTTAACACCTGGTGCCATTTCACCACCAACACATGCACATAGGGAATTCATATAAGCATGAAAATTCCAAACACATAAAACAAAATGAGGTATAAATGTCATTCAGTGCTAAGGGCGAGGGGGGAGGGGGAGAAGTGATCCACAGGGAGACGAAAAGAGTTACTGTTTAATACATTGAGCCATCTTGAAACAATAGGTCACAAAAAGGACTTTGACCAAAGGGTCTTGCTAGGTTCTTCCCTGTCAATTACACCTAATATTTTAGATATTAAAATACAGTCGTTCATCTATGATGATGGTTCCCCTCCTGGAGGAAGTCTGTTGTCTAAATTCCTTTTAGGCAATAAGGTCAAAAGGTTCTTCCTGAGCCTTCTGGGCTTTTAATGTTTTTAGCTCAAAAGAACCTGCATGCTAGCATAGCACATCTTGGGGAGACTCATCTGTACCCCTACACTTATAATGTAAACAACTTTATCAAGTTTTGAATTAATGTCAATTCAAAAACTGACACAGTGTTCCAGCCGTTAAATATTAAAATTGTGGACCCAGAGAAGAAACATTCATTTGATGTGAACCCTGAGAAGGAATTTATCTGCTGAGATGACTTACCACGGTCAACGGAGGGCCAACATTTTATAAATAAGAGCCTAGCAGGGATTTGCTGACAGGGGCTCCTCACATACAAGAAAGAGAGAGAGAGAGAGAGAGAGAGAGAGAGAGAGAGAGAGAGAGAGAGAGAGAGAAAGGAAGGAAGGAAGGAAGGAAGGAAGGAAGGAAGGAAGGAAAGAAAGGAGGAAAGAAGGAAGGAAGGAAGGAAGGAAGGAAGGAAGGAAGGAGAGAGAGAGGAAGGAAGGAAGGAAGGAAGGAAGGAAGGAAGGAAGGAAAGAAAGAAAGAAAGAAAGAAAGAAAGAAAGAAAGAAAGAAAGAAAGAAGAAAGAAAGAAAGAAAGAAAGAAAGAAAGAAAGAAAGAAAGAAAGAAAGAAAGAAGAGAGAGAGAGAGAAAGAAAGGAAGGAAGGAAGGAAGGAAGGAAGGAAGGAAGGAAGGAAGGAAGGAAGGAAGGAAGGAAGAAGGGTAATCACAATCTAATATAAAATTTAAAACGCATTTCCTTAAAAATACAAATGGGGGAAAACCCACTGTGAACCCTGCCCCCAGCCCCTTACACAATAGCCTTTGCCATCAAGCAGGTGTGAGGGGGTGGCAGCCTCTCCCCAGAGTCCAGCTCACATATCCAACTGCCTATTCAACGTCTCTCTGTGGATGTCTAATGGCCTCTCAAACCAAATGTGTCCAAAAACACACTCTCAATTTGCCCTCAAATCTTGCTTCTCTCCAGTCTCCCCATTTCAATAAAGGCACCACCCAGGGGCTCAGGCTGCAGATCTGAGTTAAGCCTTGATTCTCCTTTTTCTCACCCTCCACATCCTGTCCTTTAGAAATTTCTGTGGGCTCTACCTTCAGAATATGTTCCTGTAGAGGCCACGGCTCACCACCAGCCACCACCTCCTGGCCCCTGACTGGTCTCCCTGCCTCCACGCTGGCCCCATTGTCACCACTCTCTTCCAAGCAGCCAGAGTGATCTTCCTGGGACACAAAGCCAGAAGCCATCATTCTCCTCAAAACTCTCCACTGACCTCCCATGGCACTTCAAGGGCGAAGTCCAGCCCCTCAGCATGTCCAGCAAGGCCCTCTGAGATCCGGCCTGCACCTCCACCTCTTCAATTTGATCTCCCCTTTCAACTCTGGATCCCTGGGCTCCAGCATTCTGCCGTCCTTGTCCTTCCGGGAACACACCGAACGTATTTCCACTTCCAGGCTTTGCACTGACTTAGCTGTTTTCTCTGCTATTTATTGCTCCCTTACTCATCCAGCTCTCTGTTCAAACATCACTTCCTTGGAGTCCCCAACCACCCCCTCTCCAAAATAGCAATCCATCTGTACTCTCTCTCCCTTTGCCCTGCTTTATTTACTTTTCATAGCAGTGTTGAAAGATGGAGTAAATGAATAGCAGAATTGCACGTTAAACAAACATCAGGACACCATGTCACCAAAGCCCCCAGTTTGTACCCACTGAAGAGGTACCCAAAGCTTTTAGCACACCCATCTCTGACGCCCCAGTCTCCCCAGCATCTTCATGAGAAGGGAAGAGAAGGCAGGCCTCTGACCCTGACCAGCTCCACTTGATAGATGCTGTTTCAAAAGCCCCTGCTGGCTGGTTTGGCTCAGTGGATAGAGCCGGTGGACTGAAGGGTCCTGGGTTCGATTCCAGTCAAGGGCACATGCCTGGGTTGTGGGCTCGATTCCCAGTAGGGGCATGCAGAAGGCAGCCGATCAATGATTCTCTCTCATCATTGATGTTCCTGTCTCTCTCTCCCTCTCCCTTCCTCTCTGAAATAAATAAAAATATTAAAAATAAATAAATAAAATATATATGAATAAATAAATAAATAGCCCCTGAACTTCACCTCCCTCTGCCTTTATGCACTGAGTGGGAGGTTCCTCAACCTAGATGCTCAATAGAGCCAAACACATGTATGTGGCCTGAGAGAGAACATTCTGTTTTCCAGGCACCTGCATAACTGTTCCTATCTTCCAGATGAGGAAATGGGGCCCGGGAAAAGGGACACTCTTGCTCAAGATCACACAGTGAATCAGTGACCAAGCTGGGGCCAGAAGCCCAGCTCAGGTTGACCTCCAAGCTGCCTTGGCCTTCTTGGGGGGGCGGTGCTCACACAGACACCCACTCTTTGGACAGCAGAAGAGAGATCAATGTCTGGAGCTTAGGGAGGGAGAGACGAGGGAAGGAGCCCTGAGCTGGGGTGCGACTGTGTCTGCCAGAACCAGAGTGTGACTTCATTCATGCAACAAATAAGGTCTGTAAGGATTGTCTCTGGCCCCGCTTGGGGCCTCAGTCTCTCCATCTATCCAAGTGTAGATGGCACACAGGAGCTGGCTGGCTTGGGCCTCTATAACCGCCCAGCAGAGAGGCCAGACTGGCAGCCACTTTCTGGAGCCTCTTTGCTCATCGTGTCTGGCAATGTGGAGCCCTTGCCCAGCCCAGGAGGCAGAGCTGGGACAGGCTGACTGTCCCTGGCTGGGGCTTATAGTGAGACTGATCGCAGCCCCTCCTCCCTACCCCCAAACCCCCCATTCTGTGACTACCCCAGTCATTCAGGATGGCAGCAAGGAACAGGCGAATGGGTTGCTTAGAACTGTTGTTCTCAAACTGTAGCAGGCGTCAGAATCACCTGGAGGGCTTGTTAAAAGGCTGATGTGTGGGCCCCGCTCCTAGAGTGCCTGCCTCAGTAAGTGTGAAGTGGGGCCTGAGAATCTGCTTTGCTACAAAGTTCCCTGGTGATGCTAATGTTGCTCCTCTGGGAACCACACTTTGAAAATCACTGACTTGGCTAATGGGAGTGGTTATGGCTGACCAGTTATTAGCTACCTCAAGGCTTTTTAAATGACTGTATTCATTGCCTTATCCGCCCCTCTTCCCCCAACACGCCCAGCCTAGCTCAAATCATTGCCCAGAAGCAGCCACAGAGCAGGGGAGTGAGGAAAGCCGTCCTGGGGAGGCGGGTATCATGCCAACATTGGCTTTCCCCCTGATTCCTCTGTGACCCTGTAACTGCTCCTGCTGGCCCAGGGTTCCTGTTGGCCAGGCGCTGTGCCAGGCCCTCTGCATGCATATTCTTCATCACTCCTCGCCACTCCATGAGAGCAGTCCTGTAACCACCCAAGGTGGACCCATGAGGACCTAGAGCAGGGGTGGGCAACCCCTGGCACTCGTGCCAAACATGGCACGCCAGTAACTTTTGCTGGCACGCGAAACCCTCTCTTATAATCTTCCATTTACAGTTTTTTTCTTAATATCGACTTTTTAATTTTTCAGATAAATTCAGTGTAGGTGCATCTTAGATAAATAAATAATTTTACATAACAAGTTATCTTAAAGACCATAGACATGGATTGACGAGAGAGGGGAAGAGCAATTTCTATGCCTCTGCCTTAACTCTCCCTGCCTTCCTAGATCCGACCAGTGTTTTGGTTTCATCCACATACGCTTGTGAATCTTTGTTCTCAGTGATGAATTTTGTTAAGTCTCGTAATAGGAGTAGCCTGATGGATGAAAGTAGTAGCTCATGCATATCTCTGAAGGTCACGAAATATAAACCTGATGTAAAATCTCTGTCATCAGTGATGCAGCAGCAAAAGTCCCACTGATAATATCAAACGGAGTCATAAAGTTTTCTGTCGGACTATCAGAGTACATGTATACATTAAAAAATGTATTTTTCATCATCATATACTGTGTTTTTGTCGCTCAAATAAATTTTATTATTTCTTCAAGGTTCTTCACATACGTACACCTTAAGAGATATCAAGTAGGCGTAACATGTTCTCAAAAAATTAGGGTTGGCACGCAGAAGAATTTTGAGTCAGAGATTTTGCTGGTTTTGGCACGCACTCACAAAAAGGTTGCCCACCCCTGACCTAGAGGCTCAGAATGGTGTGCTATGATGGTTGCTCAACTCTACGAATATACTAAAGCCATTGAATTATACACTTTAAAAGGGGGGTTATGGAAGGTTATTTCAAAGGAAAAAAAGCAGGAAGAAAAGTTATATTAGGTTGTCCAAAGTCATCAGGCTGGGACCTGAACCGAAGTCCACCAGGACCACCAGCCATACTATCTCTCTGGGCCTCAGTTCCCTGCCTGCAACATGCGATGGGATACGTCAGCCTTATGACTCTCCAGCAATGGGGTAGAGGGAGAAGGTCAGCCCTGAGCTCAGTTCCAGATTCTCTGAGATGTTCCCTGAAGAAACAGATCCTGGAGGCTAGACACCTGGGGATATGCTGTGTGTGTGTGTGTGTGGGGGGGGGGGTGTCCACAGCAGAAAAGAGGTTATCGCCTAGCCCAGTGGTCGGCAAACTCATTAGTCAACAGAGCCAAATATCAACAGTACAACGATTGAAATTTCTTTTGAGAGCCAAATTTTTTAAACTTAAACTATATAGGTAGGTACATTGTTATTAACTTAACTAGTGTACTCCTAAGGCTTAGGAAGAGCCACACTCAAGGGGCCAAAGAGCCGCATGTGGCTCGCGAGCCGCAGTTTGCCGACCACGGGCCTAGCCTCTCAGAGCCACATTCACTTAAGAAACTTTAATTACTATCTATGCACAGCCAGGTTTATTGTGAAGCTAGAAATGAATAATCCAGGCCCCTCAAAAATTAACCAACTTTCACACAGCAGTGACATGATGGACAAGGTGATGACAGTGTGCCCAGCGGGTGGGGGAACCCAAGGCAGCTTTAGCAGAGACAAAGTGGGGGGATCAGGGAAGACTTGTTGGAGGAGGTGGCGAGTTCAGGAGTGAGGGTGCCCCAAGCGGAGGAAGCAGTGCAAGCCCAGGGCAGCCAGCAGCCAGCAGTTCTGGATGGTGATGGCCCCAAATAAAGGGTCTCTGGGGAGACCAGACAGGGCCAGACCCAGGGGCCTTGAGTGGCTCCCTCAGGCATTATGAACATTATCCAGAAGGCAATGGGGAGCCATTGAAGAGTTTTAAGAGAGAGAATGACAAGGCCTGACTTGTGTTTCAGGACCACCGCTCAGGGGCAGTACAGAGTGTGGATTAGAGGAAAGGCAAGTAGAAGGCTCTACAATAATTCAGATTATACAGAGATGATGGTGGGAGCACTGAAGAGAAGTGGACGGTCTGGAGAAAGTTTTAGGAAGTAGGACTTTTTGGTGATTAATTGGGAGAAGGACTCATATTTGAGTGGGCACCAGGATAGTGAAGACACCATGTGTGAACTATGATGGGAGACCCCGTAGAGGAGCTGCATGGGGGCAGCGAGTTCCACTGGACGTGCTGAGGTGGAGAGGACCGTGGGACATGGGGCAAACACTCAGGTGTGAAGAGAGACCTGAGCCGGAAATGCAGACTTGGGGGACATCAGGGTCGAGGTGGTAACTGAGGCCATGGAGCAGCTGAGACAGTCCAGAGAGCATGTGGCGAATTTAGAGGAGGACCCGGTGGAACTCCAGATGGGAGGAGAGACCCTCCACCCAGACCGGGAAGGCACAGCCAACAAGATGGGAGGAAGCAGAAGAGAGAGGAGCCAGGCCGAGAGAAGAAAGTGTTTCACAGAGGAGGGAATGGACGACAGTGTCAAATGCTGCCAAGAGGTCAAGCGAGATAAGCCTGAAAAATGTTCATTGAAGTTGGTCACTGGGTACCTGGGCAAGGGCAGCCTCGGAGGAGGAAAGGCCCGGAGCAGGCCCAGCCGGGGTGGGAAAGGGAGAGGGCAGTGAGGACGTGGAGACAGAGAGTGTAGGTATAACTATTTTAAGAAGTTTGACGCAGAGAGTAGTGGCTGAGATCGGTAAGCTGGAGAAGGATAGAGAGCACAGGGAATTTTTTTTTTTAACACGAGAGAGGCAGGTGGAAGGAGAGAGGGAGAAGTTGAGAGGTGGGAGAGAGGGAATGTCAGTGGATGTTGTCCCCAGGGCAGCAGAGGATGAAGGGCCAGTGCTGAGCAGAAAGGACCTAGCCAGCTTCCCTGGGGCAGGCGGGAAGGGGGAGGGACTGGGTGGGAGAGGAGGGTGGGGGACAGGGGATGCTCAGAGAGCTCCCACGGGGCTCAACTTTCTCTGTGAAGAGGAGGTCAGGTCTACTTGTCAGCGGTGCAGAGCAGGGCGGGTGGGAGGGTCTGAAGAGGTTCGAGTCAGCCTGTGTCTAGGATGGAGGGGAGCTGACTGGGCCCTGGAGAGGGGTCCCTTGGGAACACAGGGCCAACAGCGAAGAGGGAAGAAAGATGTAGAATATCGTAGGTGCTCCTCACATGCATTTTTGGTTTTGTTTGGTTAGAGGATTTGGGGTTTTGTTTTTGTTTTTAAGCCTTGATGATCCCAAGGGAGAAGCAGACTGTGTAGGATGAGCAGACCTCCCCCCCCCCCCCCCGCAAAACCAGGCTAAAGTGAATGCAGAACCAGACCTTGCTCCTTCCTTCCTCCTGGGCTTCCTTCCTTCCTCCCCTCTCTCCAGTGTCCCTCCTCCCAGACAGCCCTGCCCGTGCCTGCCACCTGCTTGGCCACCAGCTGGCACCCTCATCTGGCCTTGGGAGTAGGTGGCCCCTTCCTCAGCCCCCAGACCAGGAGCCCAAAGGCAAGGTGCTGTCTTCCCTCCTGGGGACAGATGGGTCCAATCCGTCCCTTTCAGCCAAGGTCCCTGGAGGGCAGAGGCCATGCCCTCACCACCTTCGGTGGAAAAGGGCTTCCTCAGCCCCAAACCAGAGCTGATACAACAGAAGGGACCTCAGCTAGATCTGAGAAGCACTTCCTGATGGGGTGCAGGGGGCCTGGAGGGCCGGGGCTCCTCTGGGAAGAACAGGCTTTACTTTCTCTCGCAGGGGGGCCAAGGGGGGTGGTGTTGTCAGCCAGGCCTCAGAGCAAGGCTCTTTCCAAGAATCCTCAGGGGCTGGGACCAGAAGTTTCCCCTGATCCAGCGATTCTAAATATGGCCAAGGGAGCAAAAGCATGTGACCCAGGCCCCACACCAGGGCTGCTGCGCGGCCATGGCTCCTCTGGGCCAGGGGCTGGCGTGAGGGCTCGGGGTCAGGGATGAGGTCTCCATGGAGCCTCAGTTTCCCTGGCTGAAACATGAAGGTGAGGGACAACTCAATGAGGGATGAAGTCCCTTCAGCCGTATGACCCTCCCGCTGTGGGGTGGAGGGGAGAGGACTGTCCCTCAGCTCAGTTCCAGATTCTTTGAGGATGTCCCTGGAGGGACAGCAGCTGCCAGCACATAGTACAAACTATGAAAAAAATGCCCCTCTTGGAGGGCCAACAACAAAAAAGGCATTCTCTTTCGCCTGAAAAATTATACAAAGTTGACTCCTCTAGATGGCCCCATTAGAAACAGGCAGCCCTTCCTCTGGGCTGACCCAGCCCTGGGCACAGTCTCCATTTCAGCACCACTGGCATCCTCTCGGCCAGGCCCCTTGGCAGGTCCAGGATGCCCGAGGACCAGGGCGGCCCGGGGGCAGCCCTGACAGCCACCACAGCCCTGGAAAGGCCAACTTCATGTGGTTCCACGTGGCTCCACGCTCCTCTCCTGCTGCCACTGGCTCATCTAGAGCTGGACACTGACCCAAGAAAGGTGCCTCCTCAGTCGGGCTCAGCGAATGGTGTCGCCTTTTTGAGAATCACAGAGGAAAGCTGGCGGTGGTGCAGAGAAGTGGAGCGGAGACTGATGCTCCAGAACCACCAGCCCTCCTCCACTCCATGAAGCCCACATGTGCTCCTGCCGTGATGCCCCGAAAGCCTGCCCCCTCCTTGCAGCAGGCAGCCTCGCCACCACATGCCGATTTTCCTTGGGTGTGGATGTCTTGGTCCCACTAAGGTGTGGAAGGCAGTGTCTTCTGGAGCAGGTGTTTAATGAGTCAGAGCCTGGTCCTTGCTCACCTGGACCTGCTCCAGCCCCTCCTAACTTGTTCTCACTGCTTCCCTCTGCCATGCCAGCTAGACTACCTGTATCAGGTCAGTGGGCTGAGCAACACATCAACAGGGTGGGAACAAGGGGGAGCAGGGGCCATCCATCTGCTCAGGGCTGGTCAGACAGTGCTGACTCCTCAAATGAACGGAGCGTGGGAAACCCAAGAAGGAGGACAGCAAAGTAAGAGTGAACTAAGGGGCAGAATACGGGCAGCCTGGGTTTTAGAAACTTAAACACGATGATGGCCAATGGAAACCGCCCCCCAGTTCCACCTGACCAGCTTCAGATGGATTTGGGTGACTCAGTTTTACATGCTGAGCTGGGCATAAGATTTCATTTGGACTAAGAGCTTAGCTGCTTTTTTTTTTTTTTTTTAAGGGTGAAATTCAGTGGATTTCACCCTTAAAAGCTCCTCAGCATGCCACCTCACTCTCTACCACTCAGGGCCCAACCTGGCACTTGGGACTCTGTTGTCATAGCTCTGTTCCCTTTCCCCACCTTTGCTCACGCTCCCCCTCCTCCAGCCTGGCTGAGTTAGGTGGGTGGGAGCCCACACCCCAGGCTCCCTAATCTCCCATCCCCATCTCCATGCTCACCTCCATCATGGCATTTACCTCAGTGCAGGAAAAGCTCTGAGTACCTGCTTCCTCCTGCAAACCGAGAGCTGGTTGAGGTCCTGTCCTTTTCACCTTGAATGCCCTGTGCCCAACTCAGAATGGTGCTGGGCACCACCCACCTCCCCAGTGGGCATCGCCCTGCTGGCCACTTCAGACTCCACACCTCAGCCTTCCCTGTGGCAGGTGGGATTATGAGGGAACCCAGGTGGGCAACAACTCCGGGACCCACACAGCCCAGAGCCACACAGCATTCACTCACTCACTTACTCATTCATTCATTCTGTAAGTATTGAATGACTGACTGACCGAGAGCTCACCATGGGCTAGGCACAAAGACAGACACTGTCCCTGCCTTCGTGAAACTTAACATCTCATGGGGGAAGAGAGCTATCCGCAAATAAAGGGTGAAAATGTGAACAAAAAGGGGCTATGCAATTAGCCTCACAAGCTCAGGGGGGCGGGGGCACTTGACAGGCCCAACAAGCTCAGTGACCAAAAGTAGCCACACAGGATCTTCTGATGATAAATTCCTAACGGGGCCGGTCACAGCAGGTGTTCATGTCCCAGGCCTGTAGCTGCCTTAGCAAAGGTCAATCTTTACCTTAAGTCAGCGGTTCTCAACCTGTGGGTCGCGACCCCTTTGGGGGTCGAACGACCCTTTCACAGGGGTCGCCTAAGACCATCGGAAAACACATATATAATGACATATTGTTTTTGTGATTAATCACTATGCTTTAATTATGTTCAATCTGTAACAATGAAATTGGGGGTCACCACAACATGAGGAACTGTATTAAAGGGTCGCGGCATTAGGAAGGTTGAGAACCACTGCCTTAAGTGAGCTTTGTCTGTTGTTCTTATGCATCTAGGATAACATACCTTTGGAAGGTCAGGGTAATTTTCTTTTCCTCAAAGGCACAAGAGATTTCCCCATTTGCTTTCTCCCACCTCCTTCATTTCCCACCAATGGATTTCATGCACTTTCCTTGCATCTTCTCCTTTGATTCTAATGTAAAAAATTAGCTGAGAAACTGTTGTTCCCCTGGGCATTTGGGACCTTGCTCCCTGGTACATGTCATCAGTTTTGGATCAAATAAACTAATAAAATTCTCTATAGGTTTGGACGTTTCTTACATCGACTAAAATGTCAGATGATGATGGAGAACAATTAAGTGGGAAGAAGGGATGAGGAACATTGGTATGGGAGTCAAGGGAGGCCGCTGGATAGAGAGTGGTCCGGGCAAACAGGTTTGAGAAGGTGACATCTGAGCAGAGATCTGAAGGAAATGAGGGTGTGAGCCATGTGGGTCTCTGGGAGAAGAGGGATCAGCAAGTATCAGAGACCTGAGCCAGAGGGTGCCTGGTGTGTTCCAGAACCACAGTGCTCCGGAGCGAGTAAGCAAGGGGCGAGTGGGAGGCTGTGAGGGCAGAGCGGCAGTGGAGGTGTGAAGCAGATCATCTACCGGCTGTTGTGAGGATTTGGGCTTTTACTCCAAGTGACATGGGGAGTCCTGTGCAGGGGGAAACATGATCTCACTTATGTTTGCAAAAGATCACACAGGCTGTTGAGTGGGGCGGGGAGGGGTTGGGGGAGGGGCAATGATATTTGTCTGGAAGCTAATAGTATAAATCAAGTAAGAGATGATGGTGACTTGTACAAGGGGGAAGTGGAGGTGGCAAGAGGTGATCAAATACTGACTATACTTTGGCACTGCAAGATCCCTTAGAGCCAATCAACCACCTTGTTTACTATATAGATGGGACACTGAGTCCCAAAGAGGGACATGACCTACCGGTGACCATACAGTAGATCAGAGACAGAGCTGGGCCTGGGCCCAGATTTCCCAATTCCTATGGTAATTTCTTTTGATTTTTTTCCTCTTTCCCTAGAAGGACCCAGGCACCTGCCCCTCACCCCCACCTCAAAAATTCCCTCCTCTTGCTGCCCTCCCTGCTGCATGTGACAGGGTGGCACTGGGTTCGAGGATTGACCAGGCCTCCAGCTACTTGAGCCTGGCAGGGGTCAGGGTCACCTCTAAGGAGCCTTCTATGCTCTGAATCAGCAGAACCTGTGCAAAGGGGGGAGGGAGGAGGGAGGGAAGAGTCCAAAACAGGGAAAGAGCTTAGTCCCCACCTTGGTTCTCGGCACTCCAGGAGCAGAGAGGACACACTGGGAGCTGACAAGGTGGAACAGGATCTGCAGGAAGGGCTGGGCCCCCAGGAGAGTGCAGGCTCTAAGACAGCTCAGCCTGGGAGTCCTGCAGACTCAGCCATTGAGGATCCCCCCACAGTGGGAGGTTTAGGACGGGCATTTCAATGCCTTTGCTACTAATAAGCAAAGCAGCATGCAAATTCACAGGCCACACCTGGGGCGGTTGGTTAGAGCTGCCCTGAGAGCCTTGCTTCTCATTGGAACCCCAAGTCCAGGACCAGCCAGACTGAATCCAGCAAGACTGACACCAATGTACTCTTTCAGCTGGGAAAGGCTTGCTGTGTGACCTTGGGCCAGGAGAGCAACTTCTCTGGGCCTGTTTCACAGCCAAGGTGGAAGGGTGGTTAAGAGGGTCTGAGGCTGGAAGCTGGAAGCACATCCTCAGACCCTCTCCATTTCTTTGGCCTGAAAGGGGAGAGGCTGCCCAGCCTGAGGCTCCCGCTGATTCAGAGTCCTCTAACAGGCAGCTCTGGAAGAGGTGTCAGAGTTGGCGACAGCAGAAGGGGAGGCACGGGATGTGGGCAGAGCCAGGACTCAGCTTCAATGGGCTCTCTAGCCTGACTCTGTCACCACTCAGCTGAGGAGCTGGGAAACTACAGTTTATTCCTCGGCCTAAGGAAGGGATGAGAAAGGAGGGCCCTATTTTTCGAGGATCCCCCTGGGACTGGTGACTTCAGCTTCCCAAATGGGAAGATGCCCTGGGCAGCTCCTGAAGCTGCTAGTCTGGGGCACTTCTAGAGTCTCCAGAGGAGGGTCTTTGACGTTTCATTTGCATGGTGCTCCTTGTGTGCCCGCAAAGTCTAGAGAGCCCTTCTACCTCCCCAACTCCCCTATAACTGAATATATAAATGATAGCGAGGAGGAGTCAGGGTAGACCAAAGCAGAACTTCCAATAGCTCATTAACCACAGAAAGGGTGCTGGGGGTCAGGGGAAGCGGACCGATTGCACCTCTGGTCCTGATGCCCCCACCTCTTCTGAGAAAGACAGACCCCTACATGTTTTAGAGCCAAAAGAACTGGCTTGAATTCAGCTCTGACCCTGCCCCTGCCAGGCTCAAGAACTCAGCCTAGGCTGTGAACTGTCCCTCCGTGGGACTCAGTTTCTCTGTCTGTCCAGGGTGCCGATGATCCCTGGTGAGGCAGTCTGCAGGCAAGCGCCTGGCCCGGAAGAACTCCCGCGCGCAGGGGTTGGGGAAAGCTTGGGTTCACTTGGGGACGCGGAGGAGGCTGACACCAGGCGGGGCTCCTCGGGAGAGGGAGGGGATCCTGGAGGGGAGGGCTCCTGGGGACTCCTCCCCCCGCGGGCCCGCGGCCTCCTTCCCCGCAGGGGCCCCTTTCCTCCCGCAGAGGCGCCGCGGTCTGCGCCCCGGTCCGCGCCCCCGGGCCCGCCAGGCTAGCCCCAGGTTTCGGCGCGGGGAGGGGCAAACTGGAAGGGGCGGGGCACGCCGGGGGCGGGACTCCGTGGTGGGCGGGGCTCCGGGCCTGGGAAGGGCGGGGATTCGGCGACACCGGGCACCGCACGCTGGAGGGGCGGGCGGCGCTGCGGCTCCGATTACCTCTCCGCGGCCTCCCCAGGCCGCCGGCTTCTTTTTCCGTTTCCAAATTAACAATTGAAAACGCGGCGGCCTGAAAGGCGAGCAGCGGGCCAAGCGGAAAGTGTGAAGGTGCCGCCGCGTCCCCGAGCACGGGGGCGGGGAAGGGGGCGCAACGCCCTTCTGCCCAGGGCTCGTCCACCCACCCACCCACGCTGGGTGCAGGACGAGTGACCCCGGGCTCAGGGGCGCCAAGGCTCTAAGTCGGGTCCTGGCCCGATCCGGCCCCTGGTTCTGCCCTGGCCAGTGTCGCAGCACCCAGTGCCCAGGCTCCGGGCGGTGCCAGCCCCCAAAGGCGGTCCGGGAGGCACTGAGGCCGGATTACCACTCTGGAGGCTGAATGCCCAGGAAGGGCCGGTGCCAGGCAGCACCCTCACAGCCCCGTCCTTAAGGGCTCCCAGCGTCGGGTAGGTTCGCGTGTCATTTCACCTTACCGAGCCAGCCATCGCACCCCAAGCCAGTCATTTTACCTCACTGAGACTCAATTTCCTCGTCTGGAAAGCGGGGAGGGAAGGTAGTTGGCCACAATGAGCTGCTTGTGAGGAATAAATTAAATGAGCAGATGCATGCGGCTGACCCACCGTGGACACAATAGGCAGCTGCTATTATTATCTTATGCTGATAATGATGCTGCTACCGTGTCCCTGGCATCTCCACGCACAGTCAGAGGAGCTGTCCACCAGGGCAATACCGGAGCTGCCTGCCTTTCCCTCCCTCACTTCCTTAGGGCTCCCCAAAGCCGCGCTTGGCAGAGAAACTGAGGCCAGGAAGGTAAGTAAGAGGCTCCAAGTCACATGTGAGTGAAAAGAACTAGGGCCTGAGCCCAGGCCGCTTCTTATGGAGACAGGTGGTCCCTGGGGTTGAGGCCCTGGGCCTTGGACCCCTGTCCTTAGTGCCCTGAGAGATGAGCGCTAATGCCAGGGCAGCTGGAACAAATGCGTGAGTAACAGAGGGAGTCTCCACCCTCAGGCATCCGGGGGCATGGACCAGAAAGCCCGAGGGCAGATACTGCCCGGCCTGGGTCCCCCAGAATGTAAGTTCCTTGAATGCAGCCACTTCATCTCTCTTGTTCACTACTATCTCTCCCACACCTGGAATAGGGCTTGGTGCACTGTAGGTTCTCAATAAATATTTGTTGAGTGAATGAAGGAATGAATAAGTGAATGAGCAGATTCCCTTTTATACAGCTGTGGTCTCCCGCTTCACCTCCTATGTGATATGGACTGCTTTGTTGGGGTGGGGTGCTCCTCTCCCCAGCCTGGAGACCCAGGCAATGGAATGATGAGAGGAGACAAGAACCAAGACAGAGTAAGGGAGGAAGAGGTAGAAGGTGTTCTAGAAGGCAGAGTTGAGATCACCTCTTTCTTCCTAGACCCTTCCTTCCCACTCCTTTCCAGCCATGGACTTACTCCATTCGCCCTTCCTCCAGCCACCCCTTCACTGACCACCAGACTCCAGAGCCACCCCCATCCCCACCCCCAGTCATTTACTTTGCAGTCAGAGTGCCCCTCTCCTCGTTACAATCCTCAAGTGGCTCCTTGCTGTTTACCCAAGCTCCTCAGCTCAGCATGGGATATACCCACACTAAGCCTCAGCCACACTCCACCCCTCCATACCTTGTGCATTTCCACCTGGTGACTCTCATGTTCTCCCCTCTCTTTGGGCAGCCCCCCCTCCTGCCTGGCCCTGCCCCATCTCTGACCTGCTTTGGAGAGAAGTGTGCTCTCAGTCTGGTTGAGATTCCTGGCCCTCTCTGGGCACCCCAGGCCCTCCTTATGCTGAGGCTGTTTCTAATTCTGTCTGCCACCGACCACCATCTCATTAGGATCCATCCACCAAGGGCAAGGCCAACTCTGAACCCCTCCCATCGCCCAGGCTGGCCTGGTAGATATTCAGACAGTATCTGGGAGGGAACAGAAAGACCCAGGTTGCGAGGGCCTTGAGCACTAGTGAGTTGGGTTTCTCCCACTGTCCTGTGAACCCCAAGAGTTCTGAGAAAGGGCGTCTTGCTTAGGATTGCTACAGAGGTGGGTGGGTGAATGGAGGGCTGATGTGAGCCCACCTCAAACACTGGCAGAGCTGGGAAAGAATACAAATGGAGACCCATCCTATATAATAAAGAGGTAATATGCAAATTGACCATCACACCCTCACACAAGATGGCCACCCCCATGTGGTCACAAGATGGCCACCCCAAGATGGCCGGCAGGAGAGGGCAGTTGTGGGCAACCAGGCAGGCAGGGGAGGGCAGTTGGGGGCGAACAGGCCTGCAGGGGAGGGCAGTTGTGGGGGACCAGGCCTGCAGGGGAGGGTAGTTAGGGGCAACCAGGTTGGCAGGGGAGGGCAGTTAGGGGCAATCAGGCCAGCAGGGGAGGGTAGTTGGGGGCGATTGGGCCGACAGGGGAGCAGTTAGGCGTCAATTAGGCTGGCAGGGGAGTGGTTAGGGGGTGATCAGGCTGGCAGGCAGAGGCGGTTTGGGGCAATCAGACAGGCAGGCAGGCGAGCGGTTGGGAGCCAGCAGTTCCAGATTGTGAGAGGGATGTCCCAGATTGGAGAGTGTGCAGGCTAGGCTGAGGGACACCCTCCCACCCCCAGTGCAGGAATTTCATGCACCAAGCCTCTAGTATACTATAAGTCTACATATTCAAAAGTTTAAATCAAGCTAACAAGCTGTTAAATAAAATGTGTCCTACCCTTCCTGACACATATACTTTCGTAGGATCTGGAAGGCCAAGTTTGAATTTAAAACCTTGGATACCCTGGAGTCCCATGCTGGAAGCTGATGGTCAGCCACATGGCGTGCCCTCTTCTGTTCCCACACAGGGCTCATCCTCACCAGGAGGGGCCTTGGTTACACTCTGTGGCTGTCAGCCTGCTCTTCCAGGCTTTATCTACACTGGCTGCAAACAGCTGCCCTTGAGCCTGTGAGTGCTTGCGCACGACAGTGACCTTTAGGGCGATGAGGCAGGAAAGAGGCCTGTGAAAGCCCTGGAAACCAGCATGGGAATTTAGCCAGGGAACTCCAGGGTTACCTGGAATGTGTTCTAGAATAAGAAGGGTCATGTACAGGCTTCAGGTTGGTGGTATACAGGGCCACACAGGCTGAGTGGGCAGAATTCTGGGCCCTCACCCTGGACTCCACCCAAAGCAGCCCTGCTTTGGTTTGTTTTGTTTTGTTTTGTTTGTTAATCCTCACCCAAGGATATTTTTTCCATTGATTTTTAGAGAAAGTGGAAGGGAGAGAGAGAAACATCAGTGTGAGAAAGACATATGGATCAGTTGCCTCCTGCACCCACCCTGACTGGGGCGGGGATCAAACCTGCAAAACCAGGTATGTGCCCTTGACCAGAAATTAAATCTCTGACCCTTTGGTGCATGGGCCGAGACTCTAACCACTGAGCAACACCAGTCAGGGTGTTTTGGTCTGTCTTATACACTGTGCTCCTGTGTCACTTTTCATTTAAAGAACCAGGTCTACTGCTTAAAACAGTTTGCAAAGCACTCGTCTAGACCTTTCCCTCCTACTGAACACAGGGGTGCCAAGAACCACAGTCATGTAGCAGATGACAGCATGACCAGGGCTCAAGGCTCCTGCCTGCTGCCCGGGCCTTGGCCTCCATGAGCACATTTCTGATTGTAGGACCCAGTGCCTCCAATGGACAGGCCATGGGGAGATAGTGAGCGCCCAGTCCAGAGCAGGCCTGCTGCGGAGGCCTCCAGCCTTGACAGGGTTGCGTCCTCAACTCAGGTTGCCCAGCTGAGGAATGGACTGAGAGGCCCAGACCAGGCCCAGAAGGAGAGGGAGTCCTGGTATAAATAACTGTGGGGGGCCGGGATGTTTGGGCTGTCTCCTGGGAGACGGCTGTGTGTTTACTGCCCAGCGAAGGGGGGCATGGCCCACACATTTGCCTCCCTGACTTGTAGCCAAATTTCTCCCAGAAGGGGTGGCCCAGGATAAGCCCCAAACACTCCAGCTCTGCACCCCGACCAGGTCTTCCCCCAACTCTGCTCCAGCAATGGCTCTAAACCTGCCTGACATTGCCCTCATTTCTCAGCCCAAATGCTGCACAGCATTGCATTTCATCAGATCCAAATGGCCCAGTGTTGCCCCCATAAGTCCCAATTCTGCTCACATCGTGGGAGGGTGAGAAGCGTGAGCAGGGCAGGAGAAGGCCCCAAGTAGAGGAGCTGGGTGTGTGCCAGGGATCTGAGCCGGGGCTGCTGGGCATGGGGGCAGGGACAAACCTCTCCCACGGCCCTGGCCAAGACAGAGGAGGGCTGCAGCCCCCGGATTAGGAGAGTGCAAATCCCTCTCCCAGCCTGGTGCCCACCCCATGCCTGTCATGTGCAAGGTATTAGATGGCCAGACCCCATCCTTGGTCACACCACAGCCAGCTCCTCTCCCAGCCAGCCAAGCCAAGAGAAAAAACCCTCACAGCAGGAGGGAAAGTGGAAAGATCCCCTTCCCCTGGGGCAGCAGCTGCAGCCTCGGGAGCACTGAGGCACAGGGGTTGATGTGAGCTGAGTTCCAGCCTGCAGGCCAGGTTGCTCACACCCATGCACACACACAAACATCCTCTGTCCAGCCAACTGATGGGTCTTGCTGGGGACATCGGCTGATTTTCACTGAGAGCAGAGGCTTATATTTGGGGCTGTGTTGGTCAAGGGTCTTAGGTGAATAGACACCTGGCTCCAGCCTCATATCAGTCATTTTTCAGCTGAATGACTTGGGCAAGTCATTTCTCTTTTCTGATCCTCAATATAAAATAGTGTCATACTATCTTCCTCTAGGGTAGTTATGAGAATTCAGTGAGATTCACTGAGCAAACAATTAAGGCCCATCCTGGGCCATGCATGCCTTAAAGTGCTTTGCGAACCCTCAGGTGGGAGAAGGGACATCCTTCCCAGCAGGAGGCAGCATTTTGGATCCAGAGGCTGATGCTCAGAGTTGTGAAGAGACTGCCTACAACCACCCAGAGGGGACCAGAGCTGCCGGTTTTCACTGTTGTTTACTGCTGTTGGGTACAACTGAGATTCTTGGGCTGAGCCTGGGTTCTAGTCTGGGCTCTGTCACCGAACCTTAGTCCATGCCCTGTTCTAGGCCTCAGTTTCTCCATCAGTAGAATGAGGGGGCTGGGTGAGACCAGTGATTCCTATACCCTGTTGAGCTGTGAGAAAGGGAGGGAGAGGGGGAACTGAAGTAGGCTGAGCCACCTGGCCACTGCCCAGGGCACCCCACCATTAGCTGAGCCAAATCCCTGGGTGTCCTCATGGGGCAGTTCTAAGGCCACTATTCTGGCGATCCCCATAGACCCCAGGCCTAGATCCCCTAGAGTCCCTTGGCAGGCAGTTTCTGTGCCTGTACCCACCCGCTCTGCCTCCAAGGCCCCCTCAGCTCAGCCACACACACCTTCCCCAGGCCAGGCTTTGCATAAGCAGCTCTACTTTCCCTATAGGCAAAGTCCTAGGGTTCCAGGCCAGGTCCAGCCAGGCCTGGCAGGGTTAGTGGGCAGCTCCAGAGGAGCCGCTCAGAGGGCTGGGCCAGGAGGGGAAGGCAGAGGGAAGAAGAGGCCAAGTGGATGGCATTCCCAGAGCTCCCTGCCAGAGTCCCCTCCCCTACCTCCTTGCCAGACCCAGAGAGCTGTTTCTAAAACACTAAAACGCCCACGGCACTCCCATCGTCAGTTCCTTTTCCTGAACTGGGGGTCTTCCAGGAAGTCACTGCTCCTCAGCCTGGCCTTCTCAGCCGGGCCTTGCTCATGTCCCAGCCTCTTCTCGACACACCTCTTGCCCCTCTAGGCTCCCAATCTCCCGACTTCTTGAAAATCTTTGCAAGTGCCACATTCAGCCTCACCTCTGGGCTTGCCCATGCTGGTCCCTCTTCCTGGAATGCTGTTCCCTGCTCCTTTTTGCAGGGTTGACTCCTACTCCTTCCTATTTTTCAGGTTTCAATTTAAACCACCTTCTCAGGGAAACCTTTCCAGCCATGCCCATTTGGGGGCTGGGGCTGGCCCCTCTGTGCTGGTGCCCTGACACTGCCACCATGGTGCCCTGACACTGCCAACCTGCCGGTCCATCTCCACCAGGGTCACTGCTCTGTCCCCAGCATCTGGAATAGAGCATGGACTGGAGCGACTGTCAGACTGTCAGTGAAGGCTTTCCAAACGAGAGAGCGCAAGAAGGAAAAGAAATGGCCTGGCTGGCGTGGCTCAGTGGTTGAGTGTTGACCTACGAACCAGGAGGTCACGGTTCAATTCCTGGTCAGGGCACATGCCCGAGTTGCTGTTGCTTGGGGGCTGGGTCTCCAGTGCAGGAAGCAGCCAATCAATGATTCTCTTTCATCATTGATGTTTCTATCTCTCTCTCCCTCTCCCTTCCTCTCTGAAATCAATAAAAATATTTTTTTTAAAAAGAAGGGAAAAAAATGAGTAAAATTGGGGTGGGGGACAGGACCTTGAACTTTAAGCCTCAACTGGTCCTCATATCAGCCCCCCAGGAGGCAGGCCCATCAGGGCAAGTTAGGTGCAGTGTGGTGCGGGATGGCAGGTAAATCATAGCCCCTAGAGCTGGACTTCTGGAGTCGGAACCCTGGCCGCACTTTCTAAACCCAGACAAGTTACTCAACCTCTCTTTGCCTCGGTCTCCTCAACTGACAAATGGGCATAACACTAGTACCCACCTCACTGGGTTGATGAGAGGGAAAGGTGAGGGAAGGCATGGCACGCTCCCAGAGCAGTGTCTGGCACACTGTAAGGGCTTAATAAGCATTCGCCATTATCTTTGTTATTATTGAGAGTCACAGCAAGAGGGGGAGGGGGAGGTAACACTGGAAGCCACCCAGCAGGAAGGTGTCTTTTGCCTTCCCACCCCACCCAACCCCCCACATATACTGTGGGTGCCCTCAGCTACCCCGCCTACTGCAGCCCTGCAAAATCCGCTCCCACCATTTTGCACCACAGACTCCTTGCACACTCAGGCCCTCTCGCACCACAGATTCCTTGCACACCCAGGCCCCTCTCACACCACAGATTCCTTGCACACTTAGGGCACTCTCACGCCCACAAGACTCCCTGCACATTCAAGGCCCTCTCACACCCACAGGTTTCTTGCACACTCAGGCCTTCTCACACCACAGATTCCTTGCACACTCAGGCCCTCTCACACCACAGATTCCTTGCACACTTAGGCCCTCTCACGCCACAGACTCCCTGCACATTCAGGCCCTCTCACACCACAGACTCCCTGCACACTCGGCTTATTCACCGCCTCCTGGCTGTGTGGCAGCACACAGGCTGAACCTTTAGGCTTCAGTGTCCCCTTCTGTACAACGGAGTAACGACAGTGCCTACCTCCTAGGGCTCTTGAAGGAGTAAATGAAGTGGCATGTGGAGAACGCTTGGCACCATCCCTGGTATAGACTGGACCGTGAATCTCACCCCTGCGCGAGAGCTCTGTTAGAACAGAGCCTGGCTCCTGGCAGGAGCACTGTGTTGCCTGGGAGGTCCCCGGCCTCCAGCCTGTCTGGGACTCCCGAGGAAAGGATCGCCAGTCTGCTCGGTCTCTTACAGGGCCTTGTGCCCCACCCACACCCACAAAGTCCCTTCCTCCGGGCTCAAACTAGTGCAGGCCGGGACCCAAGAGAAGAGGAAGATACGAACAGCAAAAGCACAATAAGCCCTCTGTTCTTCACAGCACCTTGTAGTTAAGGAAGCACTTGATGCAGGAGGCAGCCTGGTGAGGTGGGCAGGTAGAGATGATAATCGTCATTCTACATAGACAGAAGCTGGAGCCTCAGAGAGGTTCAGTCACCTGCCTGGGGTCACACAGCTTTCAGGAAGCAGAGGCGGGAACTAAACCCCAGCCTTCTGACTCCCCGTCCAGTGCTCCTTGAACTGAGGGGTGAGCACTGATTCTGGCTCACCCTACCCCCTTGACAAGAGTCCTGCCTAGGCTGGTCCTCAGTGCACTCCGGGGCGGCAGGCCCCAAGGCTCAGGAGTATCCAGTGGAGACTGAGGCTCCATGCCTGTAATCCTTCCATTCCCAGCCAGACTCCTCCCACTCTGGCCCCAGCGCTCTGGAGGGAGGAGGCAGGAAGGCGCCCAAACCCAGGGATTTCACGCACCGGTAAAATTCTCAGAAACACTTTGGGGACTGCATAAGGTTGTCAACTTTTTATTTTGCCAAGTAAGGACATTTAAAAAAAAATTCCCAGCCCCATCATTTCATAAAAGAAAGGACATAATCTCAGACGAAAAGACAGTCCTTTAAATGGAATAAATTTAGCTTTATGAGAGTCATCCTGTTGTCCTTATTTCCCTCGGTTTCGCCTTAGGCCACTGAAAACTGCCACGGGTCTGCTGACGCCTCTGAGAACCACTTGGAGCTTGGGCTGGGGAGTCTCACGGACACGGATTCCATTCCCGGCTCCACCTTGGACAAGCTGTCATTTGGTACACATTCTTTCTCCTCTGAGCCTCAGTTTCCCATCTGCGAAATGGGAACAATAACAGTGCCTGCCACACAGAGGTAGCGGGAGAACTAAATGGCCTGGTGTTTGTAGAGCATGAGCTCATGGGAAGAGATCCGTCAAGCTCTGCTTCCCAGCCAGTGGCACTTCCCTGCTCTGACTCTGCAGATCCTGAGGCGAAGAGGGAGAGGGCCGGGGAGGAGAGTCCCACCCCAAGCTTTTGTTCTAGCTGCTGCCTCTCCCTGGAGTGCACTCAGGACAAAAACCATGAGAGCTGCCAGCTCAGTGCCTGCACACGGAGGACCTAAGGGTCCTTTATCCGATTTCTCTCTAGTTGGCAAAACCCTTCTCATCCTAACAACCCAGCTTCAATGCCACCTTTATTTCCTGGCTCAGCAAACATTCACTAATTACCAGCCATGTGCCAAGCACTGTGCTCAACCCCCACCCCGCAGACCTCATCCTCTGGTGCGAGAGAGCGCAGAGGGGCACACAGGGGTGGCTGGGCAGAGCTCTGGGGACTCCAAAGGCTCCCAGTCCAGCCTAGAGTGGGCGTGGGCAGGGAGCGAATCCATGAAGAGGTGATGCTCAAACTGGGATTTGAAGGATAAATAGGAGTTTGCTAGATTGCTAGATGATGGGGTGGGTGAGAGGGGCAGGAGTTTAAGGCAGAAGGAAAAGTACCTGGAGCATTAAATAGCACATCTGGGGACACCACAGGTTGTTTCTTAGGTAAAGAGCAAAGGGTACTTGAGGGAGGGCGTTTCTGGGGGTGGGGGAGTCACTGTCGCGGGGGGGGGGGGGTGAGGGGGGGGAGGAGGGAGTTGGAAAGAGATGCTGACTTTGAGGAAGGGGGGTGAGGAGGTGAGGTGTCCACAGGCAGCTACAGGGTAAAGCTCAGGGAGGAAACTGCAGAGAGGGAGGCTGTCGCAGGAGTGTACGAGAACCCCCTCCGTGGAAACTTCAGAGAGAGGAGGACCCAGGGCAGAGGCCCGAGGAGCCCCAGCATTCATGGGGCAGGAAGGGCAGGCAGAGTTGCTGACAGAACTGAATGGAAAGAGCCAAAGACAGAAGATGACCAGTGTCAAGGGAAGAGCGTGTTTGAGAATGGGGAGCCCAGGGGATTCTGGGTTTGAATCCCTTCTATACAACTTATTACTATGTTAACCACGGGCCCTAATTTGTCTATCTGTAAATTAGGGCTAATATTTTTTAACAAAAAAGGAGGCTGAAGGGCGTGGGGGGAGGGGCTGACACCCTCCGTGGGCCATGAGGGCATCCCCAGGCTGAGTCTCCCTCCCTCTGCCATCCCTGGGCCACACTCTCCTCCCCCATGTCCTGTCTCTCCCGGCAGACAGCCACCGATCCCAGAGGAGAGAACTGGATGAGTGAATGAAGTCAGGGGCTCTCCTTCCCGAGGAGATCAGGGCGGAAGTGGGAGGCAGCTCTCCTGGGTTCTCGGCTACTCCAGCATGAGCAGGGGAGGTGGAGAAGCCCCATGCGTGCTGTGTC
The DNA here is from genome assembly GCF_000147115.1 of Myotis lucifugus. Taxonomy (NCBI): domain Eukaryota; kingdom Metazoa; phylum Chordata; class Mammalia; order Chiroptera; family Vespertilionidae; genus Myotis; species Myotis lucifugus. Next base: position 2,479,247 of record NW_005871085.1, read on the forward strand.
CTTTCTCCTGGCCTCAGTTTCCCCATCTGTGAAATGAAGCCGTGGCTCTGCTTCGGCTCGGAGGCCCCTCTGGCTCTGTGCTCTGCAGCAGTATGAATGGAAAAGGGGTGAGGGGAGAGAGGCCTACTCCCGACCTGCTGGTCCTGCCTGAAGGAAGGAGGTCCCACAGGGGTGTGGGTCCCCATTGTGCCCAGGGACTGGTCCCTCCTGAAGAGGGTGGCAGCCAGGCCAAGGAGGGCAAGAGCAGAGGCGCTGGGGATTGTGCTGACAAAGCTGTTCCTTCTCCCCTCCTTTTCTCCCTACCCCCTCCCCTCCCTGGGGACGGCCGAGCCCAGCAAAAAATAAACCCAAAGACGATGACCTGGACGGGCTGAGGCTCCCAGGGAGGAGGACAGGGAAGAAAGGGTGGAGGGAAGGCAGCCTCTGCCCCCCTCCCCCCCCAAGCCAAGTGCTTGATCTGACCCGTTCCTCTCCCTCTCCCTGGGAGGCTCTATCTACTCTCCATCCTTCATAGTGTAAGGGAAGGGTGCCACTTGCTTCATGGGGACAATTATCAGAGTAGCTCTTGTCCAGTCCAGCTGGACATGAGCCCCCAAGTTTTGGAAAGAGTACCCCAGGGAATCTCACTCTACCTCCTGGTTATTGGGCAGTCCCTCCTGCTGTCTGACCTCCATCCCTTTTGCTTCAGTGGGAACTTTGGTCCATTTATTTCCAGCCAGCTTTCCCCCTGTCCTACCAGCCTGCCCTAGATGTCCAAGGAGTCTCAGAATAAAGTGCCCCAGATTTTCCTGCAGGGATTGGGGTTGACCCCACTCCACCCACTGCCACCCAAATCTCCAGAAGGGAGGGAAGAGAGAAGGAATCGCTGAGCTCCCTGCTCCCTTTGCCTCCTTCCCTCCCTCAGGCGCTGCCCACGGATTCCCAGCCCAATTAGTCTGCTGCCTGGGGCTGCCCCTCCTTCCTCACCTCCCAGGTGCCAACCCCCAGGGCACACAGATCCTGCCCTGGGGACAGAGTTGCCCAGAAAGCCTGGAGTCCTGGGGGGTGGGGGCCTTTCTGGGGGATCTCAGAGGTCTGACCTGCATCCTCTCCCCAAAACCTCAAAGCTGGGGGTGGGGGGCAGGCAGCCCTCTGGGTGCGCTTCTTAGTATTGCCCTGTCTCTGAGGAAGCCAGGAAGAAGGTGCTGAAAGAACTCCCTACCCCCAATCCTACAAGAGGGGGGCAGCGTCTGCTCCCATTCATCCAGAGTCCCTCTGTGCCCGCAGCCCTGAGCGTCCACTCCCCTGTTTATCCCACTTGACAGAGGGGATAGTGAGGCTGGGGGTTGGGGTAGAGGGGGCACCTTTTCAGTAAGTGTTGGGACTGAGATCCCTAAATCTCCTTCGGGGTTCCCGGGCCCCATTCCCCAGGATGCTCTGCTCAGGAGAGAGTGGGGGTTGCCCTCTTCTCCCAGGGGTCCCTGGCTGTCCCCGAGCATCAAGGCTCCACTTCCACCTCCCTGGGGCCACGCTAGCTGCACAATCTGACAATGAGGCCCACACCTTGGCCTCACAGTGACTCTCACATACACGCTCCTCCCCGTACACACAGACATGCTCACGCCCACGCCCGGACCTCTCTGCAAGTGCCTGGGAGAGAAGGCAGGAGAGGCTCAGCAGCCTCCTCGCTGCGCCCCTCCCCCCTCCCAGGCAGGGCCCACGCATGGTCTGCCTCCCTCTGCCTCCCCAGGCCTGGTACACAGTGAATGCTCTTTAACTATATTTGTCACATGAAGGAAGGCGCGAATGAATAAAGTCCTAAGGTCCCAGTTGGAGTCCTGGTGCTGCCGTTCACTAGCTGTGTGACCTTGGGCAGGTGGGTGAGGACCACTCACCGGCCTCGCTTTCCTCAAGTGTGAAATTAGGGTAATAATCATGCCCGCCTGGTATCGAGCGTGGCACATTCTAGATGCTCCTCAGAAGTCCCACAAAGCCGCATCCCCAGGCTTCCCACGGACAGCTGCTCGCCCAGCGCACAGCTCCTACTCTCTCCCGCACACCCAGACACTCGCCTCATTGTGCTGAGCCAAGGACACCGGCAGGCCTCTGCCCGGGAAGGGAATGACAATCGTAACTACGATAACAATGGAGATGATGATGGTGGCGAACATTTGTGTCAGGCGCTTTAACTCATTTAGCTCTGACAATCCTAGAAGCGGCTACTATCATTCCCATTTTTCAGATGAGAAAACGGAGGCTCAGAGAGGTTAAGTAACTTGCCCAAGGACACATAACTACTAAGGGTAGAACCAGAAATGAACCCAAATCTGTCAGACTCGGACCCCATGCTCTTAACCCCTTGCAGGACAGTCTCTGGAGAAACAGTAAGTCCCTCCTCTTCCTCCACTCCAGCCCCTCAAATCCCACAGCAGGGGCATAATGAGGGGCTGCCCCCAGGTCAGACACACAGAATTCCCTGCTGGGCCCCCTAGCCCACAGAGGGCCAAAGACCCACCCATGTGGGTGCAGGGGAGGAGGGGAGCGAGAAAACTTCCAGCCAGGGACATTCCCGGCTTGGCCTCCCTCTGGGGATGGGACAGGGGCAGGGCCTTAGGGACCTGCAAGCCTTCCTCTCTCCCTGCTCCCTGCGTTTTCTGCTCTCTTGACTGGCTCCGAGAACCTTCCATTAATCACCCACTCAAGGTGCTGCCATTGGCCCAAGAATAATCACCTCCTGAAAGGCTCTTGGCTCCAACCTTCTGAGAACAGAGGCTTCTGCAGCAGGAGGGACTGAAGTCAGACATCAGCAGGGCTTCCCCAATGGAAAGGATGAATGTACTACGGAGCTGGGGTGGGGGGACCCACAATGAGAGGTCTAACCTGCTCCAGGGATCCCCAAAGTAGAGCTCACGAAGGGGGGAGCAAAGGGGTGTAAGGGAGAGGGAAAGGGCTAGAAGGCTGGCAGGACGGTCCCTTCACTTGTCCTTTCTTACAAAGACCAAAAGGTCAGGGACTGAGAAACAGCAGCACAAAACTGGAGTTTGGGTCACACTCCGAGACCTTCCCATCGCGAGGCCCAGTTCTTGGAGCATCCGTCTTCTCCATAGATTGGGGTGAGAAAACTTATTATCAAAAGTCCTGATCTGGGAGGCAGAAGGCCTGGGTTCCTTACACTGTTCTACCCTGACCACCAAGTGTGACCTCAGCTAAGTGTGTGCCCCTTTCTGTGCCTTGGCACCCCCACCCGTCCACCCAGGGCTGGACAGAGGCTCTCAGAGGGCCCCTGGGGAGGAGCACAGACCAGCAGAGTTCTAGGAAGCCAGCCACGCTGCTCCTGCAGGGCCTGAGGCGGATGCATACACAGCCCCGCAAGGTGAGGATAACCGCACCCACTCAGCCCTGGCGGAGGACGCATGAAGCGGTTGATGGAGAGCAGTGAGCACGGTGCCCAGCACAGAGCTGGTGCTCCACACTCCGTCAGAGCTTGCAGTCCGGACTTCAAGAGCCAACCCAGGTGGCGGCAGGGCAGCCCTGCCGTGTGGACAGGGGAAGGCAACACACCCAAGGAAGGGGCCAACTCTGTTCTGTCCTAAAAGTCCAGGCAAGGGCCACGGACCCAAGTACGTGTGTGACGTCCGTGAAAAAGTGGGAGCAGCTGTGCGTTAGATTGCTGGGCCTTCGGGATCTTCACGGACATGCCTGTCCAGGTTGCAGTGCATGAGACAGACAGACGGGTGTGTCGGAGGGATAGGTGTGTGTGCGCAAAGCCTTGCGCAGCAAAAGTGTGATTGCACTGGCCGAGGCTGGGCGGTTTCCACTCAATTCCACAAAATCCTGCCACGACCTGCCTCCTGTGGACTGGGTGCTGAGGACAGAAGGACGAATGACACGGGAGTGCTGCTCCTGAGGAGCCCGGAGGTGGGGTGCTGCTGAAGCTGAGGTGCAGGAGAAAGACAGCTCCCAGTCAGACCCAGTCCTGTGCTGGGCTCCTCCAAGCGCACGGGGAGACCTCCTGAGCCTCAGTTTCCTCGCCTGAAAACGAGGAGAATAACCGCCCCGCCTCAGCCCTGTTGCAGGACGCAAAACTTCAAGAGCCAACCCAGGTGGCGGCAGGGAGCAGGGCAGGTCCTGGACAGGGAGTCGGGAGCTTTCGGGTCTGGTCCTGTATCTGCCACCGACTTACTGTGCAACTGTGATCTCCAGAGCCTCAGTTTTCTCATAAGCATGTGAGGACCCACCTGGCAGGGATGCCTGAGGGCTGTGGGTACTTTGCTGGGATTATTTCCAACCCAGGTGACGTGCCTCTACAGATGGTCAGGGGGAGCTTTGGTGGGCCTGGATTAGGAGTCTGAGGGCCCAGGAGCAGCCACCACCTCCTCTCCTCCCCATTCCCACAGCTTTTGACCCCAGGGACAAGGCTGACGGAGGATGGGAGGATGTTTACAGAGCGTAAACCTTCACATAGAGAAAGTCTGCTGGGCCGCTGGGGGCGGGGAGCAGCAGAGGCTCACAGGGGCTCGGGGAAGATGGGGCACATGGGGCTGTGCTCCATCCCAGCCCCTTTCAGCCTCTGACTTCCAAAGGGAAGCCGGGGTGGCCCTTGACAGGGTGCAGCAAGGCGAGCATTCCTCCGACGGCGTGGAAAGCATCATGGGCAGCGATGTGCTATTACTCAAAATTCAGAGAGAAGGAGGGCCTGGGAAGGGTTGAGGACTTAAATCAGGGACCGGGGTACAGGGAGGAGGCAGGGGCTTGGTGACAGGACTAAGGGCCTACCGAGAGGAGGAAGAGCTCGGAGAGGGGCCAGCAATCCCTCTTTCTAGACCTCACTACGGAGAAGACAGGAGTCAGCGGTTCCCACTTCCCCGAGCCGCAGCTGCTAGGAGCAGAGGTGGACTCGGGACTTGTCCTCTGGGCAATCTCCCACACCTCGGTGCCAGAAAAGCTGCAGGTCTGTGGGGCCCAGTGGGACCTGGCTAGCAGGTGTGAGGGAGGTGTCTCCTGGGGTGAATGGACCCAGCTCATCCCGACTCCCTCCTTCCTCTGCCCTTCTCTTCCAGGCTTTTCTGTTGGGCCCCTCCTACAGGGCCGGAGGCTCTGGAAGGGGGTCAGCTAGCTGTGACCACCGGACTCCTCTCACTTGGGCTGCCTCTGAGGGTCACCGGGGAAGGGGGAAGGATTTGACCAAAAGTGCCCCCGTAGGGCTAAACATCCAACAGCAGGAAGCACTTCCTGCTCACCCAAGACCCAGCCCTGAGTGACTGAGAAACGCCCCCTCTGAAGCTCTTGAAGAACACCCATCCCTCAGGCTCCAACAGGCTCTTCCCCACCCATTACCTCGTCCAAGAGGGAGGCCACAAGGCTGGGGTTGCCACCTGCTTTGATGGCCTAGAGCAGTGGTCGGCAAACTCATTAGTCAACAGAGCCAAATATCAACAGTACACGATTGAAATTTCTTTTGAGAGCCAAATTTTTTAAACTTAAACTATACAGGTAGGTACACTGTTATTAACTTAATTAGGGTACTCCTAAGGCTTAGGAAGAGCCACACTCAAGGGGCCAAAGAGCCACATGTGGCTCGCGAGCCGCAGTTTGCCGACCACGGGCCTAGAGTTCTAAAGCTCAGAGAGGCCCAGTGATCAACCCAAGATCACACAGCACGCAAGAGGTGGGGCTCCTGACTCCCCAACTCCTTTGATCTCTAAGGCACGTGACCAATTCCCTGAGATCTCAGCGCATTTCCTCCCCCAGAACTCCTAAGAGATGCCTCAGCTCTGGGCTCCTGGAGACAAGTGGTCAGAACAAGCATGCCCCTGGCCAGGGCATTCCTGGCATCCAGTGAGGCAGGATGTGGGGCAAAGGTACTAGCGGATTTAGCTCCTAGAGAGGAAGGAGAAGCCCTTCCAGAGGAGGTGAAGACAGTGGCTGGCTGGGGGACATGAGGCGCTTCCTTCGCCTTCAGTGCCCTTGTGAGGGCTGAGAGACAAGGCCTGGAGACGAAGGACCCCACCTCAGTCCCTACTGGCTTCCCCAGGCCCAGCCATGGCTCGGAAAATGTCATCTCCCAAGAGGAGCCCGCGGAGGGTGCACTCTCTGTGGAGTACCTCACCTTTCTTGGGCATCCCCGGCTGCAGTGTGGGCAAGGGCACCAGAACGCAGCCACTCTTACTAGCAGTCCCTGCCCTCACCCCCAACCCCACCATCTCTCGTATCCCAGCACAGAACCTCCATCACTCCAACAGCTCTCTCGGCAGCAAAGATATTCATCCGAGGCCTCCCAGTGGGCACTGGGAGTCAGGCTACTCCTGACCCTGACCCTGACCCTGACCCTGAGTCTAACCTCAGGTCCTCCGCAATCTTAACTCCCTGCCCCGGGCCTAGCCTAGCAGGGTCGCTGCAGGAAGCCAAGGCTGCCACCCCTGGAGCTTATTGGCTGAGGGTCAGCTTCCTCTCCCCTCCCTGCGGACAGGGGATCCGTTGCCAGCATTTCTCCCCTCCACCTTTGAAATTCTGTGAGCCCGGTTAGGACTGCGCAGAGGCAGGCAAGCACGGACAGGAAGGAAGACAGACCAAAAGATGATGGAAACGGACAAGTAGAAGAATGAGATAATCAGGTGGACAGGCAGATGGACAGGTGGGCAGACAGGCACACAGATAACTGGACAGGTCAACAGAGGGATGGAAACAGACGAGGAGAAGGACTGCCGCACAATTAGGTGGAGAGATGAACAGACAGGCCAGTTCGCACACAGGTGGAAACTCAGGCTGGCAGAGGGACAGCCAGGCAGGCAGAACTGTCAGAAGTCAGGAGGACAGGCAAGGAGACCCCTCAGGAGACCCCAGGACCAAAGGGTGCTCTCTGGGGCAGTAAGAAGGGATTAACAGCTGCACATTTTCCAGGAACCGGAGGTCTCTCTCCGGCACCTCCCAGCGTCCCAGAGCCAGGCCTGGCCCTTCAACTGATATCGGTGGGGCCTCTCATGTTCCCGGCCAGCCAGGCCGTCCCCCAAGACTGAGCTCTGAGCTGCCAAAATTCACTCTTTACATCCAAGAGGGGTCAGTGTTTTTGAAAGTTGTAGGAGCTGGTGAAGGGGGAGGAGGGAGGCACCGCGTCAGTGTTTCCAAACCTACCCCTCTCCTCTTTCTTTTTCCCCTGGGGTGCCCAGAGCCAGGCCTGGTGCAGCGGCCAGTGAGCTGGGCAGGCTGGCCAGCCAGGCCGCAGGCAGACAGGACAGCCTGCTGCTGCTGCTGGAAAGTTGAGGGTGGTGGGGAGACTGAGTGAAGACTCAGATAAGTCAGACAGCACACATGAATGTCAGGGCTGGGGTGCTCCCCGGGACCCCCAAAACACCTATAATCGGGAGCCTGCCCTGGGATAGGGTGGACACCTTCTCTGGAGAGGGGCATCTCCAAGGGGGGCCCAGGTGGGAGTCCACTGTAGTGACAGAGCTGGGGAGAAGGTGACAGAAGTGTGTGGGGGCCAAAGGACCCTCTTTGTGTCTGGGACGTGGAGACAGAGGTGAGGACGAGGAAAGGGGAGCCCCACTGTAGTGGCTCCAGATTGCAGAGAGGATGACGGACAAGAAACTGCATGTGGGAGCACCGGGGACAGAGGAGCAGGGGGTGGAGGTCAAGATGGAAATAAGGAGTTGCGGTGGGGGAGGTCAGAAGAGAGTGAAGTCGGGATCAAGGCTTGGAGATTGGGGGTTAGGGTCAGGCTGGGGGGATCAGTCATGGAGCTCAGGCCTGGGGGACGGGGTGAAAATGAGGGTCGGCCGTGGGGGTGGGGGACAGAAGGCGGAGCCAGGGTCCGGCGGCGGACCCAGGGGAGTCCCAACGCGCCCGCAGGCGCCGGCGGAGCAAGAGCGCGGGGTAA
>NW_005871085.1:2487816-2556900 GCF_000147115.1 Myotis lucifugus
GCTCTTTCCGACTTCCAACTTCTCTATTACGCGCTACATGCCGCTCGCCTTTCCACCTGCCCAGGCGCGCTGCTCACATGTCACCCTCCCCGCCCCGCCCCTCCCCCGCCCGCCCCCGCCCGCCCCGGGCGGCCTTCCCAAATCGGGAGGGAGCGAGCGAGCCAGCTAGCGGGGCGGAGGGAGGGGAGCGCGGCGAAGGCAGCGGGCCGGGGCGCAGCGGCCGCGCGGGCCGCCCAGCCCGGTCGATGCCTTGACCCGGCCGCGTGGCGGCGGGCCCGGGGGCAGCGCACGGGGCCACGAGGTCGGCCGTGGGCCAGGGGCGTGCACGGCTGCGAGGGGCCGTGTGGACCCGAAGACCGGGCTGGAACGCCTCCTGTGTGATCGTGGGAAGTGGGGCGGGGAGTGTGGAGTTGTGGCCGCGGTCGCGGATGGCACACGTGTCGTGTGGAGTTTGGGTGTGAGTGGATACAGAAGTGTTTGCTGTTTGTGCAGAATGGGTGGCTGTGGGTCTGCCAGGTGGTGGAACTGAGTCAGCTGGAGGCGTGGGTTGTGGGTCCGGTGTGGATGGGTGTGAAGATGGGTGTGCAGAGCCCGGCCGTCTGGGTGTTGGCAGTGTAAGCAGTTAGCTGTGTCCCCTCGGCTCGTGCCCTTTACGCTCTGTGCGGGGTGTGGAGAGTGTGCCGGTGAGCGTGTGGCTCGGTGAGCAGCTCCGACCTGCAAGGCCCGATGCCCTAGCGCTGCCGAGTTGTGTCAGTGTGTGCGGCACAGTGGGGCTCCGTTTTCCCTCCCACCCACCCACCCACCTCCACCTCCGAGCTCCGTCTTCATGATGGGGAAGAGCCCCCAGGTAGGCCACTCCGCCTCCCAGAAGAGTCTCCTCTGATGCAGGTTCAATCTGAACTGCTCCGTGGACTTGCCCACAGGTCAGGGCACATGGGTGCTGGCAGGTGAACTCTGAGCCAGCCTGCAGCTGGACAGCCTCCCAGAGGCCCCCGGAACCCACCCAGAAAGGGGACACTTCCCACCAGGCACTCCCCCTCCAGCGGAAAGTTCTTGGTGCCTGGCCTCCTCTCTCTAGCTGGTAACAGGGGCGGCCCTCTCGTTCTCTTAGCCCAGCACAGAGCGGTGATTTGGGTTTCCTCACCCTCCTTCCCTCTTTCCCCTGCGGAAAGCTTGGGCCACACCAGCCGCTCCCTCCGCAGGCCCTGCCCCAGGGTGAAGCTCTTCCGCAGCAAACTCTTCTCGTTCCTCCCGAGGATCTCGGGGGACAGAACAGCCGAGCGGGAGGGGCAAGAGAGGGGGCGGGAAGGCAAGCTCGATTCTCAGCTGTCAGCAAAGGCGGCATTGATCTGCTGAGCGCCAGCGGGGGAGGGAGGCCAGCAGAGCTGTCAGCGCTCAGAGAGGGGGCCTCAGGGACCTAGGGGGTCCCCAAGCTGGGCTTGGCAACCTGTGCACACCCCTTCACCCTTTCCTTCTGCATAGCAGGGGGTGCCTTCTGGGGTCTGACCTGAATCTCTCCCGCTGCTTCTGGCTCCAGGTGTGCTCAGGGCCAGAGTCCGAGGCCTTTGGGCAGGTTATGCCCCATCTTTATTGGTAACTGGGGCGGTTTCTGCACCCCAGGGCCCAGCTGTGGATGCAGTGCCTCGCTGGGTTACCCATCCTCTCCCTGTGAGCTGAAGCTAGCATCCCCTGAATGTATGGCACTGCTCGCCCAGAGCCTGGGCCTCATCAGGCAGGGTTCATGGCAGTGGGACTAGGGTCTGGGGCCTGAATGGTGGAAAGGAAAGCAGTTGCAAGGGAATCTGGGGGTGTCTCAGGGTCTTTTTGAGGGACCAGGGGCCAGGTGACAGAAATGGCAGTTGAACCCAGGTTGCCCTGAACTTGGCCTGTTGTGGGAAATCTGGTCCTCAAGCTCAGCATCGCCTCTGGACCCCACACCTCCCTTCCCGTTTGGGGGACTGCAAAGTCCCTTCCTCTCCTTGTGAGGAACCCTCACTGTGGGAGTGGGTCTCTCGTCACCTTTCCCAACTCCATCTCCAGATTAACCCGCCACAGGCAGGCGGAGGAAAGAGACTGTGGTTGCAGCTAGAGGGATAGGAGTTAGATCTCAGGAGGGACTTCCACAGGGCACAGAGGCCCGCTTCTCCCGCAGGTATGTGTGCAATGGAGGTCAGGCCCACTTTTTAAAGTGGAGACACATGGAAGGCTTCCTAAGGGGTGAGCGGATGGGCAAGTTGGTTCTAGGAGGCTGTAAGCAAAGCTTAGTCGGTGTTTCTATGCGTGGAGAAGCAGTGGAGAACGTATGGTTCTGAGAGGACAAGCCACTCACCCAGCTGCCTTCCTGCTCCATCCAGATTCCCAAGACATGACTGGGAGAGAGGACTTTCCCCACCACAGCCCTGATGACAAAGACGCTTTTCTGAGCAAACAGCTGTCTAGGCTTTCTCGGTCAGCCTCTCGGCTGCAGGGAGCGGGGGAGGATGGGGTGCTGCAGGTTCCCACCCTCCTCCGTCCTTTCCCCCCACCTGTTCCCTTCACCCCACCCTCAGCAGCTTTCTTCCCACCCCCAGCCCCAACTTCTCTCTCTGGTAACACTGCTAACATGTCCCTGTCGGGCCCGGACTCACTCACTGTCCCACCTGGGCAAGTCCCTTCCTGGCTCTGGGTTTCAGTTTCCCCATCTGTACAACCAGAAGGGGCAGGGCTCCAGGATCTCCTATCATTCATCACTGGCACCATCATCCATCAATGGAGCACGTATTGATTGAGAAGAAGGGTGGGGATGGAGAGGGCTCCCATTTGCAGGGCACCAACTGTGTACCAGGCTCTGCCCCTTCTGGGACCTAGAGCAACCCCTTTGCACACAAAAAAGCTGAGGCTGAGAGGTACGGGGACTCGCCTAAGGATACACGGCCAGTGGGTGACCCTAGATCTGTCTATGACTTGTCCTCTCCCCTGGCTGGCACCTACCTACTGTGCACGGGGTCCTGGGATCAGTGCTATGGGCTGAGGGGAACCATAGATGGCCCAATCCTGTTCTCTAGAACTCACTCCTACCAGGCGCAGAGACTCCCAGGTCTGAGAGGGTTGAGATCTGCAAGTGGTTGGGACCAGGGGCCAGGTCCAAGCCTGTCACTGACTCTCAGTGTCTCAGGTCAACCAAGGGCTTTCTTGGGATGGGAAGGGGTGGTTGAAGTCAGCGGTTTTCAAACTCTATTAGCAAAGGACTCCTTTTTACAGGCAGAATCATACGGCAGCACCCCAATGTGTAAAAAGCATTCAATCAGAGGCGCTCTGGTTAAATTGGGGTGAGAACCATCTTCCCCATCCCCACACCCTTAGGGTTCCACCCACCAGACTTCCTCCTCCGCCCTCCCCACACCCCAGAAAACCCCTGGGTTTTCTTACAGCTCTTAGGGTTGCTAGAGGTCAGGCGAGGGAGACTACCGACAATGGCAGAGGGAGCCTGGGACAGAGGTGGGGAGAGCTTGGAGAGGCACAGAGAAGCACAACCAATACTGCCTACAGCTCACATTGATGAGGCCCATGCTAAGTGCTAAGCCTCACGCAGGGGCTTCATCTGCATTGTCTAGTCCACCATCCCAACAACCCCGTGAGGTGATTCTGTTCACACTCCATTTTACAGGCAAGAAGACTGAGGCTCAGTGAGGAGACTTGTCTGGCACAGCTCTTTAGCCTTGTGCTATAGTGTGTGTGGATGGGCAGGTGGGGTGTGAGGATGGGGAGGATGTTATAGAGCACGGGGGAGAAAGAGCGAGCTTGGGAAAGGGGACACAGCAGGTCTTGAATGCTAGGCTGAAGGGTCCAATTTGGCCTGATAGGAACCAAGAAGCTTGGCCAGGACCTGAGCCTAGGGCACGCCACAGAGGCTGGGGCTCTATAGGAGAGAGCGCAGAGGGGTGGAGGTACCAGCCCCCAGGGCGGCTGGCAGTGCCAGGGGCAGAAAGAGCACTGAACTACAAGTCACAGTTGGACTTCCTGGCTCTGCCTTTGGACTAGCTGGTGAATTTGGGTAAGTCATCCCACCTCTGCCCCACCTTCCCTGGCTGACAGGAGGACTGAAAGCAATAATGCATGGAAGCTCGGCCGGTGTGGCTGAGTGGTTGAGCATTGACCTATGAATCAGGAGGTCATGGTTCGATTCTGGTCAGGACATATGCCTGGGTTGCAGGCTTGATCCCCAGTAGGGGGAGTGCAGGAGGCAGCCAATCGATTCTTCTCTCTCATCATTGATGTTTCTCTCTCTCCCTCTCCCGTCCTCTCTCTGAAATCAATAAAAACATACTTAAAGAAAACAATGCACGGAAAAGTCACGATCATGCTGGGAGCTGTACAAATGGGAACCACTGATCTTATTGATCTTTAGGTGTGTTAGATGGAGAGGGGCGATGCTGTGAGAATTCCCTAGTCCTCAGCTCTTCTCAGCCGGGGAAGGGGTTAGAGTGGAGGGTGTTAAGGAGTGCTGGCGTCACAGGCATTATTTACCTCTAGGGCTCCACCTGCACTGAAAGCAGGAGGAGGAAGTATGAGAGAAAGATCAGGCCTGCTTCCTCTTCCCAATGAGGCCTGAGAGGACCAGAGAACTAGGCCACCCAGCAGGTGAGAGGTGCAGGAGGGCGGCCGGGGAGTTTCTTTCCCCCTAGTTCTGGACATGCCACTGAGCTCTCTCCAGCACAGACCATGCAGCCTGCTGGGCCAGTCTGAGCCACAGGAAGTGAGGACAAAGTAGTGTCGCTGAGCTCAGCGAAAGTGAACCCCCATTGATCCTCATGGCTGGAGAGGGGCCCACAAGGAGGAGACACTGAGGGAGAAGGGGGTGGGGAAATGAAGGTCAAAGCCATCCTTCTTGCACTGCTCCTCTGCCTTCAGGGCTTTGCCTCCTTGATCCCAACTCCTGGAAGACCATGATCCCAACTTCTGGAAGACCATGCAGAAGACAATACTACCGCAGTCCCGCTGGAAGGCTCCATGTTCTCAGCGACAGCCCTTGGCACAGTGGAAATGGGAGGAAGGACTTTTCTGAGTTGCTGAGAGTGCAGTGGGCAAAAGCTTCCCTGCTCCCCACTCCCCTGGTGGACGAGGGCTCAGAATGGGAGATGATGTGAGTAGGAGGGGCTGCAGATTGAGTGACAGGGCCAGGAGGCCCAGAGAGTGGGACAGACTTCCAGGTCAAACTTGATCAAACACTTATTGAAGTCCCTTCTCCTTAAAATAGTAAATATACAAGATAAATGCTGGATAATTAAAAACAGCAACAACATATCCAAGCTCAAAAACAAGAAGGAGAACTCTCTAAGAGCCAGAAATAACAGAGAATTCCAGTGGTGAGTAGTATTTGAAGCTCTTCCTCTGAGGAGGGATTCAGGGAAGGTGGGTCAGAGGTGGAAGTATATTTGCAGACCCCACCAGTGGTATAGTAGGCTCCCTGCTTAGAGTGGGACCTGGGAAAGTGCTGCCTGCCATAAACAGACTAAAATAACTCTGCCTGCTTGCTACCTGCCTTGGCTTTGGATAGAAAGAGTGCCCATGTAAGTATGATACCTCAAGCCTGTCCACATGGGGGCTCAGGAGTTGATATGCACACCATGAAAAATCTTAAGCCGAGACAGTAATTAATATAAGAGCAAGTTTGGGGCTGGTGCACTTCTCCATGGCTTGGGCAGATACAACTGAGATATCATCCCTTATGGTAGCCTCTATATCCCATGGCACAGTCAGAAAAAAATATGCTGAAAATAACTATCTCAAGAATAAAACTTCACAACATGTAAGAAGTACAATATCTTGAGAGACATCTCTCATGGGAGAATTCATACTTAAAAACCCAGAGATCAAGAAGCAATCTGAAAGTAAGTTTAATACAGTTAAAAATCTCCAAGAAGATAAAGGGATAGCATTTATAATACCAGAATAGAAAGATCTCAAACAGGGACATGATAAAAACTAGACATTTTAGAAATGAAAACAAAAGTCACTGACTTTAAACAAAAAAAGCAGATGGGTTAATAGAGTAAATGCAGCTGAAGAGAGAATTAGTGAAAGAGAAGCTAAACCAGAGGAAATCCTCCAGAACAAGTCACAGAACAACAAAGAGATTGCTGAAAGAAAAGAGACGTAAAAGATTGAATGAAAAAATCCAGCATATATTATTAGTTCCAGGAAAAGATACTGGAAAGAATGACTAAACTCTTTCCAGAAATAGGACGTGAATTTCAAGATTTCAAAGGTCCATAGACTGCCTCGTAAGAGATCTTTCAAAACAAAAATACATCTAGACACCTTGTAGCCAAAGTGTAGAATGTCAAGGATAAAAAGGAAATTCTAAAAGCCAACAGGAGAAAAGATAGCTTATCTACAAAGGTCCAATAATTGAATTGACAGTTAGCTTCTCATCAGCAACAACAGATGCCAAGACACTGGAATGGTAACTTCAGAATGCTAAGAGCAAATAATTGTGGACCTAGAATTCCATACATTGCCAAACCTTCATTTAAATACAAAGCAAAATAAAGACATTTGACACATACAAGATTTTAGAAAGCTTCTGTTCCACAGACCTTCACTGTAAGAGAGAGGCACAGTGGCTTGGGAGAGGGACAGGGAGCTGGAGAGGTGATGGGGCTTAGTGGAGGGCCAGGGCTGCAGGGGTTGGGGGAAGCTAGGTTCTGTTTCGGACCTCCCCTCAGCACCAGCCAGCCAGAGGAGCCCAGCCCAGCCTGGCCCACCTGGAGCTCAGCTCAGGTTCTCCCCTCAAGTGCCAGCCTTGCTGTCCCCTATCCTCTCTTCCTGGGCTGAGGTAGTGTCCCAGCATACAAGCTAGGGGGTAACGCTGCCAGCCCGACTCAGAGGGCCTTGAGGAGGATGCACTCAAGTTGCTCATGTGACCAAGCACTTGACCTCAACTGTAGAGCCCTCTCCACCTGGGAGGTCAGATGCCACCCCACAGAGGCCTATGGATAGCTGGAGAGGTAGGACAAAGGCTAGGTCCCTACCCAGGAGTTGGGGGTGAGGGCTCTCATTCTCTGTAAGAAAGAGAATCATAAGCAGCGGGGACAAGACCAATGGGGCTGAACTGGTGGGGACAGAAGGTTTCTTAGAGCATACGACCCTACTTAATCAGCTGGTGCCCTTGGGTTATTACTTAACTTCTTTGAGCCTCAGTTTCTCATTTACAAAATGGAGAGATTACCTACCTAATGAGGATGCAAAGATGAAATGGGATAATCTGCCCTAACAGGTTTGGCTCAGTGGATAGAGCCTCGGCCTTCGGACTGAAGGGTCCCAGGTTCGATTCCAGTCAAGGGCATGTACCTTGGTTGCAGGCACATCCCCAGTAGGGGGCGTGCAGGAGGCGGCTGATCGATGTTTCTCTCTCATCGATGTTTCTAACTCTCTATCCCTCTCCTTTCCTCTCTGTAAAAAATCAATAAAATATATTTTTTTAAAAAGTAACACTTAAAAAAAAAGAAATGGGATAATCCACTTAGGTACCAAGTTTTAGATATATTTCCCTTCACAGAAATTTATTTTTAAAAAATTCTCCATTTAATACCCCTGTAGCATTTTATCAGTGCTCAATAAAAAATTAAGAAGAAAAAAGCAACAGTGAGAGCAGAGGTGGGATATGTGCAGTGTTGAAGGCCGTCTGTGAGGAAGGGTTCATGTTCATTTACTTACTCATCAGTTGCTGTTATTCTTTTGGTGTCAAGCCCTATCCTACATGGGCTCGGAAGGCAGAGATGACCTTGAAGTGGAGGAGAACCATAGGTAAGGAAGAGCCCAAACTAGAAAATTCTAATAGAGTGACAGGGGGTCTCTTCAGGGCCTAATTTGTATTTTTTGTCTATCTCTTCCATTTCCTCTCCCACCTCTGCCTCCAACCCAACATAAGCTCCATGACAGCATAATCCTCGCCTGGCTTGTTTTCATCTGTCTTCACAATGTCCAAAACAGTGTCTGACACACAGAAAGTGCCAAAGAAATACTTGCTGAATGACTGTATTTGAGCACTAATAATAGAGACTGTACAAGTTGCTATGGGAGCATCGAAGAGGTCTTTGCTAACTCCACTCCAGGAATTAGAGGTTTCTCAGCAAGGCCCATTAAATCGGGCCTTGATGGATGTATAGGAGATCAATAAGTGGAAAAGGACATTCCAGGCATTGGGGCCAGTACATTCTGAAAACATGGTAGTAAGTTCAGGGGCCAACGAGTAATTGAATGTGGCAGGAGCACACAGTGCAGGAAAGGGGAGTGGAAAGACACCAAACTGGGGACTTATGGCCTTGAATGAACTTAAGCTGTTGGAAAGTCCTTATTAAAATCTAACCACCTACCCTGATGTAATATTCTGGAAAGGGTAGTTTTCCAACCCTCACTGTTGCCCTAGTTGTACCTCCCTTCAAAAGTTAAGGGTCTTCCCAGGAAGGGGCCAAGGATCGAGTACCCATTGAGAAAAGGGGCAGTCATACTCCATAGTTCCTAGTCTTGTCTCAAGTTGAATGAGGGTGAGACAAGGCATCTCCCAGAAACTTGGGTGAGTACTACATGCTGCCCCCTTGTGGCATCAGCAGAATTGAGCAGCAAGGAAGCCAGCCAGGTGGTTTGTTGGTAATCCCAGGGGCCTCCAGTCTCCTGCATCCGTCTCCAGGAAAATTATCCCAACCACCAGCTGTCCACAGATCAGATCCAATTGCTTCCTTTATTCCCCCACATACACTCAAGGCTGGGCCAATGGGTTTGAGGAAGCTGAGCAAAAGGAGTCAGTTCACATTTAGTAAAGCCTTGTTCACACACACACACACACACACACACACACACACACACATCTTTGGCCAGAAAGCAGCTGTGTATACACAGATCAGGAGACCAATGTTTTGGTTTCAGGTCCACCCCTATTCATGGAGTGACCTTGGGAAAGTCACTGCACTTCGATGTGTCTCCCATGTCTCCATCTGCAACACAGGGATCACAATCCCTCTTCCTGTCTCCCCTGCAGGGTCATTGTGAAGATCATCAGGAGGACAAAAGCTGCAAGTGCTAGGAAAAATGTTCGAAGAGTGCTCCGGATGTAAGGGGATCGTGCTGGGTATTAGATAGGGGCTGTCTTGGGCTGCACTGAAGTGTTTGTTTACACCCAGACGGGCCCTGCTGGCGGGGGAAAATTTAAAGGGAACGTGCTCAGCAAGGAAGCTGCTTGCCAATCACAACTGATCGAAACCTCCAAGAATGGAAATCTATGGAGAAATGGGGACCCATTGACTGGCCTATGTTTCCAATTATGCTTGGATTTTCAGAACGAGTCAAAGAGCAGCAAGGTGGGTCGGTTCAGTGGCCTCAATGTGGTGGATTAGCCAGGAAATGAAAACAGCTGAGCTTTTCTCTGAGGCCAGGGCCCCTTGTGTGCACTTGACTTCATCCTCCCTCTGGCACAGGGTCCTCAAACTACGGCCCGCGGGCCACATGCGGCCCGCCGAAAACATTTATCCGGCCCACCGGGTGTTTTTGCCGCCGCTGTGTGCATAGGAATTTGTTCATAGTTGTTTTTTTTTAAACCATAGTCCGGCCCTCCAACGGTCTGAGGGACAGTGAACTGGCCCCCTGTTTAAAAAGTTTGAGGACCCCTGTGAGTCTGGCACTTTCTCCACGTGGGGCTGGGCACCCAGCTATCAAGGAATATTTGCATGTTTGGATACAGCACAGTGGGAAGGCCATGAACCCTTGAGAGAAAAGTTGAGATAGAATGAAGATAACTAGAAAAAGAGGAGGGGCACTGAACTTGAGAGCCTGTGGAGCTGCCGGAGGCTTCTTATGGAGGAAGACTTACTGCCTTCTCATGGTGATAGAATCTGCTTCCCCTACTCTGATGACACTGGAGGTACCCCATGTATTCCAGCCCTTAAAACTAGTAAAATACTTGCTTTTATAAAATAATGTCATTTTCCTTCCTTTTATGGTGTGACTTTTTTTTTTTTTTCAGAGAGGGATAGAAACATCAATGATGAGAATCATTGATTGGCTGCCTCCTGCATGCCCTCCTACTGGGGATTAAGCCTACAACCCAGACATGTGCCCTTGACCAGAATCAAACCCAGGACCCTTCAGTCTGCAGGCCAATGCTCTATCCACTGAGCAAACCGGCTAGGGCTGGTGTGACTCTTACCTGGTTCTGGCTCTTTTTGCTTTGGTGGCCCAGAAGCCCAGGATGAAGTGTGAAACCTAATTCTAACAACCAGGTAGATCTTTACAGCCAGACTATTTGTTTTCTATGATCCATTTCCTACTCAATTATATTCTTCCTAATTCTGATCTGTAATATTTTATTTCATTGTGTATGTTTTCATTGCAAGCCATCCAAATTTGTATGTGTGGAATAAGGTGAAGTACTCTTCGGTCAATGATTGAAAATAAAAGATGACACAGATGTCCAGGTTGACAGCAGATATTTGGTGAGGAATTGTAAGGACATCAGGGTCAGACTTAAAATCATCTAATATTAAAGACTCTTCCCCATCCCCATCTCACACCTTGAGACAGTCCCAAAGGGAAGGGAGTTGCCCAAGTTTTTAAGGCATATTACTGTCAGAGAAGAAATTGATACCTACTTTTCCTGGCAATCAGTTCTCTGATCTTCCCAGACAATGGGCCTCATTGGATGGCATGGTGAAGGTAAGGAAGACAGCTCCCCATTGGCCAGTATGGTCAATGAAGTAGAATGCTCTTTTTATTCCTGTTTCAATTAACAGAATATAGGCCCTGGCTGTAGACCTCTTGTGACCTGCTGGTTGACAGGGGCTTAGGCTGCCCTCCACGGCAGATGCTACTGGGTATGCCCACAGCAGGCAACTCAAAGTGCCAGCCCATGCCAAGACAGGAGAGGAGAGATTTATCTGGGTCCTACTTTGAAGAATGGAGCTTTCTCATTGAAAGATGTTCTCTTTTGACCCTCAACCAAACAGGACACAACTGAATCTGGCCCATGGTGGTAGCCCAGGACGTAAGGTGGGCAGGGGCCTCTCAGGAGCAAATAGATCCTGCTGAAGTTTACCTTTAAAATTAGCTGAAGACCTCAGTTTGAATTAGATGTGTAGTGTAAGTTTCCCTTAGCTTTTTTTCAAAAGGGTCCCCCCTCATTCACAGACACCCAACCTGAAGGCAAACAAACCTTTCCAAGCCTTTCCCAAGCCAAGTGGCCCTATGAATGCTGCCAAATACAGAACTCAAGACTTTTAATTGTCTAAAATGAGGTTTATTTCATGTCATGCATTGATGTCCATGCAGCAAAGGAGACTAGCACAATTCTTAATGCATTTAAAAAATAAAAATGTGTGTATGGAGGTAAATGCACAAAGTTCTAGTCTCCTTGGGTCCCTGGGAGATTAGGGTCTGGGAATGAAACCATCCACTCTCCTCTCCATGGCGAATGAGTTCATCTCTTAAATGCAAGGATGTTCCCATGGCCTCTGGATGCAGGTGCACAGAGCTCCAGGGCAGGAGCAGGGACAAGGAGAGAAGACCACTAATGAAAAAGAAGCTACACGCAGTCACCTAATTTAATCAGAGGAGAGAAAAGATGGAAAATCCTGGGGGCAGCGGCTGTTCCAAGAGTCAGGAGATAACATACACCCGTTAGGAGATTTGCTCCTAAAAAGAAGTGGAAGTAAAACCCCAAAAAAGAAAAACAAAAGAAATATATCTTCAACCACACTCTTCAAGAAAATGCCATAAATATGTTATTTAATATTTTCATTTCATAGCATTGGACACACAGCTCAACATATTGAAATATTGATTCCTCGGTGAAAAAAAAAAAGAAAAAAAGGAAATAAAAAATATTGCATTTTTCTGTTGGAGAATCTCGGCCCCCAGGTGTGGGGTGAAGTGCACCAATGTCCTAGCCTGCAGGAGGCGCTGAGGTCGGCGGGGTCCTCTGGGGAGGGACGCTGTGCCCACTGCCTGGGGCTGTATGGCAAAAATTGTGTTGGGTGTCCTTGGCCTTGCCAGCTCAGGCCCTC
The DNA here is from genome assembly GCF_000147115.1 of Myotis lucifugus. NCBI lineage: Eukaryota > Metazoa > Chordata > Mammalia > Chiroptera > Vespertilionidae > Myotis > Myotis lucifugus. The sequence continues at coordinate 2,499,852 of NW_005871085.1, forward strand.
AGTCTCCGGTCACCTGGGGGGCCTGCCCGTCGGAGGGCTGGTTAGCTGACTGGATGAACATGGGCTGGGCGAGGTCCTGGCCCGCAGGCATGGTGACTTGCTGGATCTGGTAGAGCTGCTGCGAGGGGTGGAGAGGAGAGAGTGAGGTCACCCCTGGGAGAGGGGCATGCAGCTCCCTATGGGCCTCGAGTTGGTTCGGGGCCCCAGATACTTCAACCACCACCCACTGCAAGGCGTCAGAGGGAGGAGGGGATGTGGAGCTCTGCTGGGGTTGGGAGCAGCAGACACAGGAGGCACCAGCACGGTGTGAGGGGGTGTGTGTAGTGGGCGGGGAAGAGGTGCAGGGAGTTGCATTTCCTGTGGCTTTCACTTCTCTGGGCTCTGCCTCTCCCGTTAGCTCAGAGCCTGGAGCTTGCTGCACGCTGTTCCTCTGTGACAAACACAAGCAATTCGAACCACTGTACCAGCAGCTTGGAAGTCAGCATTTCCCCAATTCTCAGTAATCCTCACTGGCAGAGGCAATAGGATTACCCCCTCTTCCTCCTTTCCTCAGAATATCTGACTACACTGAACCTGCACTTCCTACATGGGCCCTGCTGAGGAGGTCACCTGGAATTAAACACTTCCTACAGCCAAGACCCGTGAGGGGTGAAGCAGATGCTCACATAGCCGCTTTGGGAAGTTAGTGCCAACTGATCATTTGGTTTCTCAGGTGTCCCCCCAAAAAACCAGCCAAAACCCCTGCCACAGGAGCCCTGGCATGTGAACCTAGCGCCTGGTGCTGGCAGGAACCAGAGGAGGATGATGCAGCTCCTCTCCTCTGGGTAGCAGAGAATACAAGCTTGGGCACGTCATCCCATCATGTCCTCAGGGGTGACTGGGAGTATAGTCATAGTATGAGGGGATAGGCCGAGGGAAAAGTAAGATTCTTTCTTTGCACGGGTTTAGAATTACTGAATTCCAGGCACTGAGAGGTTGAGAGGTCCCATGTTCTCTGCATTTCAACTAACCCATACCATTAAAGAGCAGCAGAGAAAAACTAGCCCTAGAGAGGGAAACAAGACACCTGTGTTCTAGTCCTTGTTCTGCAATGAACAGCTGAGTGATCATGGACAAAGCATTTCCCATTTCTAGGACTCAGTTTACTCATCTGTAAAATGGGGATTTGGGCTATATAATGTCTATAATGCTAAAGGACAGGCACCCTGATTTAAAAACTGTACTTGTTTTAACAATTTCTGTCCCCTCATTGTTAACAGAAAATGGGACAGCTGCCCTAATCACCCAAACCCATAGATGTCATCCACTAGCCCTCACCCCCATTCCTCACCCTCTGCCCCTGCTTGGACTGGGGGTCCTACCTGTCCATCTGTGAACTGGCTGAACTGCTGCTGTCCTTGCTGGACCTCTGTCTGTGTGATCTGCAGGAATCAAGATAGCAGAGTAGGCAGGTCAGCTGCAGGGTCCGGCCACCAGCCCACCACCCAGGAGAGGGTCGTGAAGATCAAATGAGACAATACATATAAAGTGCCCAGAATAATGCCTGGCATAGAACAGGTGTTTGACGTGTAGCAGAAAAGCAAGGTCCCTCCCATCCCGTAGCCCTGAAGGCTACTTAGAGTTGGCACCATATAGAGCAGCGGTCACCAACCGGTGGTCCGCATGGTTGGCAACAGCTGATAAAGAGGACCTTGGAACACACGACATTATCAGTCACCTACTACCCCCTCATCAAGGTCTTTTTGGGGCTCAAATCAAACAAACACCTAGCTCATAAGTGCTGACATGAGAGAGCATAACATTTTCGGTTTAGTCAGAAACCCTAAGAGTCTTGCAGCCAGTGAAGACAATTTGCAAAACCCTGGGCAAAGTTGTGAGTGGTCCCTTTCATTCTTGGAAGGTGGGCTCCAAACCAAACCCGTATCACCCAGATTATCTGACTGGAATATGAAACACCCTGGCGAGCAGGTGGCCTTGGCCCTAGAAGCCCTTGTGGCAAACCTATAAAGTACTTTTTCCGATAGTGGCCACGTGCAGCCCTTTGGGCCAAGGATGGGGGCGGGGGCAAGGAAACATTTATCACGAGCACTTAAAATCTTAGGCGTGGATTTTAAAAGAAATGTACTGCCATGTAGGAATGCATCGTACAGTGCCAGCTGTTGGAGAGAAGACTGAAGCGTGCTTGTGTGCACAGTTGTGTCTGTGGAACATTTGACTAGTAATGTCTTCTGTGCACCATCTCTTGGAATCATTACAGCCAACCTGCACGGTAAGGACGGTCCTCTCAGGTGTCCTCACAACGGCCAAAAACAACCCATCAGGTCTAGGGGACACGTGTGAAAGAGCTTCATACTATTGTTCCTTGTTTTGGGTCTTTCTCCTCCTATCAGTCTATAAGCTGCTTGAGAGCAGGAGCGAAGTTTTGTCTTTGAATCTCCCAGTGCAAATAAATTATTCAAGAAATGTCTGCAGAATAAATGAATGACCCTGAGACAAATGGAAAATATTCCTCATAGATGAGATTAACTGTGCCATGGCCAGCAGTACTGCCCTTTATATCAAAGAAAGCTTCATTTATCTTTAAATTCCTTTTACACACTATTTATTCAGCATTCATTAAACGTACATTTACTGAGCACCTACCACGTGCCAATTGTCACAAGTACAATCTGTTGTTATATAGACTGTGACTGCCCTCAGGTGCTCTCTTCTTGTTTCTTCCCCTCCTCTCTGTAACCACCCCCGCCCCAAGTCAAGCTTTCTGGCTTTAGTTTCTGGCTCCAAAACTGATTATCTGGGAAACCAAGAACTCTTCCTTCTCATTTCCTCCCACCCCTAGGCCATAAAAAGTTTTTGGGATCCCAGGTTAGAATCTTACAAAAGTTTATGGGCATTTTTTGTTTTTTTAAAGTGGAGGGTGAGGTACCCAAGGGTGTGACCAGTTTTGAGCTGATTCCATGTCAGTGAACTCCAAGGAAATTAAGGAAAAGCCCAAGTTCCATGTGAGCCTTTAATGATCCCAGAGACTATATGGAATTCAGAAGCCTTACTTTTGGCTCATTCCTCACATTTTCCCAAATTAAATCTTTGGAGACCTGCTCTACAAACTCAGCTCTGTTACCACTGTCAATAGATACATCACCAGAAATGCAACTGGGCCAGACAGATCCAGCTCTTAAACGATCGCTGCTTTTTTTGGGTATGAGGCAAAAAAGAATCCATTAACAATGCCTCTCCTTGAGCAGCACCCCCACCCCCTGCAATGATGCCCACATTCCCCAACCCCCAAGCCCAGGGAGGCCCCCTCAGCACCTGTGGCTCACAGCCTCCAACATCCTAGGGCATGAGAGAAGAAAGGGGAGCAATCTCTGGCTAAGGGTGCCTGAGGAGGTGAGGATAAAATCTAAGGAAGCTTTCCAAAGGGCACAGGAGGGCCAGAACACAACAGCTATTCGGTTTTAAAGCTGCTAACAGCCTGACAAAGAGGCAATCTGTCAAAATATTCTGGTGAGACCTGCATACAGGTACATCAGGCTTTCTTCAAGTATACTTGAGACTTCCCTGCCTTGCACTTCAGAACAAGATGTTAAGAGACACACTTTGAATGCAATTCTCCATGAAACCCCACCGTGGAGGTAGAATAGATATGCAGGTATGGAGGTGGCTCTTGCTGAGGAATAAGGTGGAAGGGAGAATAATAAGGAAGCCAGCTCCTGCTGGTCCCCAAGTCAAGCCCTGCATCCCTGGGACACATACCTGCTGAGCATTGGTGGCAAGCGTCTGGATCTGTCCCTGCACAACTTGGGTGCCTGATACAGGCTGGGCTAAGCGAATGTACTGTAGCTGGCCGGTGTTCAGCTGCACCTAGGGCAGGGCAGAGACAAACAGACCACAGGGGATTGAGTGCAACTTCAAACAGGCAAATTTTCCATGTGCCCTCCACTGAGCCCTCCAAAAAAGCATGCCCAGAAAAGTTCCTTTGTAATAGAGGTCAAAACAGCAAAACCATAACTTCCCTATCCTGCAAGTCACACACACAAAAGAGAATAGTTCCCTGAATGGACCTTGAAAAAACTCCCTGAGGATCTTGTCACATACATGAAAAAGCATGGCTGCACCCTCAACATTCATTGGCTCTTAGCTGTTTGCTCAGTTTATCTTAGGATTTTATCCCAAAGGCTGTCTAACATCATCAGAATGTTTATACCTTAAGTGTGGGCCTCTCTTTCCTCCAGCTCCACACTATTCCACCCAGTTCCCAGAATGGCTGATCTAATACTGTACTGAGCACAGCTCCAGTGTCTGCAGGAGCACAAAGCAGATGGCTGTCACTCCACACCACAGCCCTAGAACTGCCCAATTCCACGCTGCACATTTTGGAAGAAAAAGTTGGCCAGCTTTACTATCTCTGTCCCCAAGAGCCAGGACCAAAGGGAGTCTGAGGGACTTTTAGGATCCTTGGTGTTCAGCACTAGCTTCTGGCTAAACACCTCCCAAGGGGAAGCTGAATCAATAAACCTTTCACAGAAAACTCCATCATGGGAAACCAAACCTACAAAAATGCCCTCGGAGTCCCTCATGCTTAAGATTAAGTCTCAGATAATACAATAATACCACATACTGCATTTAATTGTGTGCTAAAAGCCTTAACTCAGGCTCTTAACGCTCCAGTGTACCATGAAAGTTTTAGTGCTTTGAATGTGCAGATGAAGAAAGGGCCAAGGTGGTTACAACACAAGAGGAGCTGAGGTTCAGCAGAGAAGTCAGCAGAGGAGGGCTGCAGACATTCACACTTGGGATTTGGGGCGCCCAGACATCACCTCCTTGGCTGCCAGCTGCCTTTGTTGTAAGGGTGAGCTTCTTGAGGCTAACAGGCTTCTGTCCTGGAATAAACACTCCCCTGCCTTCAAGAGCTAATATCACTGAAGGGAATTGTACTTCCACGAGGAAAATGCTGGTGGGCTGAAGTGGCACTCCTGTGTGCATTGTTAAATCAAACTGCTTCTCTGCAACTGCCAGCCTGGAAGAGGATTGGAACGACCCAGACAGACTAATTCTAAAGTTCTGGTAGATCATTCCAGAATTGTCTGCTTAAGGCAAGGAGGGCCACAAAATCTAAACCTGTAAGAATCTAATTCAAAAGGAGATAGGGCATGATATTGTGACCTGCAGTCATTTATTTCCTGAGAATGTGCTGAGAGGAGCTGCTGGGAGGCTGTGATGCCAAGCCTCCCTTCCCCACCTCAATCCCTTGATGCAGCTTCCAGGCAACGATGTTAAGATGCTTATGGGGATAAAGGCAGCTGGGCGGAGGCTTAGGAGACCTCACTGCTGAGACTGACGGTGTCTGGTCCCAGGAGTCACAGAACTCCAGCCAAGGCGCACGGGATGAAAGACTAAAGCCTTGTCCCAGCAGTGGGGAAGGTATACTGACGGCCATAGGGATTTTCCATTTCCTGGCTGGGAAGAGCTCTTTGCAGAAACTCAAATGTGATTGGAAAGCTGTGCACCAACTAGTTCCAAGCAGCTCCTAGAAGCTAGAAGCTCTTCTTTTAAGTTTAGACATCTGATGATATACTTCAGTCCTATATCACAGGCTAAGTCTGGGGATACTCACAGCTTTTATATGTTAACTAAAGAGCAAGTAAGTCTACCCCTTGGGCTTTCAAAAGAGAAGCAGTTTCCTTCCTGAAGGTCATCACTACTGCAAGCATGCTGATGAGTTTAGAAATGCAAGCTCCTATCCGAGAACCATGAAGACAAGGTCCTGAATTCTACTCATCTGTGCTAAAGCTCTGTGAGCCAGAGGGCTAAAAACACTCAAGCCAGTTACTCTTCTCTGGCTTAAATGAACTTATCTTGGTGCCTCAACATGAATGAAAACCATTCGAGAGAGGTCTTCGGTTGGTGGCTGAAAAAGTGAGGCAAGAGAGAGAGAGAGAGAGAGAGTGTATGTGTATGACGAGAGAGAGAGAGAGAGAGAGAGAGAGAGAGAGAGAGAGAGAGAGAGAGAGAGAGAGAGAGGTACTCTGTTAACCTAATAAGAACAGTTTCAAAACCAGAGTTGAGGATACTTTTTGAGCTTTTTTTCAGAGAGAAAGTGGTTATTCAAGCCCAAGTGAATTTCCAGATTTGCCTACATTTCATTTATAATAGGAAGAACAAGGGGTAGGAAATAGAAGGACTGTTCCATGTCACTCACTTTCTACATTTTTTGGTGGCAAAATGACCAATGTATAAATGGCAAGTGTTGAGACAAGAACATTTTAAACAAAAGAACAAGTACAAGTAAAAAAGTCAACAAATCTAAGAAATGAAATCCCTCAAGGCACACAGGAAGCAGTAGTCCACATTGAAGGAATGGATAAGTTAAATGAAAGCCAAAAATATACTTTGCTGCAGGCTCCAGTGGGAACTGACTCATGAATATGCAACAAGTGTATTTATGGTCTTCCCTATACACCTCCCTCTTATTCTTTGCTAATCAAAAGACAGGACTGTCTCACAGGGCCTTTGGGCCTTGGCATAGAATGGTGGTTACAATGACTTCTCTATGTAGGTGGAGTGAGGGGAAATTAAGAGGAGCTGCCGCACAGTGGTGAACTTTAACATGGGTTAAAGGAAAGCAGTGAGCACACAGTGAAGCAAGTTGTGGTCTAGGGCAGTGATGGCGAACCTATGACATGCGTGTCAGAGGTGACACGCAAACTCATTATTTTGGTTGATTTTTCTTTGTTAAATGGCATTTAAATATATAAAATAAATATCAAAAATATAAGTCTTTGTTTTACTATGGTTGCAAATATCAAAAAATTTCTATATGTGACACGGCACCAGAGTTAAGTTAGGGTTTTTCAAAATGCTGACATGCTGAGCTCAAAAGGTTCGCCATCACTGGTCTAGGGTAACAGGAATATAGGTTTAAAAATGTTTATACACACACACACACACACACATTTTTTTTGGTCTGTGTGTATATACAGATATAAAATCTTTAAGTATCTCTGTTATTATGTTGAAGAGTGCCATGCAGACCTGAGGCAAGGCAGGGCTTACCGGGATCTGCTGGATCTCTCCTGTGTTTGTGATGATCTGCTGCATCACCTGCATGGTCTGTCCAGTGCTGCTCTGGGCCTGCTGGGCTTGACCCTGTGGCTGGGCCTGGACAATCTGCACCTGCTGACCTTCTCCAACCTGCATGGTCACTGGTGTGCTCTGGAAAGAGTCATGAGAAAGCTGATTGAGTCTGGCTCAGAGTCAGTAGGCTTACAAAGGGGTTAATAACCAAGAGGTTAACTAGGAGCAAATCCTCTCCATGAATGCCTGGAGTCATGTTAACACCAAATAATACTCAACCTAGAGTCCTTTGGGTTTAGAGCACTGTGAAAGTTACTCACCAAAATAAAAGATGAAAAAAACCAAAGAGATTTATTTTTAGGCTCATAGTACACAATATTTGCCTGAGCCCCAAACATCTCTATGCTTCAAATGCTGCAACTTTTCACAGCCACTTCGATGACAGTAAGGCACATATGGTACAAAAGAATCAAAATCAACCACGACAGTTCACTTGAGAAATAGCCAAGTCAAGTCTAGAACAGGTGAATTTGGAGGGCAAACTAAATGGAAAGTGGGGTCAGTATGAATTATGAATTTACTAAATTTGGGATCCTGGGCTGCTTCTTAGGCCTGCAAGACATTGGGAGGGAAATAAAGTGCACACTGGTTTTCACCCCATTTAAGCAGCAGAGCGACCCCAGCCCGCAGCGGCCAACTGGCTGCTCTGGATCATAGCACAGCTGCCTATGGGAGAGTGAACAGGTAAATGCACTGGACACCAAATATTGAATACCTGGATCTTAACTGGAGGGTGGGGAAGACAGACAGAAGGACCTGTGTAAAAATGCATGCAGTTGGCTAGGACAACAGGAAACATCTCCTGTTCTCACACTGCAATTTTCAACTCAGCCTATTCCCCAAGCCTCCAGGAATAAAAGTTTCCAATTTTATGACAGAAAATAGAGGATTCGCTTTACCAAAATATGCCTTCCTTCGACTTTAGTATGTATTCTGTTCTGCAAAGGTTATCTGCACTCAACCTGAAATAGCCATTACTACAGAGGTCCTGGGGTGTGTCACACAACACAAGGCCACCCTGAACCAGTAACACAGTGAAACAATAGCTGGAAGATGCTGGGAGGAACCAACTTTACCATCCTCACAAGCCTTATCAGCTCCAGGCTGAGCAAGTCCAGGGTGGCAGAAAAGAGGATACATGAAATTCTCGCTGACTAAAAAAAAATGCATACTGCCAACTCATCACTGTACTCTATCAACTCAATTTTCCTGAGAGGATTTCCAAAGTATTTCTAAATCATTTCAGAAAAATGAGGGCTTGTGTTAGCATAGCAGCTGTCAAATCATGTATGGTGTGCCCTGCTGTTGGGGCACAACAACTATGAGCTTCTTAGGATGATCAGCCAATAACAGCCAGCCATTAGCAGACTCCCTTGAAGTTCTCTCTATAAAGGGATAAAGCCTTTGGCAGGCAAACCTCTCACCACTGCAGACGCACAAGCAAGAGCTAAAGAAGGTCCCTTAGGCATCACAGTGCAGTGAACTCCTTAAGGCAGGGATTGAGCTCCAATCATCTTTGAACCCCTCCTGCTAGCATGGTGTCTGGTAAAGACAAGCATTCAATAAATTTGTTATATGGATAAAAAAAAACAAGCAGGGAATACGTCCTAAAATCACAATTATATTTAAATCTACTGCCACTTTCATTTTTTTTCTTCTAGGCAAACCCAGCTCCTCACTAGAACACACAAGGCCGTCTAGAATGTGTCCTCCACCTGTCTTTTCAGTCTTGCTAGATGTTCCCTGTGCTGCAGCCTTTCCCCACTGCCTTGTGCTATTTCTCAACTCCAAGCCTTTGCTTGTGCCGAGCCCTGTACTGGGAAGTCCCTCCTTGTCTATTTTGATTCATTTCCATTATTCTCTCCAAAACTCATATTATTCCCTTAAAGGAACCTACTCTGACATCCTCTTCTACCACCCCCTCACATCTTTGTTAGGTACCCCTTTTGATGCATTCCCATAATACCCTCTACACATCCTAAGAATATTTTACACTTTCCACATGGTGGTATAATCTTTAATTATTTGTAGCCCCAACTAGATTGTGAATTCTTAAATATAGGGACTGTTTGACTCATGCTTGTGTCCCCAACACATGGCATAGGACTTTACCTACAGAGGATGACCAATGTTTGATGAATAAATAAACTGATGACTGACAGGGAGTTTGGATTCAGAGCTCTGAGAACAGAGTTCTCTGTAGCCTCTAATGATTCCCAACAAATGTGCATAATGCTGCTCTCACAATTGTATTGGGGAGAGAGAGAATATTCTGATTACTATTGTAAAAAGAGAAGGACACTTTACTTAAATACAGTAGGACAGAGAAATGATGGGGAGAAGGGGAGAGAGGTATGCATGCCTGACCTCTCCCTTAAGGACACAATCCAATTCTGGTGTGGACACTCAGACAGCAGGCATGGAGTCCACTTAAAACACCTTCTACAGAGATGCCACTACTCTTCATGGGGGTGTCATACAGTTTTTCCTTCCAAAACTTTTTAGCTCATAAGGATCCTGAAGAATATCTTGTCCACTACACTTTCCTCATTTGACCCATAAGAGATTAGGGTGACATGTCACCTCAATGGCTGAGTCTGGGGAGAGCCCAGGTTTCCAGACTTCAAATCCAGTGCTCTATGATGCTCTGAGTACCTGTCTTGCCCTGGTCAAGCTTTCACCATCCCAAACCTAAGAAGTACTATCTTGCTGGGCAGGCACCCCCTGCAGCTCACAGACCTGACCCTGCTGAGGCTGCGCAATGATGATCTGCCCGGGCTGGATAGTGGTTGTGGAGCTGGTGGTCTGCTGGCCTTGCTGCTGCCCCTGGACTTGGACGGCGGTGGGCTGCTGAGCCAGCGTGAAGTAGTACTGGACAGGCTCGGCAGGAGTCACAGACTGGCGCACCTCCTCCTGTGGGGTAGAAGGAGAGGCAGGTAAGAGGAAAAGAACCGACTCAGCAGCCGCCAGAGTGAATTTCCATTCTTCCCCCAAACGGGCTCTGTGCCGTTGCCTGCTGAATGCTGAGCTCTCCACATTTGAAGCCAAGGGAAACTGGAATTCGAAGAGACCAGTTGTGTTACATCAAACTAAAAATAACAGATTCCATAGGTTTCACCAAACTTACAGCCAGTTTTCTGAAGTAGAGTTAGCACCCATTGCATGATAAGTTGCAAATGGGCAAATAACTACTGCCACTAAAAGCCACGCACTAGCAGTGCTTGTGAGTAAATGCTGTCGAGGCCTGTGATCTGAGGACAGTGCTAACTGTGAGCACTGGAAGATGCTACCCAAACGTCAGGCTCTCAGGCCAGTTCCCAATCTCCCAAACAGGCAGTACTCTCCTTATTTTGTTCCCACCATCTCAGGAGGGACAGAGCAGGGGAAAAGGACATAGGGCTTTTCCTGGGTTGAAATTTCAGAATCAAATGTTAGGATCGAGAGCATCAGTAGGCAAGTGCTTAGCTTTTCACAGTACGTTGAGAGCTCAGTGGTCACCGAGGGCCACATCTATCCAGTGTCACATCTGCTTCTGGTTGTACTTAGCCACAGAAGAGCAACCCAGGGGGCCTGAGGGACAGCTCTCCGCTGGGTGCTGCCTTGGCTGACTAGGGAGGTCGCATTCTGTCCGATCTGCTGGGTGAAGAGACTGTTCCTTCTTCAGCTGACGTTTTCCATGGCAGAAGGAGTAAACAACCCTCTCCCAGCCACCTTGAGCTCACAGCTGAGAGTGTAGGATGTTTACACACACTACGGCATGGTTATAGCCTGAGGGTCCAGGGTTGGTCGGCCCCTGACCATTGACAGAGATCGGCATCTGCTCCAGAGGACCCTGTGGCACACGGTGCCCCTGCCTGGGACAACAAAAACAACAGAAACATACAACTTGGGCTGGCTGAGCAAAAAATTAACTAGATTTACTCACTCCCTTGTTCTAGGCTAAGTTTGCCACGTTCAAGATAAGAGGAAAAGACAATTCTGCAAGGTATAGAGACCCTGTGGACTACCTCAAAGCTCCCCAAAGTGACATTTACATAGTTGGCATTGACCCCATCATCCCCTCATTAGGTCAGGCGCTCTAGTCTGGGTTTCCAGTCCTTTGCTCACTGAACTTTTTTGTCCTTGCTTGTCAAATTAACTACTTTCCCATGAGGGCAAAGCCTAGCTCTCTCTTGCTCTCCACTGTCCCCACTATTCATTCCCTTGTAGGCACCTAATAAGCACTTGCTGAATGAGAATGGATTTATAGAGCCAGGCAGACAGAGATAAGAAAATACAGGCACACCATGTATTATTGCACTTGGCTTTATTGCACTTCCCAGGTGTTGATTTTTTTTTTTTTTTTACAAACTGAAGGCAAGACCCTCCATCAGCAAAAAAGGTTACAACTCACTTTATTGATAAACTTGCTTATTACAGTGGTCTGTAACAAACCAGCAGTAGCTCCGAGGATGCCTGTACTTGCTTTATTGTGGTGGTCTTGAACTGAACCCACAATATCTCTGAGGTATTGCTGTACCTTTTTTTAAAACCCAAGTTGGTAGTAGAATAAATTTTCTTGAATATAACAGCTGTTACCAATAGAAGAGACCCTAAACTCTCTTTGCTACCTCTAGGATTTTGTAGTCTAGTGTGGGGAGAAATCCATGTTCCCTGTAGAACAGGGCTGGGCATTATTTTGCTTGCCTGGTGACTGGGGGGCCCAGGATAGTAAAACTAGGACTGCTGATATAAAGCCTATGAGACATGCGGGTCTCTGCATGACCAGATTCCCTGATGGCCATCCACTCAGCCTAGGCAGACACTTGTGACATGCTGGGTTTCTGAGCTAGTCCTCGAACATGAACCAACTTTTTAGGTTAATGTATTCTATGCTTCAGACCCAAACCATTTGAACACTGAATGTGATCATTCTGAGGCAGAAGAAAGAGGGGGCCCCCTTTTATTTTCAGCTAGGTCTGTTTCCAGAACAACTTAACTGTGACAATGTCACCTCCATTTCAACTCCAACTTCTATTATAAATTAAGGTCATCTTGTCAACTAGACCTTGGCTGTGGCAGGGATAAACTGATGTCCTCCTTAGCCATGAAACTGATCTTTTTCAAAGCTCTTGAAATGAGTTCAATGTATTCATTTTCCATTGAGATTTCCCTTCCTACTTTATAAAAAACATTAATCACTAAAGTTCAAACCTAACTTGAAAAAGCTCTTGGGTGATAAGAAGGAATACAGGACCAAAAGCCCCCCAGAACAAACTTGCAGGAAGTGAGAAGGCAGGCAGACACTGGCATTTCCTAGCCCTGACCTGTGATGGTTCTGTATCCAGTTATCCCTGACTGTAGCTGATCTACAAATGAATATGGTCTTTTCACCAGACAAAAAGCAAACCCTTTAAATATCCCTTTCAGAAGCCAAAAGCTGGGAGAGCAGGTGAAGAGCTTCTCCTGTGCTGCCTACTGTAGCCTCCTAACTTGTTTATGAACCAGGCAGGGTCTAGGACATTCCATCAAGTCAGTTTGCGCTGTGAGGAGGGCATGACTGTTCTCAATTCACTGGAATGGAAGGAGGCATATATAAGGTTTTCAGCATTTATGAAGACTCATTCAGCCAATGGAGGTCAAGCTAGCAGGGGAATGATTATGCTTGGTTTAAAGAGATGGGTGAAGAGAAATGATATTTCAATGGGCAGGAACTTTCAACTCATAGCTTTAGTGGGGTACAAGTCAAACCTCAACAACCTTCTACTTCCAAATAGTTTTTATTTGCTTTCCTGAAGAACAAGATAAATTCCCAAGCATCTCTGAGAGGTCAAGGACCTTAGATCCCAGCTCAGTATTTGTGGCTAGTTCCTTTCCCCAGTAGTGGAACATCATCCCAGATGCTAGAACAATCTCGGAATGAATGACTGGGTCAATCCAGAATGGGGTACTTGCCCAGCTCTAGCTGTGGCCTCCCCAAACAGAGGGTTTACTCTTGGGATGTGTTCAGAAGTGGAGACTAACAGCCAGAGAATGAGCAGCATCGCCTCCTAGGGCTACCAGCCACAGACTGGAAAAAAGTCCATTAGCTTCAGTAGCAAGAGCAAACTGCTGCCTCTTCAGAAAGGGTGAATTCTGGAGAGTAGGTGCTTTTACAGGACTTAAAAAGGTGTCAGCCAATTTGGAGATTGGGAAAACTTCATGTCTACAGAGGATTAATAGTGCTACCTGAGAATTTCAGGCCAGCTTCCAGTAATCTCAACCTTTCAAAGGCCAGGCAGCAGCTGTCCCATACAGGATGCCAATCAATGGCTTGAACACCTACAAAGAACTGAGTCTAGACAGCAAGGAGCTGTTTCAGCTAGACACACTTTAAAAAAGAGATGGATCACAGCATTTAGAGTCAAGATGGAACAAGGAGCTGTCTGATACCCTAAGAGAGCCAAGCACTGAGGACTTTGGAGGAAGGGACAGGACATGACCCTTCTCTCCAGCCAGTTGATTCAGCAGGCAGCCCACAGGAAACAAGCAGAAGTTAGCACAAGGAGCATGACCAAGGCCTGATTTTCTGACAGATCTCACCACTTCGTTTTTAAAGGGGGCTGCTCAAACAAATTCCAACACGGAGAGCATGTGTGTCATATCATTTTTTTTGAAGGAAGAGAAGTGGTCTGGGTTTCTGCAGTAGTGACTTCTCAGAGAGGAAGGAAGCCCACGGGCACTAACCTGCAATGTCTCAAAGGCGATGCGCAGCCAGGGACGACCGTGGCAGCCTGCCGCTGTAAACATCCGACTGAAAGCTCCTCTGAACACCTTACAGCTTCCAGTCAAGGATGTTTACAGTAGCAAAGACTGCCCAGAAAGAACGGAGACACAGTGAGGCTCCCTGTACTAGTAAGGGGGTAACAGAGGGCTTGCTAATCCAAAGGCTCCAGGCAGGGTCAGGATTACAAATGTCCTTTAAGATGACCACTTCTTTTATACCTTCTGACTGGTTATTAATAGAGACAGCATGAGAGTCACTGAATGACCCATTTCCAAAAATAATATACTATGAAATAATTCATTAAAACCACTTAAAATTTTGTTAAGAAAACAGAGCAAGCAGAACAAGGCACACCTTTGCTCCCACCAGACTCTGGTACTATTCCCCAAGTGTCTCAATTACACCTGGTGAGTCACGAAATGTGTGTGCCTGAACCAATGAGTTATAAAGCATAGGGGCCTATTAAAACTGCAATTAAGAGACTTATGCACCCAAGGTGCTGGAAAAAAAAAATCGGTGTGACCTTTGGAGAGGGGCAGGTAGAAGAGAGGGAAAGGCAGGCAGGCAGACATTCACATTCTTTCTAGTGATTGCTTAGAAAACAGTTTTAGCGGTGGTTCTCAAATCTGGTTGCACATTAAAAGCATCTGGGGAGCTTTAGAAAGTACTGATGCCTGGGCCTCCCCTCTCAGAGTCTGATTCAACTTGGTGTGGGGTGGAGCCTGGGCATTGGTATTTTTTAAAACCCTAGCAGGTGATTTAATATGTAACCAGAGCATTATATAGAGAACCACAATAAAGAGTAAGAGAAAACCAAAGTCCACTCACTCCAAACACTGTGCACATAGAGACGCTGTTTCTTGAAAATCTAAAATCTGTAACTCACTGGACATGTTCTCCCATCCCAGATTAAGAACTCTGATACAGAGTTCCTAGGATACCTTGAAATGAGCTTCACTTTTACTATTTATAACCAAAGTCTTTAATTTTATCTATTTTCACTGAAATACCACCTCAGCGGCACTGAGTTAAAAGTATCCATAAATGAGTAGCAGAAGGAGATGTTAAGGATGGATCTGGTCTAGAGAAGTAGCAAAAGAAATAGCAAATGGCTTGTGCTGAGAGAGGAAAAGGAGCATTATTAGACACCCATATGCAAGGTGCTTGGCAGCAGCAGCAGCAGCAATGCCTTCCCAGCTCACCTGACGCTTTGGAGGTTTCAATTCATCTCTTGGAACAATATCGATGAGAAAGTCAAACTGATCAAATTTTGTAATTGCCATGGCGATATCATTCCTCTGTAACAAAGAAAAGCGAGGTGAAAAATTAGCCTGGGGAGAAACTAGTTCACCCGGCTTTATAACCTCCAGGTTACAAGTAAGAGAAGATGATGACTTCTAAGCCAAACTAAGTACCCATGGCCAAGTCTATAGCTGAAATAAGCACAGCCAAATTCTTATAAACTTCAAATGATCAGACCTGCTGGAAAGATATCTACAAAGTCAACAAAAAAACCTACCTGTAGCTGTGCTCCACAAGCCGAATATTCGAGCCTCTAACTACTACTGCCTCTGCGAGATTCTGCCCCTAGGTCCTCTCCATGACTGTTAAAAAATGGTCCTCCAGCTAAAATTGTACAAATCTAGCAATCTCAGGTGGCAGGTTTCTGGTCATTATGTGGTTAGCAAGGTTAGGCAATCATTCAATTTTATAACCTTTTTAAGATTCTAAATAGTATTATGCCTCTTAGTTCAGAAGCAGTTAAAATCTATTTTGAATTTCCTGGCTGAAATTCTAATCCAATAACTTTTGCAATATTTTCTAGTTACTGATCTGTATCTTAATTTCCAAAATTTTTATTTTGGAATTCAAAATCGCAATGTTAATTAAATCCATGGTTTAAATCTTGTTTAATGTGATATAAATATTGGAAGTCTGAAGTTACTAGAACAGAGTCTCAGGTGGGCTGAGGACACAGGAGTCGGTTGACTAATGATTCTGAAACCCAAGCCTGCTCTGAAGGGGTTCTTTCTAAGAGTAACACTTCTTTCTTTAAATAATAAAATTAAAGGATTTTTATTTTTTTACTAAAAATCAACATACTAACAGTGTAAGACAATTTTAAAGAAAAAAAAACGGGAAAAGAGTGAACAATGATATGCATGTATTAAGGGAAAAGTAAACTTTGAAATTCATTTAAAAATAGATGATGATTTGATGGATAGAAGGATAGATATGGGGATAAAATAAGTAAACTTTTAATGGCAGGATCCAGGTGGTGAGTATACAGTTGTTCACTATAAACTTTGCTTATGTGTGAATGTTTTCATAATAAAATGTTGGGGTGAAGGAGAAGTCAACCTTCTAACCAAAATCCTTAGCAACCTCTACATATCACATCTTAAGAAAAGGTGACTCATCAGACAAAATAGGAGGGGATGGAAATTTTCTGTTTTTTCCTTCCCTTGTCTCTGTGATGGCCCAAAGCCACTGAAATGCAAAACTTCAGTCCTCCATTCTTGCCAACCATCAGCTTGATAATAAACCCATCCTACCGAAGCAGGGCACATTTTAAAGCTGCCAGGACTCATTTAAGATTAGCGCGATATAGTATCACATTCTTGATGATGTCACCTACTCAAAGCTATCTAAACGGCTCATCTAAGCATGAAATGAGAGGTGGGGTGAAAGAGAAAGAAATAATAATCACCTTCAAACAAACACTAATGTGTTCTACAGTATTTTGAAAACATAGATATACTTAAATCGGTCTTTTTAACATTGTAATTTTGTCTTTTTAAGTGCTAATATTTTACTGAATTATTATTCATATTCAGTAAGATACATAAATCTTAAGTACACAGCTGGATTAATTTTTATAAATATATACACCCAGGTAGCTATCATCTAGATAAGAATATAAAGTTCCCTTCCATCACTTTCCGGCCAATTACCATGCCCTCTCCTCCCAACCCCCCAATCTGAGGTAACCACAACTCTTATTTCTATCACTATGGACAGTACCTGGCACCATGTGCTATGTAATTCTTTTCTCTGCTTTCTTTTACTTAACATAATATTTTTGTGATTCATCCATGTTGCTGTATGGATCAAGTTTGTTTCTTTTATTGTTGAACAGCAATTCATTTCAAGAATATATCAATTTTTTTATATATTCCTATCTTGATTTTAGTCATTTAGTGGATATAAACTAGCATCTCACTGTGGTTTTACTTTGTATTTCCCAGATGACAAATGATGTTACGCACCTTTTCATATGCTTACTAGTCATTTGGAATCTTCTTTTTGGAAGGGCCTGTTCAAATGTTTTGCCCATTTAATTTTATCTTATTTTTTTTTAACTGATCTTGAAGGTAATTTCAATTGGCTCTTTAGATCTACAGACTTCCTTCAAGGCAGTCATAAACTAAGTTCTCAATGACTAGCTGCACTAGAATGTAGACTTCCCTGGGGTGGGGATTGTTATCTGTTTTGTGTATCCAGAGCCTAGAACAGTGCTCGGCACATTGTGGGTGATTAATAAATACCTGTAGAATAAATAAATAAATAAATAAATAAATAAATAAACAAACAAATACATTTTCAACTTTTGAGGTAAGAGGAAAAGAAGGAGAAGACATAATTTACACTCTTGGCTTTGTTGTTAAAATACTGTCACTCTCTTATATCTGTCACATCCTTACTCTATGTCTGAGAAATGTTTCTTCCAACAGCTAGGCCCTGGTGGTTGAGGGGAGAGCCTCTAGAGCAGTGGTTCTCAACCTTCTAGCCCTTTAAATACAGTTCCTCATGTTGTGACCCAACCATAAAATTATTTTTGTTGCCACTTCATAACTGTAATGTTGCTACTGTTATGAATCGTAATGTAAATATCTGATATGCAGGATGGTCTTAGGCGACCCCTGTGAAAGGGTCGTTCGACCGCCAAAGGGGTCGCGACCCACAGGTTGAGAACCGCTGCTCTAGAGCCAATGACCAAGAGGTCTTCATACAATATGAATGTTTGTTTGCTGGATTAAAATAAAAAGAGAACAAAAAAAGAAGAGGAAAAGGATTCTCAGGAAAGCAGATGAGGAAAAAGAGGCTAACGAGGTCAGTAAAACTGATTCTTCCTGGGACTGTCCTTTCAAGGCTTCTAACCAGAAGTTGTTTACATCTGGAAATAGATAAATATAAGTTTAGCCTCCCTCTGTTTATAGTGAGGACTCACCAAGTGAATAGTTCAGTCACTGAGTTGTGAAAACCATGGGAGAGCTGGAAATTAAAATTCTTGGTAGGGAAATACTATCATGGCTATAAGGTATGCCTGCCTCCCAACAGTAGAGGAAGATACCAATTACACTCAGCTTGTCAGAGGCCTAAGGAAAAACAATCTTTGGTCTAAGCCAGGTGTCCTCAAACTACGGCCCGCGGGCCACATGCAAATACAAATATTGTATTTGTTCCCGTTTTGTTTTTTTACTCCAAAATAAGATATGTGCAGTGTGCATAGGAATTTGTTCATAGTTTTTTTTTAAACTATAGTCCGGCCCTCCAACGGTCTGAGGGACAGTGAACTGGCTCCCTGTTTAAAAAGTTTGAGGACCCCTGGTCTAAGCCATGCAAGAGAAGCAGGCAGCTAGCTACTTGCCCAGCTTTCCCAATGTAGGTCTACAATATTACCTGTAGAGTCCGACGCTTGTTATCCTCTGTGTGGATCCAGGCTCGAAGAGTCAACTCTGTGATAAAAATCTGGGCTGCCTTGGCAAAAAGCACAGGGGCTTCTGCACTGATCATCTGTAACAGATGTACATCTGTCAATCACCAGTCATTCAAACCAGTTAATTTGCCCCTTATCTCATGTCCTGCCACTGGACTATGGGGCAAGTGTTGGAAAAGGAGAGGGTAGTAGTCTCAAGAGATCCCAAGATAAAATAAAACCACAAGTAGGAACAAAGCAGGTAGAAGAGGAAAAAAGAACACTTATCTAGCACCTACCATGCACTTTCTTACTCTCATAACAGCCTTGTAGAGAAGCTAGGTTTAAGAGAGGTGAAGTAACTTGCCCAGGGCCATAAAGTCAGTAAGTGATATAATCCAAGGAGAGACAATGTGGGGAAATAATGAGTCTGAGAGCCAATGGATTTAGGCAAAATCTCAGGCTTCCCATCCTTTCGGGCTTTATTTTTCACATACTGAAAAAGAGGATAACTTTCCAGTACTGTTGTGGGAATCAAATGAGAAGATATATGTACAAGCACCCAGCACAGGGCCTGGAACACAGTAAGTACTCAAGTAATATAAGCTCTTGGTCAAACAAGACTGGATCCTTGGTGAGGTGGTCTGTATAGGATATAGGCATTGGACGAGCTATGGAGTTAAGGAAGCAGATGAGTATTGGGATCTTGGTTCTCCTACTCTAGATAAGTCAGTTTTCTTTTTTTTTCTTTGTTTTGTCTATTTCTGTATCTAGAAAATTAAACTACTAATTCTTATCCTACCAAATCTCACAGGATTACTATGAGGAGGAATTGAGCTAATAGAAGGGAAAATTGCTGTGAACTGTTAGCTTTCTATACAAATACAAGAGACTATGCATTTTGAGTGGTAAGGAAGGAGCTGCTCTTTTTCTGAGAGAGTTGTAGTGGGTGGCAGACTCCTAAGAATACAGTAATGGTAAGAATACAGTAATGGTCTCCTCCAAGTAAACCCTCTCACAAGTATTATTCACAGATGCAATACTCACAGATACAATAGCATTATCAAACATTTTTTAGAGCTCAGATCAACAAATAGAGACTGTAATAAGATGCTAAGAAGATGGCACTGTCCTGATGATTTGATGGTACATGTTTACACTACATGCTGAAAAGAACTGGGTGTTTCAAAAAGCACTCAGTATCTTTTCAACATCGAGAAAACAGGACACCCCTAATTTTTAGAGAAGCATCATATAATAATTAAAATTGTTCAATTTCAGCTCACTTAACAATTTTACGAGAAACTAAATAAAAAAGCAACAGGCAATATTTTCATTTTTATTTAATTAAATTTGAGCTCTAGAGAAATGAGCAATAACCCACCCATCATTTTAGCTTCAATATAAATAAAAAGGAACGTAAATTCACCTTCACATCTTCATCCAGTTTCATAATCTTCTTAATACGAGCCAATGGCAGTTCCTGTACTCGGAAATCTTTCTGAAATGAGTAACAAAAGGTGCATAAATGGTGGGGACAATCAATAGGGCAAGACAGGCATCAGGAAGCACACTGATTGGCTTAGTCCCTCCTTTTAGAAAATATGGCAGGACAGAAGGTACAGATAAAATGAAGAAAATACAAGCTCCTAGCAAAATTCTTAACCCATGTAGAGCTTTAAACAATTAAAGGGTTTCAGGATAAACTTATGATGGCTTTTAGCAGATTCAAATGTGATTTTTGCCTCAGGAGCAAAAATTCATTCCTCTAAGTTGCCAGTTTTTTCTTCTACTTGGGGATTGCAAGTGCCAGCATTACCTGACCACAGTGACCCACAGTTCTCTTCTTCTGACCTTTGCTCTAACCTGACACCAGAAATTAGGGAGGAACTCCCTAAGGGCTTGTTTCCAAAATTAGCTTAGGGGGGTGGGGGTGGGTTAGAAGATTATGGAAGAGGGGTGAGGGTAAATTTATCAGCTGGCTTTTTGGAATAGCCCTGGCACTTTTTTTCTTAAAAAACAAGACTGGGCTGGAGAAAACCACATCAACTTTACTGTGGATAGGATTTAGGAAAGAGCTTTTTGATCAGCACTACTCAATTATTTGTGATTAAGCGCTTTTTTGTTTTATTTTGATACTACTGGTATTTCAAAGCATGCTCAATGATGAATGCAATTCTAGAATTAAAAATCAATTCTGGGTTTCAGAGCTGCAATGAAGAAAAAGGTGCAAAGGCGGAGATTAGCTAAAATCAGCAAAATCCCTGCTGAGACTAGGTGTCAAATGATTGATTCTGTAAGTGTTCTGAAATGTGACTCACACCAAATCCAATATGTTCACATGGGACTTTGCATCATCACATTATAGAAAGAGCAGCTACTATTTGAGATTTGGTATAATTAACAACAACAAAAAAGTAAACTTTCTTTTCCAAGACCAACAGCAAACCTCAACTAAATGTTAAAGAAGGGGGTACTAGTGAAAAACATAAACAGCCTTCCCAGAACCCATTTTATAATTACAGAAGGGAAGAACAACAATTAGGATAAAATGCACACCAAGACATCTAATTTCCCCACACAAACTCAACAAGCTACTTGGCTACTGGCTACCACTCACCTCTACAAACTTCCAACACCAATTTTTCATCTTTTCATTTTCCAAAGTAGGTGTCAATATTTTCCATGAAGCCTCTACTAAAACTAACCCTGGAGTGGCAGATGTTTAGAACTCCAGTTTATTAAATTTTTACTAAAAGGAGAGAGCAGGACACATTCTTTCTATTCTTATTTGTTTTCTCCTCTTTCATTTACTCATTCATGTAACTCAACTAATATGATATGTGCTACTATGTGAAAGATGCAAATCTATACTTACCTTTGAACAGCTTATAGTTTAATTGTTAGAGACGGTCACATAAAAACATTAAAACACCATATATTATATTAGAACGGGGGTGTAAAATCCCACAGAAACAAAGAAGAAAATACCAGCTGGCAATGGGGGGTTGGAGTGAGCAAGAGGAGTTGGCAAATGTTCCACAGAGAGGCTGACATCTGAATTGTGTATAAGGGATGCTACAAATTTGCTTGTTGGAAAAATAGAGAATTCATATTCAGACAGAGGGAGCAGCATGCACAGAAGCACAGAGACCCACAAAACAGGGCCTATTTAAGTTTTAGATATATGACCTTAGTACAGAGGGGAGCAACACGAAAGAGAATGCTGGATTGAGGCCAGACCCTAAAGGGATTTAAAAAACAAAACATTTACCACAGAAATCAATCACTGGTCTTCCTTCATGTGTGGCATATCACAAAATATGATGATGCTAAACAGAAATCCCAAAGACAATGCTGGGGATGATAATTCCTTTGAAAGGCCTCCCAGGATGACATATACAACACAAGATTAAGACCATAAGATTCAGCTCTCTTGCAAGTGCACTCTTATTTGACTTGGTTAGTGAATATAATTTCCACAAGTTTGTTCCAAGATTACTTAATCAAAACCCAAAACTGATAAAAAAGACCTTCTTCCCCAACTTGAAAGAGTAAAATACCACTTTCAGAATTTCTATAAGACTAGTCTTTAATCAAAAGCAACAAGAAAGGGTCAAAGATAAAGAGATTATATAATTCCCACCTTGGAGAAGTATAAAGTGAGGCAGAAATTTACAAAAAGCTCTGCTCTAAGCCCACTCCAACCTTTTCTTTTGTAAGACACTTTCTCATAATCCCCAAACCTTGAGCTCTAAAGGGACAGTATGTGAAAAGTGGATCTTCAGATATATGTGTGTGTGTGCCCCAGCCGGTTTGGCTCAGTGGATAGAGCATCGGCCTACGGACTGAAGGGTCTTGGGTTCGATTTGGGTCAAGGGTACATGCCCGGGTTGTCGGCTTAATCCCCAGTAGGGGGGCGTGCAGGAAGCAGCCGATCAATGATTCTCATCATTGATGTTTCTATCTCTCTCTCCCTCTCCCTTCTTCTCTGAAATCAATAAAAAAAAAATATTTGGAAAAAAGAAAGATATATGTGTGTATGTGGTTCATTATTACTGACAATAGCCCAGTTTTCTATAATCTCATCCTAGCTTTCCAGTCACATGTAAGAGTTTACGATAACCTTATTGGAGAGGGGAGCCCTTAATTATCAGTAGACTGATGTCCACTAAATTGGCTTTCAATTCAACGTTCCCTCATCATTGGCAACCATGGAACTCATGTGCTAACTTCTCCTGATGCTGATCCAAGTGAAAGACAACTGAGACAGACTGACTCTACTCTTGGTAGTGTTATCAGCAAATGGAAAAGCAGATTCTCTCTCAGAACATTTCTGTGCTCTTGATCACAACAAAAGAACTCCATTAAAAATACTGCCATCTGAAACTGCTGAGTTTCAAGAAGTCTGAATTCATTCAATGAGAGTTCAGAGCCAAAGAAAAGCCAATGGGTCTCAGGCTGCACTAAAGAAAATCCAGAGTTTCAAATAATGATGAGAAATCTTTTCCAGGCCTATCCAGCCAGATACTCCAGCAAGACAGGATTGAATCCTCTCAAAAGCAATGATTCTCAATCTTGGCTGCATGTTAGAATCACCTGGAGAGCTTTAGAAAATCAAGATGCCTGGGTTCTGTCCCAGACTAACTGAATCCGGAATTTCTGGCATCACGATTTTTGAAAACGCCCCTGGTGACTGGGGATCCACAGTCAGTGTTAACGGCCACTGCTGCTTTTAAAGTCTTACTACTCAAAGTCAGCAATGGCTTCGCCTGGGAACTCAGAAGAAATGCAGAATCTCCGGCTCTGCTCCAAACCTACTATATCAAAATCTATATTTTAACAAGATCCTCATGTGGTTCATTAAGACAATCAAGTTTGAGAAACACTGCTCTACAAGAAGGGCTCAAACAACACAGGCCCTGTTTTGTAATAATCCATAAACCTCACACCTCCAAGTTTTTCTTTAAATGGTTATCTGATTTGACTATAATGTTAAAAATACCACTGTCTAATCTGGAGGCACTGAAGAATGAAAAGATGTAACTGGTAAATAAAAGAAAGTGACCTCAGCATTACATTACAGCTAATTGGAGGCTGAATCGTACGGAGTAAGTTAGGGGAGAATTAGATTTTTCTTTTTCAAGATTCAGCGTTGTTGCCTCCCCACCTACTCCCCAAAAGACAAACTTAGCTTTCTCTTGTCCACTTTCAAAGAGGTCTAGAGGAATAAAATCCAATGCCAAAAAGTCTGTGAATTATTATTTCCAGAGCTCTGTCGAGCAGAAAGATGGTATTTTACACAATCATTCTGGTGTGCAATCATTTAGGTATGATTTTTGACCAACTTCAGTTCCAGCTGGACACTACCTGGATTTACGCACAATTACAGAGTAAAGAGAGCATGATGGCCACCCTGAGAGGAAAGATAAATTGCTTTTGCAGAACTCAGACCAAATTGACTGGGGCCAGTATTTCTAATATATCATGTAATATATATCACCTAGCAAATTTCAATTCGTTGTTTTAGAATAATCTCTGTCCCAGTCTTAGAGACCACCGACAGCTTGTGAATACTCTCATACGTTTTATTTATGTTTGGATAGTCTGAACATATGGATATTTAAAAAATCTGTTAGACATGTTGAGATGTCAACCTAAGAGGCTCTGACATATCTGAGGAAGTCTGGTTATAAGTGCTAGTGAGTTCTGGATAGGCACAGACTAAATGCTAAAATATCTGACAACGTTACACAGGCAGAGAGATGCAGTCGGAGAAGCAGATACCTTCATGTGCCATAGAGAAAGGCAGATAAATGGATAAATAAAATGTAGCGAATATACATATATATGGAATATTATTTAGACTTAAGAAGGAAAGAAATCCAATTACATGCTAGAACATGGATGAATCATGAGAACATTATGCTAACTGAAATAAGCCAATCACAACAAGACAAATATTGTATGATCCCATGTATATGAGGCATTTAAGACTGGTGAAATTCATAGAAACAGAAAGTAGAATGGTGGTTACCAGGGGCTGGGGAGAGGAGGAAAGGGTAGTTGTTGTTTAATGGGTATAGACTTTCAGTTCTGCAAGATGAAAAAATCCTGGAGAGATGATCCACAGCAATGTAAATATATATTTAACACTACTGAACTATACATTTTTAAAAGGTTAAGATGGTAAATTTTGTTCTGTGTTTTTTTCCACAATTAAAAAAAAATCAAAGCCCAACAAAATACAGAAAAGTTAAGTGCTGAGTTTGAACCTCCAGAGTTTCTCTGGCCACCTGCCTGATTTTGGATTTCTGGTTCTGTGCTCAGCTGGAAAGTAGACTTGCTATACTGGCCTAATCCGACCACACTCTAGAAGGGCACTAGTTTTATACCAGGCGGACCCCAGCACTAAAACCTGATAAACTTAACCATGAGATTATCCCCTTAAAATATGAACAATAGACCCCAGTAATTATTTTATAATTTTATTTTTCCTCCCTTCTCTTTTATATCTAAGACAGTTTAGATAAAACCATCACCTTTAGACTGCAGAAGAGAAAGAGTGACTTTTCTGTGGAAAACCACATGTGAACACAGAGATCAGGAATAAATTATGCCTTTGTAAATGTGCTTGAGATTACACGTTTTAGTCTATGTTTTGGTTATTCATCTCATAACTCTTTAGACTCTTTAAAAGTTTCTCCTTCTTTCTTACCACTGTTAAATTCCGTATTTCTTCCATGACACGAGGCCAGAAGGACTGTAGATTTTGCTGGGCATCACTGCTGCTGGTACCACCAAATCCTCCTTCTGTGGACATTTTGACAACTGAAAACAAATACATACATGAGACACATTAAAAATAATAATAAGTCAGACTTTCTGTCCGTTATTTATATCTTTCCTTGTGGATGTTTACACTACTTCATTTAACTTTTCTTTTTCTAAATATATTTTTATTGATTTCAGGGAGGAAGGGAGAGGAAAAGAGAGATAGAAACATCAATGATGAGAATCACCGATTGGCTGTCTCCTGCATGCCCCGCATTGGGGATGGTGCCCGCAACCTGGGCATGTGCCCTGACCAGGAATCGAATCTTGACCTCCTGTTTCCTAGGTCAATGCTCAATCACTGAGCCATGCAGGCTGGACTCATTTAACTTTGCAACAATGGGGAATTAAATTTAGAATAGAAAGAAGAGGGTCAGAACCTACATTCAGTCAACTGCTTTTTGATGGGTTCAAAAGAAGATCAGTTAGGATCCCCACTTCAGCTATAACTGTAGATAATATTGTAATGCCTTAAAAGATTCCAGGGGGAAAGTAAAAAACTCCAGATGTCTTAAATGCTTACCCAGCAAATACTTAAATGCAAAAAACAGTTTAATCAAACACAAAGAACTAGAAACTTAGTGATGTCCTAAGAATTTCTATTCTGGGAAATTATTTGAAAAGGTTTAATAATGCCAGTGACTGGATGCTGGTGGAGAACTATACACTGAGTGGCCAGATTATTAGGACCGGCCAGATTATTATGACTACCCCATCAGTGCTTCATTGACACTTCCAAAAATACTGAATACTGAAAACTTCCTAAACAAATACTCTCAAGGTTTTTTTAAAATTATTATTATTATTATTTGTATAACTAATTCACTTAATTGTACTGATGGGGTGGTCATAATAATCTGGCCACTCAGTGTATAAATCATTAAGAACTAATTCTGAAGGGCTGAAAGAAGAGCACCAAACATGTTACTTTCCAGGGTCCATGTGGATACATGCTGGGCAGATCATTCCATCAGCAGAGTGGAATGAAGGCTGCTAAATCTAGGTTTAGTCTGTGAAGACATTTGATTCATTCAAATGTTTGAAATGTTCTAGAGGTATCTGATTTTTTCCTTTTCCTTCTAAAGAAAATGATAAAAGGAAAAAAATGGAAAGAAAACAAGAGTACAATCTTCAAAGCAGATTTCACTCCGATGTAATGACATTAGTGGGTGATGATGTAATGGGAAATGGCTTGGAGCCAATTTCTAGTGCTGGAGGCCTACAGAAGAAGCTCTATACATCAACAGGAACTCTAAGTACTAGGAAACAATATGATCTTAGAGTTTCGAGAGGGAATTAAGTGAAGAGTGTTGAATCACAGTTGGAAATGACTAGATAAAATCCTGAGTCCTAAATAACCAACTAAGGTCCTCAACTCAGCTTCCATTACATTTTCACTTATCACCATATGCGAATAACCTATTACACTATTCTCTTAGGTGTACTGAGAACAAAGATATCAAGATAATCTAGAGAAGTTTAATTATTTATTGTTATTAATAGAGTCTTACGAGATACTCATGACAATGAAAAAAGTGAGACTCACTAACCTTTTAAAATGGGGCAAATAAAAAAAAATCTTTCTGGAAATGAAAATAATTCCTTAAAATTTTAAAATAAGAATCTAACCTTTTATTGTATTGATCTATGGGCAGGCCTGATCTTAGCAAAATCTGCCATGCAAACTACTACAGTCACAATTGCCAGTGTGATATCTTGTATTCTTGCTAACGATGAATGGGTTTAGTTTGAGTGTAAAGGTTTGTGAGATTTAGAAAATTGGTGACAACTTTGTGATGTCCTCTGATCTCTCCCAACAATTGTTACAAAGGTGAACAATTCAAGAAACACTTTTAAAACCACCTGTGCACAGTCTGATATTAAATTCTGCATTACCCCTACTAAGGATGTCTTGGCGCAATCAATTCACAAACATATGGGCAGTCAATAGATTGCGAATGTCCTCGTTGGCTGGTTCAGAGCCTCACACTGTTGAAGTGGGGATTATGTACAAAATAGAAGTTAAATATTTCTGAAACTCAAAAATAAGTTAAAGGTTACGTTTTTAACTTGAGAAGCCCATCTGAATTAGATAAGCACAAAATACATCAATAAAAATGTCCTTTATATTTTAGTGTATCATAGAAGGTTAGGACTGAAAAAGACATTAAGAGCCACCCAGGCCCACCCCTCTAAAAATGCTCACAGCTCTACTTCAACCTCTGCCCAGCCCACTCAATCCCACCCTAAGTAGTCATTTAGTTTAAATATGAGCTTATCCCTCTCCAGTTCTGGGAAACTAGCTTACTGGTAAGGCATTCTGTTCAGCTTTCGACAGTTCTATTCTATACATTAAGTTGAATTTGCCAAGTTCCAATTGAGCTTTGGATTTAGAATTACAGCTTTTATGATTTTTCTATCCAAGAACCTCTTTTTATAAATTCCTGACTTTAAAGATACTCTCCTCATTAGAAACAGAAGATGCTATCCTGAAGAAAAAGACAAAAAAGTTTGGGGCATATTTTCTAGCATCTTTGCACAGAAATGATTAGTAGTTACTTCTTTTAATACCTATTGGAAGAACACAAATTGTTACTGTAAATTCCTAGAAAACGTGAGTACTTTGATTCCAAAGGCTTTCCTTAAAGCAGGTCCAGTTTTTACATGGGCCTTTAAAAAACAGACCAAATCTCAAGCAAAAGATTTTATGAAAACAAACTGAGGTTTTTAATATTTTCTGACCAAGGTAAAACTTAACATTAAAATAACAAAACTTGCCGAAAACGGTTTGGCTCAGTGGATAGAGCGTCGGCCTGCGGACTGAAGGGTCCCGGGTTCGATTCCGGTCAGGGGCATGTGCCTGGGTTGCAGGCACATCCCCAGTGGGAGATGTGCAGGAGGCGGCTGATCGATGTTTCTCTCTCATCGATGTTTCTGACTCTCTATCTCTCTCCCTTCCTCTCTGTGGAAAATCAATAAAATATATTTAAAAAATAAATAAAATAACAAAACTTAATCATAAACACAAACAGCTTTTGTTCACCAAGCATCCCAAAAAGTTAAAAAATATAAAGCAGGCTTAATCTTATCACTTATCTTTATAATTAATATATTAATTGCAACAAAACAGATTTTGTTGCAATTAGTGTATTTATAACATCTACAGCCCATGGAAAATATGCTAGGTTCATCTTCTAGGAAGATGAGAAAAAGTATGTATTTTAAAGTAAGAAAGAGATTTATATTCCACGACCCTTTTGATTCCATTTTTAAATTGCTATCTCTATGATGGGATAAAACTACTTATATATAGTTGACAAGGACAAAACTGCCCTAAGACCAAGCCACATTAACTTAGATCATTCTGATGAAAAATGCAGTATAGAATTTTCCAGATTTAATTCATTATTGATTGTAAATTTATCACTGTAGACCTATAATTCATGTTCATTAATTACTTCATAGGTACTTGAATAGACTCCCTAACTATTTAGTAAAGACTTCAGGATCAGATGAAATATTGAATGGTTGTTGCTAGATGCAATCTCAACTCCCAATACCTATTAATTTGTTTTTAAAAACTTTAAATTTATTTAAAGTCCTTTATAATATGCCTAAACCCACAAAAACAGTTTGCTTTTCAAAGCTAGAAAGGGAAGAATCAGAGTCCATCATGCAAAGGCTATTGCTCCAATGTTCAACTCAATCGCCATCTCTCCACAAGTCTTCTCTAAATACCCCCTCTGGAAGTGATTACTCCTTCTTATGAACCTAGAGCCCTTGATCAGTAATCTTTTTCTGCCCTCACCACATTAGCTTGTATGATCATTATTTATGTGTATGTCTTATCATTTCCTTTTCTGGTTTACAAGCTCCTTGTGGCTAGGACCTGATTCATTTCTGGATTCCTCAAAGCATCTAGCATGCAGTCTGATAATTATCCCAAATAAAAGGGCAAGAGAGTTGCTGGGTATGGCCTTTCTGAGAAAAAGAGGCCTCTTGGAAAGCTTGGCCCTGAAATAGACTTATTGGGAGTGTTTGAACAACCAAAGGAAGTGGTTATACAAAATAAACAAGGTTCCTGATGGGCCTTTAAAGTAAGGATTATAATCAGAAATCCACATAATTGGAAGGATACCGGGTCCAGACACACGGGTACTGAGACACACACACACACACACACACACACACACACACACACACACACAGTCGGTCCTGAACTTTGTAAG
Source organism: Myotis lucifugus (assembly GCF_000147115.1). Lineage (NCBI taxonomy): Eukaryota > Metazoa > Chordata > Mammalia > Chiroptera > Vespertilionidae > Myotis > Myotis lucifugus. Next base: position 2,529,496 of record NW_005871085.1, read on the forward strand.
GCAGACTGGAAGGCAGAAAGCATGGCTGCCTACAATTCCCAAATATAAATTTTTTGAAAGTCAGAACCTTCTCAGAAAGGAGACCAGGATAACCAGGATATAGGATGGTGAAGGCCTGGGGTGGGGGACGGGGGCGGGCTGGAGGGGGTCAATGAGAGTAAACAGGGAACATATGTAATACTTTCAACAATAAAGAATTATTTAAAAAAAGAAAGAAAGGAGACCAGGACAGATTTATGATAATAGGTAAGTAGGAGGAGGGCAAATACCTGTTTGGCCACCCATTACCAGGACAATAAGGAGAAAACCATGGAGGAAATGAGATGATTCAATCAGATCACTCAGTGGTGGCCAATCTAGCTGTCATTTGAATATCCAGTTACTGTTCATCATTCTTGAAGAAAGAAAAAGAGACCTACGCAGTTTTCAAAATATCCCAGAAGTAGAGTGCTCCTCTTTTTTTATATATGTATTATATATTTTTATTGATTTCAGAGAGGAAGGGAGAGGGAAAGAGAGATAGAAAGAAACCTCAAGCCCTGGCCGGCTTGGCTCAGTGGATAGAGCGTCAGCCTGCGGACTGAAGGGTCCCGGTGTCCGATTCCGGCCAGGGGCGCATGCCTGGGTTGCGGGCTCGGTCCCCAGTTGGGGGCATGCAGGAGGCAGCCGATCAATGATTCTCTCTCATCACTGATGTTTCTATCTCTCTCTCCTTCTCCCTTCCTCTCTGAAACCAATAAAGAAATGTATTTAAAAAAAAAAAAAAAGAAACATCATATAATGAGAGAGAATCATTGACGGCCGCCTCCCACTCGCCCCCAACTGGGGACCGGGCCCACAACCCAGGCACGTGCCCTTGACCGGAATGAAACACAGGACCCTTCAGTCCACAGGCCGATGCTCCATTCACTTGAGCCAAACCAGCCAGGGCTAGTGCTCCTCTTTTAAGATTCTCTTAGAAATCTTTCAAACTTTTGCTTTTGACCAGGTACCATGCTTGCCTCCCTTAGTGATATGCCTGGACATGGAAAGGATGTATCAAAATGATTATCCTCACAAAATACAAACAAATATAAGGTTTTAGTGTAAATTCCCTAATTTCTAAAACTCTATACCTTTACATTTTAGCTCTCCTGTATCTTAGCATTTACCCCATTCTCTCTACAAAAGTCCTTTATAATATGCCTAAACCCACAATACAGCTCTTTGAACTAAAACCAAATTAGATGTTTTGGGGCGATAATACTTTAAAACCCTAATATCACAACTACTCAAGAAAAAAAACCACAGAAAGCTCTCCTAAAATAAATCCCTTGACCAATGCTGCTTCTACTGAAGTATAAGAGCTGACTCATCCCAGTCAAGTTTTACCTAAGAAATAATGCTCTCATTGTCAAGCATAAGCAATATCTCTTAGCCCTGTTCTGAATGAAAAACAAATCTAAACATTGTTACCATCTTTCTCCTTAATGTCCCTCCCCCCCCCCCAATCAAACTTGCAGCTTTTAGGCTGCTATGAGTGTCCTCAATTATTCCTGTTTCTTCAACTTAACATATTCCAACAAGTATCTCCCTATGTTCAAAGCCCATATCTTCTTCACTCCCTTTTTGACTTGCATTTTAATAATGTTTTCCTATGTCACGAGATGACAAGATTTTTATTTTAAAGCCCAGTCGGTAGTATCACATGCATTTTATGTTCCAGTGCTGCTTCAGGTAATTATCAAAGTTAGTTCCAGGTTTCTTTATTTGAATTAGCTAAACTATTGGGATGTTATATTTCAAATGATGAGAGAGAGTTTAAGAGAAAGAAGGAATATTAATATGAGTAGTTAGATGGATAAGAAGAAAAGGGGTAGGATTAAAGCTAATTTGTGCTTGCTACTTTAGATATTCTTCCAAACTACAAAGAAAAATTAAAACTAAATTTGAGAACTAAGATTTTCAAAACAATAATTCTACTAACAGACAATTTGGTTCTCATGTTTACACAGAAGGATATATGCCATTATCAATCATGGCTGAAAAAACATTTCAAGCCTTAAGGAGGCATATCCTCTCCATAATAAAACCAACCTCAAATTGACAATTTCAGAAAAAGAAACATAACACTGCTCAGGAAATCAAAAGGCCTATGTTTGTGAACTGGCCTGCTGCCTACTACTGGTCGTCTTGAACCAGTCACTCCACTGAGCCACTCCAGGACTGATGTATACTGAACACATAAATATGCTGACGGGTGGTCTGATATGGAAGGCCTATAAGTCACTAAATGAATAATACAAAGGAAGGCAGGATGACTAGCCAGAAAAGAGGGTTCAACAGTCTATTTAAGCTCATCTAAGGTTTCTACTTAAACAAGAAAGCATTAAGCTTAGTGCCAGAAACCTTACTAAGTTCCAAACCCTTACATAACTGGATATAGATGACACCCATTACTCTAAGAATGAATAATGTAGCCTTACTAGAGACCTCTTTCCTGATTAGTGCCAAGTTTAGTGTTTGAGTGTGTGTCTGTCTCTAGCTCTAAGAGGCTAAGTATGAAGCTTTTCAAACCACCTACTGGAAAAAGCATGCTTCCCCAAAGACTAACAGTTGGAACTGGCTGCACACTGCTCTTCCTAAAGATCTGCTCACACCAACACATTTTTAAACCAGTAGCAGAAACAACTTTTCCTTCAAAAACAAAAACATGTTTCTGTTTGCTATCTACTACAATGTAATCTTTTAAACAGTGGCTAGATCATAACATCATTATAAATGATGGCATAGGAACTGGTATAAGCAATGAAACTGACAGGAAGCCAGGAACAGTACATTTTAAAACCCGTTTCTGTGGAATAGAAATGGTATGTAAACATCTTACTTCATATACTTTCTTCCTCATTCCTTCATCAATGTTCAACTTAAACCATCCCTGCATATATGACAACAATAAAACACTATCGGTATTTGTATGATGGGGGAAAAGACCATATATTTTAGTGAAGTATTCTAATGCAAAGGTCTGCAGCCTCCTTTTGTAAATTAAGTTTTAATGAAGACTGCTACCCTTATTCATTTACATTGTCTCTGACTGCTTTCACACTATAACATTAGAGTTGAAGTGTTACAACAGAAATCTTATGACCTGCAAGCTGAAAATATTATCTGGCCCTTTACAAAAAAGGGCCAAGTAACATTTAGAACCCAGTTCTAAAGGATATTTAAGAGTTTTATTTCATCGAATCCTTCCATGATAAAGGCAGTGTTAATCCCCATTTACTGATAGAGAATTGAGTGCCAGAGGCTAAGAAGCTTGCCCTAAATCACACAGCTGTATACGGCTCCCTCACCTGTTCATTCTCCATCAGGAATAAGCTGGGCTAGACCCTCTGCCCCAAAGAAATATTTGTTAATCTCTTTGACCCTCCAATCTAATAGGAATAAATAAATTCTTGCAGAAAGAATGATGAGTAACTGGTTTTTCAGGCCCTGAGCCTGAAAGAGAATTCTGACATGAGCTAGAAACAGAAATAGTGCCTGTAGCCGGAGTCAAATTCTATCCTAAAACAAAGAGCCATTTTACTTACTGGATCCTGTATAAGACTCAGAAACCCTGAGAACAACCTCTGTCCAGCTTCAGGAAGGATCCTGTGTTTGTGTATGCTCAGGAGAAGTGAGAAGTGTGATTCTGAAGAATGTTTCAAAGATGCCAACCTAAGAGCTTTAGAGCAGCGGTTCTCAACCTGTGGGTCGCGACCCCTTTGGCGGTTGAATGATCCTTTCACAGGAGCCGCCTAAGACCATCCTGCATATCAGATATTTACATTACGATTCATAACAGTAGCAACATTACAGTTATGAAGTAGCAACGAAAATAATTTTATGGTTGGGTCACAACATGAGGAACTGTATTTAAAGGGCCACAAGGTTGAGAACCACTGCTTTAGAGTTACAAACTACTTATCACATACATTACCCTCAATTGATCGTTATTCAGCTTAGTGATAAAGATGTTAATATTATTCCAATTTTACAGATAGGAAAGCTGAGGATGGGTATTTTAAGTTGCTTACTCAGGGCACAATATAGTAAATGGTGGAGTCAAAAATGCAAAGTTCTTAAATTCTGTTCTTTAGCATAGCTGTTCATTTGCAGTTTTAAGGTATATGTCCTTTCAAACTGTTCAGATAGATGAGCAGTCTCAGCTTTTAACTGACTTAAAATCCTTAACCCAAAGATTATTTTAACCCACTTGTTCCCTGCTCCCAACATCTCTGTGGCAAGCATAAAAGAGAAGATGCTAATGGCACTGGGGTCTCCTATTATGTAAGCATCTTTCTTTTATTTCTTTGTTGTCTCTTTCCACACTCTAAAACACTTTTCTATTTTTTCCTTCCCCTTTTAATGTCTCTAGGTCAGTCAGTAGCACCAATGGATACTCAGCTGCCAACAGTGAGGGGGTAGTAAAGTACAAGGGTAAATACAGAAAATGTACTGGACCTGGGAAGTCTTATTCTCTGGCCACTAACCTGCTATCTATCTCTCTATATAAAGGCTAATATGCTAAGTGTCCCTCCCACCAACTGACCAGTCAATATGACGCACATTGACCTCACGGAGCTGTGTGATTCCACCTTCGGCCGTAGGTTATGTTGTTGCTGGAGCACTTGTCGGCCCTGAATCTGGTTTACTGCACACTTGCGTTTGTGTTCCACACCCTGTACTACAGCAACTTTGCAGAGTGCCCTCTAGCACTCCGGGACCCCTCGGGGGATGTTGGAGAGCCGGTTTCGGCCCAATCCCCGCAGGCCAGGCCGAGGGACCCCACCCACTCACTCCAGACGCAGACGCTGGGGAGGGACCGTGGGAGGTTGGCTCCAGGCTGTGTCCGGCCTGTCTTGCCCAGTCCTGCCCCACCAACCACTTTCTAATTAATTTCCTTTCATACTAGTGCACCAGTTCACTAGTATGTTTATGATCCTGGGTAAGTCACTTAACTTCTTGAGTCTCTGCTCACCTACAGCAGCACCTCACAGGGCAGCTGCAGCACACAAATGGGAAAATACATTAGAAGGTTGCAAAACGTACCAAGCCTCATACACAAGCCAGATGGCTTATCATCACCCTCAGAGATTTCTCAATTAAAATCCTGTGTGGTGTTAAAAGAATGTCAAGATGAGCTTGGCTGTATTGATTTGGCTGTATGGATTCTTGATTCACAGACACACTGAATTTTGCTCTCTGCTTAGTGTCTTTTATCATTGATTTAAATGTTGAAAGGGGGACAGGGAGGAGGAGGGTGGGTATGAGAAAATAAAAATCCAAGCCAGCCAAATCCTAAATCTCTCATCCCCGTGCATACAGCTGTCTGGAACTGAGAATGTAAAGACCACTTCAAAGAGTGCAAAGCAACTGAGATGGTTATGCTAATCTCTTACATTTGTACATGCTTTACACTTTGTAGTTTTCTTTACATTATCTCATTTGTTTTTCACTGCAAACACAGCACAGGTACTGATATTCCCATCTGACAGATAAAGATACTTTATCCAGATAGACTGAGGGGCTTGCCTTGGGTCCCAGGGCAAGTATATGCCAAAGCTGGAACTAAAACCCATATGCTCTGATTCTCAGTTCTGTGCTCTTTCACTGCATGTTCTCCCTCTTTAGAAGTGATAACTCAGTAGAGGGCCAAAAACTCAAGAACCTGTGGGTCTTCTCAGCCTGAAACATAAGTCCACTAAGCCTTTTACCTTTAGATTTCCTGATCCTTCTCCTGGAAAACATACTCCAAAATACCAAGATGCCAGATTCTTAAGACATTTCAAAGTAGAAAACTTAAGGTTTTCAAGCTTGTTAAAGCTGCAGTTGTCCACGAGGACTGGGACTAGGAGATATCTGGTCACTAATCCAGAGTGGAGACGAAAAGTTCTGGCAGATCAAGCTCAAAGTCTACTCTCTCTGGAGGCCTAATGATGGGAAGTCAGTCACTCTATTTTTTCACTATACAATAGTTCAGAGGAATAGCCTTAGCCTAGCCCCTTTATTGGAGATGGTTCCATATCATCTTGCTAAATTTATGTAGTCCTCCAAATTATAACTATTGCTACATTGTGAACATGGTGGAACTCCTTTGTTCTAAAGCAAGGAATATAAATCACAACTAAGAACTATAAAGTAACTGATTATTTAAGAACACCATGACTTATCTAAAAATACCAATCTCTGTGGTTCAAGATAAGAATCCAAATCTAGAAGTGCTCAATACATACTATAAAGTATGCATGTACAAGCTATGGAACACCATAGAACACACAACACAACTCTAACCTATGTATCTGGAAAAAGTCCTTCAGCCACCCTATCTGACCTTAATGAACTTAGGACTGATGAAAGACAATTTTCCAACACACTGGTAGTAGTTATGCTTTGTTCTAAAAGGTGGCTGGATCACCTATCTTGTTTGACAAAATCTTTAAAAATAATTCAATTTGATTCAATATTTGATCTTTTTATGATCAATTTGTTTAGTCCTATAACATAAGATTATATTTGAACTGAGAAAATTCCCCACCTCCTTTTTAAAAATGTGTGCCTTTTGGGGGAAGAGAAGCACAGGAAAAGCAGAGGTGGGAGGAGGAATTAGACCCATAAGATAGAACAGCTTTACCTTGTTTTTCAAATACAATAACAAGGTACAGTGCAAAGAGCACAGGGCTTATGTGACTAGGTTCTGCCTATTGTTTCCTCATCCCAAAATGGGGTAGTAATCCTCTGTCCTACTACCTTAGGTAAATACCAAATGAGAGAATAAATATAAAATCACTCCATTAACTATAAAGTACTATGTACTAGTAAAAGCATTACATACTATTAACTACCTTAAAGTGTAACTTCTTGGGCTTTTGGTCATTTAATTACCAGGAAAGAAATAATCATGGAGTTCAGGATATAAATAACCAAGTAAGATGGCTGGAAATTTAGCACTATTTTTCTAGACTGAGGGTTATTATTGCCTTTATTTTAGATTGAGGATAATTATAACACACCTTGCCTAGAAACTAAATATAGGCGCCTTACAGTAAAAATTCTCCTAAATCCTACAGATGTGGCTATCCTATTCCTGGCATCTTGTGTGTGCTACTCATCACTGTTATCATGATCATGTGGCTATAAATTACTTGCTAAGCAAATGTTGCCAAATTCCTACATGTGTATTTATGGTTGGCTTCACACAGAATTCTTCTATTTGAGACTTCAAAAGCTAACATTGGTAAGATCAGAAATAAAATCACTCTAGTCTTCGCACTGGCTGGAGATGTGTGTGTGTGTGTGTGTGTGTGTGTGTGTGTGTGTGTACCCTTAAAGTTTAAACAAGAAAGCTTCAGGTTATACACATACACACAAATATACATATACATATATATAACTAATCTCAAGGAACTGCTGCATAACATTTCAAGGAAATATTTGTACATCTCAGAACAAGTGAAGGCCGCCAGATTCTAGGGCAGTAAGTATTTCTAATCTTTTCAAGGCACACACTGAAAATGTTAATATTAGCTTTTTGAATATTTAACATATGGGCTGATACCAATGCCCTCAGTTTAACTTGTCACAAGATCATGCATGGTGTTCTAAGTAGTCTGAGGAAAATGTGGGCTTTACTAAACAGTGACACCTTTACTTACTCATGTATGCTTGGATAGAGAAATTACAGACATTCCCTAGTTTCAACTACACTAATATTCAAAAAAATGACCAAGTGAATTTTTATAGTAAAGAATACTAATACATATATAAGAGCTACATGCTCAGGTAATAAGAGTATGCAATTAAAAATCTTAGAACGCTGACCTAGAGGACTCTGCCATGCTCATTTCTAGATGTCTCAACTTCCAGGTCCCCCATTTTTGTTTCCATCTCTAACATGAAGCTTTATTCTTCTGGTTCTTCTGTCCATTCTCTCCCTCGATTCTCTCCCATCCATTCCCCAAGTTCAGCTATAATATCTATGAGCTTAAATTTAAAATATACATTACCAATTCTGATATTTCTCTTAAGTTCCAGTCCTACAGAAAAGCCACTCATACTTCATATATCCAAAATTACATCTTTCTCTTTCCCCAAACCTGCTCCTTCTAACTCTTCCAGGTACCCAGGCTTGAAATCTTAGAGTCATCCTGAGTCTCTGTTCTTCATTTTGTGGACAAAAGGGGCCACATGCTAACCTGACAAGCTCAGGAACGCCTGCATGGCAGTCTTGCAAACTCAGAGACCTAAAGTAACCACAAAGGATGGTCTGAAATTAAACTTTAACTAAAAGCAGTTATGGTGGGCAGTTACGTCCTAGGCCAGTATCTTCACTGACAAGGTCAACCTTTACCTTAACTGAGACTATCTGTCTTTTTGCATCTATAACATATCCTTGAAATGTCTGGGAAACTTGTAACTTCTCTTTTTCTGGACCCCTTGGGGTACAACCTAATGTACCTGGGCACCAGGACAGATACCACAAATTCCTTCATTGTTATTGTTATCATGTTCATTGTTGACTGTTACCTATCATGCACCCACTTAAGTATGTACCTATCATTTTACTTTTTATCCAATCCCAGGAGTCCGTGTATCTCTCCCCCCCCACCCTCGCACCCCCGCTGCCATTCTCTGGAGCATTATCTCAATTCATTGAGGTTCTGCTTCCTAGCAACTGTCGACAGTTTGGCTCAAATAAACTCACAAAAAATTCTTTACAGGTTTGAATGTTTTTACGTTAACAATTTCTAATCAACTTCTAAATTCTGTATTAATAGTGCCTATCTCCTGATTTTCTTCACATTGCCACTAACTTTATTCAGGCCTTCATCACCTCCATGTAGTAAAAATAATGATGATAATAGCTAATACTCATTTAGTACTCACTGTATACCAGGACTGATTTTAAGCTCTTGACATTACTTTAACCTTCATAACAATCCAATAAGGGCTGTAAATCTAGTATGTGAACCCACTGCATTGTTCACTGTTTCTAGTGTCTGCTATTCAAATTCTACTCACTTCTATATAATGATTAACAAATCTTATAAAAGCAAAGCTCTGATAATGCCACATCAACCTATTACCCCAAATCTTCAACAGCTCACCAATGCCAAGTAGAGGCAGTTTGAATTTCTTAACTAGGTAGTCAAAGCCCTCCAACATCTGACCCAATTTACTTCTCCACACTTCTTTTTCCACTTCCTTCTGCCCGTAACTCATCTCCTTATGCTGTAAACAGACTAGACCACTTACTGCTCTCTTCAGCCTCACTGCACTTTTTGAACCATGACCTTGCTCCTCCTGTTCCCCATGCCTAGAATGCCCTTGTCCCTACCTCCCTGAGTCCAATGCCCAGTTAATCTACCCTCCTTCATTAAAGGTTTCTTCTCCTCTAAATTCTGTGTCCTGTGTTTGTACTTTCCATTTCAGTTTCATATACTTGATATACAATAGCTATCTCCCCTACCAGATTGTTAAATCCTGGAGTAAAGTTTTATTTGTATACATTTTTGAAGTCTCCATCCATGTATGGTGAATTAGTGAAAGGAAGTGTAAAGCATCCAACTTTAGAATTTTCTCAAGGTAAGAACTATATACCTTAGATAAATAAAGGAAAGATTCATTTTATCTGGATATTTCCAGTTGAGCAGGTTTTCCCTTTAGTTTTCTATTTAATTGAAACTATGGAGACAGATCAAAATGATAGCACTTTCAAGAAAAAAAAAAAGATAACCAGGTGAATCAGCACTGCTGTTTGCTGTAGTTATTTTAGTTTCTATTCTCCCTTTGAACTAAAGAACACAAGGTCACAGCTATGTTTTGCCTCTTAAAGTTAAACATTTACTAGGTGTGTTTTTTCTTTAGTTCTGTCTTTACACTGGAATTTATCTTCATTTCTTATCCTTCAACTGCCCTTTTTCATTGCAGGGTGCAAAAAATTTAATTTATAGTAAACACTCTAAATAGAGAAAAACTCTTTGTCAATTACTGAACAGTGGGGTCTGGCTTTGGGATGTGCCAAAGGGAGAGACAGAAAGATAAGGGTGATAATAAAAATAGGCTCTAACCAAGTTTTAAAGAGCTGGGCCCAATACTGAGGCAGCAGAAAGGACAGATTAAAAAGAAAACTAAGCTTCTGGGAAATACAGATAAGAAGTAGATACTATTTATCTGTGTCTCCTATAATTTTCAGTCACAATATACCTCAGGACTTAAATATTACTAAGTTACACCATCTAAGCTCTCATTCTTTCAATAAACTATAATTTCTGTTCAAATAAATGAAGGTGGTGAAAAGAAATCCAATTATAGCCTGGCCGGTTTGGCTCAGTGAATAGAGCTTCGGCCTGCAGACTTGAAGGGTCCCGGGTTTGATTCCAGTCAGGGGTACATGCCTGGGTTTGGGGCTCGATCCCCAGTAGGGGGCGTGCAGGAGGCAGGCGGATCAGTGATTCTCCATCATTGATGTTTCTCTCTCTCCCTCTCTGAAATGTGTGTGTGTGTATACATATATACACACACATATATACATATATGTATATATAAAGAAATCCAACTACAAAAAAAAAATTAAAAAATTTCAAGTATATTATGGTCTATCAGAGAATATGCAAAATAAGAACAAAAACCAAATCCACACTACACAAACACACATGTGCTGGTATACAATGCCACCTTGCTGGTGGTAAAGATTAAAGTTGGCATGATTAAAATATTATTTGGGGAGTATACTTATAATGATTTCTTTTCAGACTTGTCAAATCCTTGAAATTATCCTGGGATCTTTGTTTATTAAATACAGACTAGCTTTACAACTCACTTGAAGAACCAGGCCCAAACTTGTTTGGGAATTAGCTTGTTCTTGAGGAGTATTAACAAAAAAAAAACAAAACAAAACAAAACACAACTAACTGGCATGCAGGTGTTATATTTGTATACCTTCTTCCTGGTAATGCATAAAAGTACCACTTTCTCTGGGATACCTCAGCCAGGTGGGCAACATTAGCTTCCTAGCTGATTCTCAGCTTTCTGAATAAGCAACTGGCTGAGGCAAGAGATCTTCAGATCTCAACGGGATGGGAAGTCTGCTGCCACAGCAGACTTTCTAACCAACAGATTCTACATGGAGACTTCTGAACCTCTTTCATGGCCCATTTTTCTCTTTGTTCCTTTTGTGTTCAAACAGCAAACCTGTATAGATATATCAAAAGGAAGAGAAATAAGAAAAATAAAAAGGAAAAACAACCTAAAGGAATATAAGAAACATGGAATAAACTGAGTGGGAGCTAAATCTCTGAACTTACACAAACCAGGCATTAAAAAGCTGAAAGATTGAAGCACCTAAGCTACCTGGGCCTCAACTTCCTCATTTTACAAGAAGGGAACTCGACTAGATCCCTCAGTGACTTCCATGAACCTAATTTAAGAATATACAGCCCGCCCTAACTGGTTTGGCTCTGTGGATGGAGCGTAGGCCTGCGGAATGAAGGGTCCCAGGTTCAATTCTGGTCAAGGGCATGTACACTGCTTGCAGGCACATACCCAGTAGGGAGTGTGCAGGAGGCAGCTGATCGATGTTTCTAACTCTCTATCCCTCTCCTTACTCTCTGTAAAAAATCAATAAAAATATATTTAAAAAAAAAAAAAAGAATATACAGCCCTAGCCAGTTTGGCTCAGTGGATAGAGCATCGGCCCATGAACTGAAGAGTCCCCAGGGGTTTGACTCCCATCAAGGACATGTATCTCGGTTGCAGGCTCGATTCTGGGCCCTGGTTGTGGTGCATGTGTGAGGCAACCAATCAATGTGTCTCTCTCTGATCGATGTTTATGTCTCTCTCTCTCTCTCTCTTACTCTTCCCCCCCCCCTCCCTTCCACTCTCTCTAAAAATCAATGGAAAAAAATGTCCTCAGATGAGGATTAACAAAATAAATAATCACACACACAAACACACACACACTCACACAAACTGTATGCATGTATTATTAAGGCTAGGAATAGGCAAAAATAACTTCATTCATGAAGACCATCTATAAATGATTAGCTTTAAGAATGTTTTTTCGGTAACTGAAGTCTCCACAAAAGTATGTATATAGCTTCTTTAAAGGAGACCTCATCTTATTTTAGGAACAAAAAGCCCACAGTGACCATGACTGCTATTTTCAAACATATACATCCCTGGAACTGGAATTTTATTTGGAGAGGCCAATGCCAATTTTGCCAGGCCTTATTCTGTCTGAATATGATTCTGTCAATGCACAGAAAGGAGGCAGACATCAATGTTGACTGACCATGACTGAAAGGAAGTGACTTAATAGGACAGGAAATAAAATAGATCACAAAATATCCACCCCACCCCAAGGAGAAAAAAAAAAAAAAAAGAGTCCAAAAATAAGGGACAGTGGGTATGTAAAATGGGTGAGAACCAGATCTCCATGGGTTTCCACCATTTATCTTGAAAATGTATCTCACAGTGGGCATCAACTGTGTGACATTTATGTTAATGTTTATATTTTGGTGAAAGACCTATTTTTTTTAAACTCTTCAGTCCAACATTTATTTGCTTGCTACTACTGTGTAAGCTATTAACTGTCTTCCAAGCTTGAAAACAGACGGAAAGGAGATCATATGACCACAAAGCAAACAAAATAATGGCTCCCAGTTTACTTTATAAATATTTGGTACGTAAACTAAAAATGTAACTTCTGATGGTAAACATCTGCAACTATTACAACATACCTGAATTATAATGCAAATCTCAGTATCATATTGAAACCGGTTTCCATATTTTATCTGAGAGATTCCAAAATTTACTAAGGGTTTCCAAAAAATCACCATTCCCATATCATCTATTCTGATACCTATAATTTCTGACAAAGGGGTTTAAATTATTTCATAGGAATCTTGGTAAGGGAAGGTTTGATGGTCTCAGTGCATTACATAGAGTCATGTCAACATAAATAGGAATATGCAAGTGAAGGCATGTAGAATCAGTTTAAAAGAAATGTGTCGGATTTAAATAAACTCCTCTGTAAACATGTTAAAATACTGGCATTTTTTTCCTTTGATGCCACACCTATCATCATAAGCACTTACCCCCTAATAGTTTGAATTAGTAACAACTAAGATTATGTAGCACTTCACAATTTGCAAAGCACTATGACATACATGATCTCATTTGAGACTCACCACTAAATAGGAAGGTGCTATTTTTAGGACCCGTTTTTACATGTGAGGAAGCTGACACTAAATGGCTGACTTGCCCAAGCTCATAAAGCTGGTGACAGCTGTGAAGGGACCTGGATACAAGTCTCCTGACTTTAAATAGCCTGTTTTTGCTACTGCACTATGCTACCTCAAATACTGTAATCAGAGTAAATAAATGCCCAAATCTCAGACCCTATCTAAGCCTCCCCCACCCACACACAACCACCCCTAGTCTAAGTTACAGTTAGTTATAGAAGGTCTTTGCTCCTTATGAAAGTTGAGTTTTAATTTCTCTGGGAAATATTGATCTAGTATCAGCAGTTCTCAACCTGCGGGTTGCGACCCCTGAAAATACATCCTGCATATCTGATACTTATATTACAATTCATAACAGTAGCAAAATTACAGTTATGAAGTAGCAACGAAAATAATTTTATGGTTGGGGGTCACCACAACATGAGGAACTGTATTAAAGGGTCGCGGCATTAGGAAGGTTGAAAACCACTGATAGTTAAAGTGTAAATGCAGAGATCATATAAATACCATTAATATCCACTGGAAAATATCCTAGTGACCAGGGATTTTGCATAGGCATGCCTATATGCACCTTCCAGGTAGTAGGTCAGATTCTCAGAGTCCATGACCCTAAGAAGGTTAGGAATCCAGGCTAGAGATAGTGATAGATATCTCTCCAAGAATTGAAATCCACAAAGTTCTTAATATAAAGAGTTTTATTTAGGCCTCATATTGTGCCCCACTTACCTTCTGTCTCCCCTGCTCCAGGGCCAATAGAGTCAATTAGTATCTAGAATTGTTTTTTAAATTATATATAAAACCTAAAGCAACTGATAACATATAAATCAATGAATTGTAAAAAAAAAAAAAGAAATTTAAATTAAAATGTTAAAATGTAATCCTTAATCATACTTTCTCTTATGACATAACTTCCCAGAATGACTGTTTCCTTACCATAAGCATTCCAATTCCGAAAAGAAGTTTGACAAACATTACTTTGAACTCCTGAAATACCATTCTTCACTAAGAACCCTCTAAATTACACAGAAGACAAGGTAGCATGCAAGGAATTCTGAATCTGTTAGGCAGTTCACTCAACAATCATACCAAAAGGATTTAGAATTTTTTTGCTGGGGGGAGGGAATGGATAAGAGTGGGAGAGAATGAATACAGCCCTATTGTCTTACTGCTTGAAAACTCCTAATTTGAATCTATAACATATTCCTACTAACCACTCAACTTGAACATCACAAGTACAGTCTCTTCTCATCTTAAATAGAGCTTTTCAGTCCAAATCTGTATAAACAAACTTTGTCCTTCAATCTTTCAACTCCTCGGCAGTTTTTCAAGGTCACTTTTGCGAGCAACAACAGAAGCCTGCATCTAGCAACTTTGACTGCTATACCACTCCAAATGTAAGAGTCCAAAATCTAATCCCCTATCGATTCTCTCGGGTAAATCCTTTACTTAAGGGGAAGTGAGGGGAAGGCAAATCAACACCCTCCAAACTTCTCCTCTAAGAGGGCCTGCTCCCTACCCAGAGACAGTGCTGCTGGCTGCCACACTGCTCCACACTGAGTCTGCTGCAGAAATGTTCCAATGACCTTCATTCCATTCTTGCAAATAAAAAGAAAACAAAGAATTGCTTTTTAAAATCAAGTGCATCATAGATCTTTAGTACATGGGATGGAAGATTTCACTATTCACAGGAACTGGCTCGTTATTGATTAGCAACCTGCATTAGCTTCATAGGCTAAAAAGGAAAAAAATATTTCAAGGGCAAAAGACAGAGTGCCTATACTCTTAACTTTCCTATTCATAAAGTGCAGGTAAATTAGGACTTAAATATTTCATACAGAAAATGAAAAGCATTTTGCTCACATCATTTTAAAGACCTAAATCAGCACCTGACAAAATGTGTGAAATTGGTGGAAAAAGATTTGCTCTTGTCACTGCCAATACAGTGGAGAAGTATACTTCTAACCAGCATTCTATGTTAAAATGCGCATTTTTAAACAAAGATTATTACTTAACTAATTGGTCCTTATAAGACTCTAGAAGCACAGACAGGTAAATCAAGAAAGTTATGCGAGAATTTCACATTGGCATGTGGGCCTTCACCATTAGAACCTGCATCAGTGCAAATCATATTTTAACACAAATTGAGAATAGCAATAGTGTTGCTTCCATCTCTGAAAATACAGATGTCAATAAAGTGCATGGAAATAGAAAAAGTCTTACAACAACTCAGCTTATTCTGTAGAAAAGCTTCAGTGCACTTGAACAAAGGAAAATTATTTGGAAAACAGTTAAGTTTACCCAATGCAAAGAGAAAGTGCTTTGCTTCTGTATGCCCCTGAGAAATTATTAGCCTTTTTTCATGTACCTGATCTTGTTGCTCAACTAGGAAAAGAAATCCTGGTTGAAGGGCATGCAAAATCTAAACAGAGCAAGGTATTCTAGGTGCACCAAAAGGTATGCATGGAATGTAAAGTGGCCATTTTCTGAAACAGTGCAACTTGTCTACACTCTCTGAAGCTAAACAGTTTCTACCATTTTAACACAGAACAAAGAATTAAACTTACCGGGAACTGCATTAATTTTACATGTAGTTATTTATGTCTCCTCGGACAGGGAGAATTTAAGTCACTCCTATCCCTCCCCCCAAAAAGGACGGAGGAAACAAAAGGCAGCAGGAGATGCAGAAACCTGAGTCTGGAATGTCCACTCCAGTGAAAACCCGAACAGCTGTCCCCCCACCCCCCAGCAAACTATTCGCCATTTTTCTTTGTCTTTCAGCTGACCCCTGCCTCAGTGAAAAACTCCGAGGCTCCAATGAAGCCCTGCAGCCTCCTTCCACTTTAACAGTCAAAGGCATTCAATCTAGCATGCTATTTGACACCAAACCTTGCCTCCAGAGTGGTCCCATTGGCTGAACTGTTTTATTGGCTAAGAACACAAAGCCATGATTGGCTGTTCACGTCATCAGTTACCTCCTTTGCACACTTCCTGTTTTAAAGTTACCTTGAGAAGCAGAACAGGGGTCAGATCCAGACTTCAAACTACAGAGAACTTAAAGCTTGGAAATCCCTAGCAAATGCACACAGCAGATGCAGTAGGGCCTCAAGTGCTTCCAAAACAGAGAATACTGCAAATTTAGAATTGTTTTTAAAATCACACGAAAAGGTTGTTACAGTTCCCACCCAAAGGATTCCTTATTGGCTGTCAGAGTTCCATTTAAAAATTTAAGGTAATTTAACTGCTTCTGATTGGCCATCAAAGATGTCTGTAAGATATTGCTACAGTATCGTATGGCAGTAAACCAGAGAAGCAATGTGCACAAGATCGGAAAGTTGTGACTTAACTATCTTCAGTTTTCTGTTGAACATTAACAGAAGAAAAAAAAATTGGGTGGGGTACTCCATTAGCTCCAAAGAAAATACAGCTTCTTTAACAGTAACAAAGAGTGGTATCAATGGCCATACAATGGTTTTCAGGATTTTTTAAAAATATTTTTAATGATCTCAGAGGAAGAGAGGGGAGACATAGAAACACCAATGATGAGGGAGAATCATTGATCGGCTGCCTCCTGCACACTCCCCCCTCCCCGGGAGAGATCGAGCCCACAACCCAGGCATGTGCTCTGATTAGGAATCAAACCATCTCCTGGTTCATAGGTCCATGCAGGATTTCTAAAAAGGCATCTGTCATCGTGTCCACAGTTATTTTAAAAGCACATATTAATACCAGGGCAAATCACTTTATTTTGAAACAAACTAATCTAAATAGGAAAATTCTGGGGCAATGTATGAAGTTGGTGACAAAAACAGTGGCATTTCCAAAAAGTCTACCAGGAACCCAAGAGGGAAATATAATGATAAAGATGGGGAGGGGGGGGGGAAGACAAAGAAGATAGAACATCAGTGAATATAATGTTATAGCTTGATGGATTAACGAATTTATTTATCGTGGATTAACTAAATTATTTAGAGTGGTCATAAAATGTTGATTAGTTTTTAGTATTACACAGAGTTTGGTCCTGACCAGGTAGCTCAGTTGGTTAGAGTGCTGTCCTGATATGCCAAAGCTGCAGGTTTGATCTCCAGTCAGGGCACATACAAGAATCAACCAATGAATGCATAAATTAAGTGGAACAACAAATTGATGTTTCTCTCTCTCAAAACCAATCAATAAAAAAAATATATTACAGTTTTGATATAGAGCAGTGATTTTCAACCCTTTTCATCTCATGGCATACAAACTAATTACTGAAATTCTGCGGCACACCAAAAAATATATTACATTTTTGCCAATCTGACAAAAAATAGGTATAATTTTGATTCATTCACACTGGATAGCTATTGTTGGATTGTCATTTTTTTATTTGACAATCTAAGGTAAAAGAGGTTGGTGTCCCTGACTAAATAGTCAAGTATTGCATGTTTTAAAAATTCTTGCGGCGCATCAATGTGTCTCTTGCCCACTGGTAGAAAATTGCTGATACAGAGGGTAAATTTTTCTACCACATTTTCAAGAATAAACAGCAGGGATGATCTCAGCCTGAGCTATTGTAAATACAGGTATCCCCTGCTTTTCGAAAGTTCGCTTTACGCCACTTCATTTTATAAAAGACCTACATTAGTACCTGTTTTTGCTAACCAAAAGAAATTGAAGAGGATTTCTCTTTTACGAAGAAAAGCAAAAATAGCAGTCACTGTTTTGCTGCAAACACCTTAGCAGAGGGAGTGGCAGCATCAAGCTCCTTCCACAGGAACTACACTAAGCATCTAAGCATCAACCAGCTTTAAACTGTATCTGTGAGCATTTGTGCTTTATCTCGAGTTATTTGGGGCATCTATTAGCAAGATGTGTCCTAAGGTGATTGCTTCTTCACTTTACACTATTATGGCTTACATGGAAATTATCTACTTTCGGATAGCGGGGGAAACCTGCAATATTGTGGTTACTGAAGACATTCTGGGGTCCTAAAGTTTACCAGTGTTGGTCGAAGATTTACTTAAGGATTTTGGGTCCAACTGTTTTAAGAGGAGCATCCTAATATGGTGAAAATCCGTTAACATATCTTTTTTTTTCTTTTTTACAGAATATTCAAATAGAAACATCTCACTATTACCTAAGGCCTTTAACAATCTCCTCAGATCTGCTTCCTCCCACTAAAGCTAAGTAGCCCAAGACTAACTATCACATCTGTTTTACCAGGTAGACTAGATCTTTTCTAGAAATACCTCGGTTGATCTCATATGAGAGTTCATTATGGGCATATGCAGAGATTCGGTGAGTCCTGAAATAGAAGCAAGGCTGCCTATCCTATCACTTTGCCACTTTAATGTCTCTACACACATTCTACTCATATCCCACACTGATATGAAATAATTTCTGAACACCAACTAGTGCCAGGTTCTATGCTCAATACTTTATCCCTCCAATTCTCCAATCCCCTTTTATAGGTAAAAGAGCCATATATCTAGGATATATGGTCCCTAGCCATATATCTAGGATGCAAACTTAGGTCTCACCTAGGCAGAACCCTTTCCCCTGCATCACACTGCTTACCAAAACATGGAGCACTTCAGGACACATCCAAGGAAATACTTAGGTATCAAATGTATATACAGATAGCATAAACCATTATACCCAATTTCATTAATTCATTAATTTAAAAATCAGAAATCTGACATTGAATTTTATCTGTTGGTTAGAGATCTAGCTAAGTATCTGAAAACACAGACCACATAAATTGACACTTTTTTTTAAATCCTCATCTGAGGACATTGTCATTGATTTCAGAGAGGGAGGGAAGGAGAGAGAGGGAGAAACATTGATCAATTGCCTCCCATATGCCCCAAATGGGGTACGAACTCGCAACCTAGGTATGTGTCCTGATCAGAAATCAAACCTTCGACCTTTCAGTGTACTAGACGATGCTCCAACCAACTGAGCCACAATGTCCAGGGCAAGTTGATAGAAATTTTATTACTTAACTATTAAGAGTCTTTAGCCAGTAGCAAATCACATCTGTAACTTATAAGGACTTGAAATAACTAACAACTAAATCATTAGAAGTAGTGTACATTAGTTGATTAGAATGTCATCCTGATACACCAAGGTTGTGGATTCAATCCCCGTCAGAATACATACAAGAATCAACCAATGAATGCACAAATAACTGGAACAAATTGATGTTGCTCTCCCTCCCTTCCTCTCTCCCCCTTCCTCTGTTAAAAAAAAAAATCAATCAGTAAAAAAATATTAAGGGATTGCATGGCAATTTCACTATCGCATCTAAACAAGAGTTTAGTTATGCTAACAGGGTGTGTTGTGGGGCGAGTTCTGAAGCTACACAGAGTTGCAGACATTGCAGTTTTTTTCTCAAAAGTTTAGATCACAGATTCTGCCTAACTACCAGCCTGGGAAGAGAAAGCGGAAGGTCAACAGGCCAGTGTGTGCCTTATACACACCACACCCTCTTTTAACCCCAAAACGTGGGGGTCAAGTCAGCTTCAAGGAAGCAAAGAAGCTCATTTGAGGAGCGGGAGGCAGAATAATAGGAAAGACATTTTTACATCACTGATTATTAATCAGTGTCACTAAGGCAAAATAACACTCAGGAGTCAGGCAGAGCTGGATTCAAATTCTGATTCCTCTACTTATTAATTAACTAGGGGCCCAGTGCACAAATTCGTGCACCTTGAAAGGAATTGTGGGCTTCGAGGTGAGCACAGGGGCGGGTCTCAGCCCATCCTCCACACCCCCGCCTGGCCCCTCCCACCACAGCCCCCAGTCCCCTGTCTGCTGACAGCCCCGCTCCCCCCACCGCCCTCGACGTGGGAGCAATTGAGGCCAGCACCAGCAGAAGATGCGAGCAGGGCTGATGCCCGTCATGATTTGAACTCGCCTCCTGGTGGTCAGCACACGTCATAGAGACTGGTTGTTCGGTTGTTCCACCATTCGGTCTATTTGCATATTAGGGTTTTATATATATACTAGAGGCCCGGTGCACAAAAATTTGTGCACTCGGGGGTAGGGGGTCCCTCAGCCCGGCCTGTGCCCTCTTGCAGTCTGGGACCCCTCGGGGGTGACCACTTGCTGGCTTAGGCCTGCTCCCTGGGGGATTGGGCCTAAGATGGCAATCAGACATCCCTCTGGCAGCCCCGCAGCCCTCGGGGGATGTCCACTTGCCAGCGGGGAGCAGACCTAAGCTGCAGTCAGACATCCTTAGCGCTGCTGAGGAGGCAGGAGAGGCTCCCACCACCACTGCTGTACTGGCAGCCATCAGCCTGGCTTGTGGCTGAGCAGAGCTCCTCCCTGTGAGAGCGCACTGACCACCAGAGGGCAGCTCCTGCATTGAGCGCCTGCCCCCTGGTGGTCAGTGTGTGTCATAGTGACCAGTCATTCCCAGTCTTTCTGCTGTTAGGGTCAGTTTGCATATTACCCTTTTACTATATAGGATAGAGGCCTGGTGCACGGGTGGGGGCCGGCTGGTTTGCCCTGAGGGTGTCCCGGATGAGGGTGGGGGTCCCACTTGGGTGTCTGGCCAGCCTGGATGATGGGCTGATGGCTGTTTGCAGCTGGTCACACCCCCTTCAGGGTGGGGGTCCCCACTGGGGTGCCTGGCCAGTCTGGGTGAGGGGCTGAGGGCCGTTTTCAGGCTGGCCAGCGACTGAAGCTCCCAGCCTCTTTTTTCTTTCTTTTTTTTTTTTTATTCTGGGATTTATTTACCTTCTATAGCTGTCACTGGAGCTGAGAGCCGGCTCCAGCTCTGAGGCCCGGCTCCAGCTCTGAGGCCGCGGCTGGCTGAAAGCAGGTATCTGGGTTTGTTTAGCTTCTATAATTGAAACTCTGTTGCCATCACTGGCGCTCTAAGCTCTGAGGCCCCGGCTGGCTGAAAGCAGGTATCTGGGGTTTGTTTAGCTTCTATAATTGAAACATTGTTGCTTCCGGAGCTCAGAGCTGGGCGGCGGCAGGCGGGGAACCTTGGCTTCCTCCATCACTGGAGCAAGCAAGCCGCATGTTCGCTTCAGCTGCGTGGCTGCCGGCCGCCATCTTTGTTGGCAGTTAATTTGCATATCCTGCTGATTAGCCAATGGGAAGCATAGCGGAGGTATGGTTAATTACCATGTTTGTCTATTATTAGATAGGATAGATTGTATGGCGTTGGACCAACCTTGAGCCTCAGTTTCCTAATCTGTAACATTTGGATACCACCATCTATATCACAGAGCCAGGGTAGGAATTAAATGAGCTAATAACATATGTAAAGTATACAGTACTGAATAAGTACTGAAAAAAACAGAAAGTGTTAAAGTCATCCAATCCAAATTCCTTGTTTTACACAGGACTTAAGGTCCTAAAGCTACTATGAGGGAATGTCTCTCTTTCATCTCCAGCATACTCTGCAACCCTGCAGAAAGCAACTCCTGAGCCATAAAGGGCAGTGTGGGAGGACTACCAGCTGCTACTAAAAATCTTCCCCATTTTTATGTCAGAAATTCATGCCTTTCACTACCAATTCTGGCCTAGGTATGCCTAGTCTTCCAAAAGCCTACCCTTCGACTCTGCTTTTGATGTATCAGATTAAACCAAGCATTTATGTTGATATTTTGTGAAGATCTTTGACATAGTTTTTATTAGTTCTTGGCAGTTCTCAAAAAATAAACATCACACACTCTACCCCTATTTCTCATCAATAGTCACCTTAGTAGAATTCAAGTTGCTAGTGGGAAGTGAACTCAAATTATCCTAGAATTCCCATTTGGCAGTCTGATCTATTTGCTTACTATAGCTTTCCCTTCTCTAGCCTGGACAAAAAGCCTCCTGGGATCTCTGGGATTCCAACTTACAGTCTTCCCTGGTCTTGGATCTCGGCAGCCCTTCATACCAGTTAAGTACACTGTCTTGCCCTAAAAAAAACAGATCACTCTGCGACAAAACCAATGTCTCTGGTTACATGATTCAAGCTTTAATGCTCTTAAAGAAGGCAGGGTGGGAACTGATGCTCTTGGTCAGAAATTTGATTTTGAATCATAGCTACCTATACTTACTAGCTGTATGATCTTGGCCAAGGTAATTAACCATCTCTGAGCTCACTTCTTCATGTGTAGAGAGGAAAAAATAACCAACTAACAAAAGTGTTGAGGCTTAGGTAAGTAAAAGCACTCAGCATTAATACCTGATATGTTATAGGTGCTCAATTAATATCTAATTATATATTTGACTATAGCACTTATCACATATTATAATTACTTTTTACCATCTCTCTTGTACCAGAGAAGGGCTTTCTAAAGGCAATGACTGTCTTATTTATATACACGTACATCCCCAGTGCACAGAACAGATATATAAATCAAACCTAGCCTTAACCACAGTGTCAATGAAATAACAGGGAGTGGGGAGTGATGAGGAACTCAGAAAACTGGAGAGTGCATGTCCCATCTAAAGGGGCAACTACTACTCAGCTCCAACTGACAAGGGCCATGGAACAATGCTGGTCCACTGCAGTAAGAGTTTCAGACAGAATAAAAGAAGCAAAAGCCAGATCCTGGACACAAAAAGTAGATGCTAAAACAGCTCTTGAGCTGACATCCTGAGGAATGACTGAAGGACCAAAGTTATGGCAGAAGTTGGTCTCAACCACCATGCTAATTCCTGCCAAAACCAAGGTCTTGCTCAGTACTCCTGATCTTGGAGGTTATACTGTTAACAAAGCAGAAGCAAAAATAGCAGCAAAGAAACTAGGCTCTTCAGTGGCCTGAACATTTTATTGATGGTATCCTTGACTAACCCCTTGAGACTTAATAAGTAAACCTGGTGGTCCCAGGAAATATCAGAGAAGAGAACCTCTAGAGAAAATGAAGTTTTCAACCCTGGCTGGTTTGGCTCAGTGGATAGAGCATCGGCCTGCGGACCAAAGGGTCCTGGGTTCGATTCTGGTCAAGGGCACATGCCCAGGGTTGCGGGCTCGATCCCCAGGGTGGGTTGTGCTGGAGGCTGCTCTCTCATCATTGATGTTTCTATCTCTCTCTCCCTCTCCCTTCCTCTCTGAAATCAATAAAAATATATTTTAAAAAAATAAACTTTTCATATATTAGGATGGGGACACAAAGCCATATCATTTGAATATTAAATATGTGTATGCATTATTATATGCTAACTAGTGGCCCGGTGCACGAAATTCATGCACGAGTGGGGGGGGGAGTGGGGGGGATCCCTCAGCCCGGCCTGCACCCTCCCCAATCTGGGACATCCCTTTTGCAATCTGGGACCGCTGGCTCCTAACCGCTCACCTGACCGCCTGCCTGCTCGCCCCCAACTGCCCTCCCCTCCTGGCCCGATAGCCCCTAACCGCCTCTGCCTCGGCCCCGCCACCATGGCTTTGTCGGGAAAGGTCTCCCGGAAGGTTTTCCAGTCTAATTAGCATAATACCTTTTTATTAGTATAGAAGATGTGGAAGGACATCCGGAAGGCCTCTGGTCTAACTAGCATATTACCCTTTTATTAGTATAGATTAGATAGATGTATATAGCTGTTTGTTTTGCACTGATGTTGTTATAGGTTAGGAGGATGAGTTATTTTTTTACAAACACCTTTAATCCAACCACCCAGAATCAAGTATTGTTAGTATTTTAGGTTATGTACTTTTAGAGATTTTTTTCTCTTACACAAATAAGATATGAGGCAGTCTCCTGCAATATTGGAAAATATTATACAAATCATTTTGTAACCTTTTTCACTTAAAAAATTAATGGGAATAACTTGCCATATCAAATATATATCTTCATCATTTATTATAATTAAAATGTATTCCACTGAAGGATGTGTCATAATTTTTAACCAGTTCCATATTAATAATTGCAATATTTTCCATTTTAAAATATTGTCAATAGCATCACAGAGAACATCCATTAAACCCATTACTTGTACCACTACCCTCATTCTCTCTTTCAGAACCATTACAACTTAGGTTCAAATTTTTTAAAAATTATAGGCAAGCCAAAGAAAATTGAGGACTGTCAGATTGGAACTTCTGACCCATATTTTTCACCTTGCTTGGTCCTAAACAACTATTAGCTATTTCCCCAATCAAATCCACCTTCAAGGTTTAAAAAAAAGTGTCAACACATTTTCATAAGAATCAGACAAAAGTCTGAAGACAATCCTCAAACATTTTGAAAAATGACATCATTAGAATAAGAAACCAACCTAACGATGGTGCTCAGTAAATGGTTGCTTTATAAATGAATGAATAAACTAATAAATGAGACCTTAAGTGGATTATAAATTATGAGTTATTTGCTTTTAGAAAAATAAATTATAGTCTCCAAAGCATAAATTAAGACCAGTGGATGGAAAATTATTCTAGAGGGATCTATTTCAGCCCTCAAAAACTATCCAAATATGGCACAAGCTGCCTCAGAAGCTATGGATAAGGTTGTTAGCATAGGCTGTTGGAACACTTGACAGAAATATGTAAAGACAAGATGAAAAAGAGCAGCCATGTGGAGAAGCAAGAAAAAAATAAGCCCCGTCTTTGCAACTAGACAGATCTGGATTCTATCCTTCCTCACCTCCTTTTAGCTGAGTAACCTTGGGCTAGTTACTTAACCTCACAAAGGCCAATTTCCTAAACCGTAAAACATCTTGCAAGGTTGTGAGGATTAGGATACTTTCATTCATTCAATAAATACTTATATGTGTAGGCATTGTGCTAAGATCTATGGATCCTAAACAAGACGTAACACCTGTTCTCAAAGAGATTAAAGTCTATTATAACTGGAAAATTAAAATAGACAATTCTAGTGCCACTTGTTAAGAGTTACAATAGGGTCAAATGCATAGTCCTATAGGACCTAATCCAGGACCTAACTCAATTTCAGGATGGTCAGAGAAGGCTTCTTGGGAGATTTAAAATCTAAGAATAAGAGCCTACTGAGATAAAAAATCATTAAGACTCATAGTTAATAAAAGCATCCTATATAATAAAGAGGTAATATGCAAATTAACCCTCACACCCTCACAAGATGGCTGCCTAAGACCAGGCCAGTAGGGGAGTTAGTGAGGGATGACCAAATGACTGAACAAGCAGGCTGCATGGGGCGACCAGGCTGGCAGAGGGGTTAGTGAGGGACGACCAAACGACTGAACAGCAGGCTGCATGGGGCAACCAGGCTGGTGGGTGGACTGTGAAGGGCGACTAGGTCAGCGGGAGTGGGGGGGGGGGGGACAGTTGGGGGCGACCAGGCCGGCACGCAAAGGCAGTGAGGGGCAATCAGGCCAGCAGGGGGGTGCAGTTAGGAGCAACCAGGCAGGCAGGCAGGCAGGCGAGCAATTAGAAGCCAGCGGTCCAGGATTGTGAGAGGGATGTCCCGGATTGGAGAGGGTGCAGGCTGGGCTGAGGGGACCTCCCCCCCCTCCCCCCATGCACAAATTTCGTATACCGGGCCTCTAGTATAGAATAACAACACTGTGTCTGATAAACAGCAAGTGCTCCTAAAAATGGCAGCTGCTACTATTATTATTGTTACCAGAGGCCTGGTGCATGAAATTCATGCACTGGGGTGGGGGGGAGAAGGGGGAAAGGAGAAAGGGGGGTGTCGCCCTTCAGCCCAGCCTGTGCACTCTCTCTGTCCGGGAGCCCTTGGGGGATGTCTGACTGCTGCAGAAGCAGGAGAGGCTCCCGCCACCGCTGCTGCACTCATCAGCCTTGAGCCCAGCTTCTGGCTGAGCAGCACTCCCCCTGTGGGAGCGCACTGACCACCATAGGGCAGATCCTGCGTTGAGCATCTGCCCCCTGGTGGTCAGTGTGTGTCATAGCGACCAGTCGTTCCACCATTAGGTCGATTTGCATATTAGCCTTTTATTATATAGGAGGATAGGATTGGCAATTGGATTAGATAACCTTTGAAATTACATTCATCCCTAAGTCTGTGTTACTTTAAACATTTTTTTTTTCCAGAGAGGAAGGGAGAGGGGAGAGACAGACAAAAACATCAATGATGAGAGAGAATCATCGACTGGCTGCCTCCTACATGCCCCCTACTGGGGATTGAGCCTGCAACCCGGACATGTGCCCTTGACCAACCAGGGACCTTTCAGTCCGGAGACCGACATTATCCACTGAGCCAAACCAGCTAGGGCAGTCTGTGTTACCTTAGAGATATATCTGATATGTTCACAGAAAAGTCCTTTCCCATTATTGGTCAAGCTATCCTACAAAAAAGAATTCTTTTTTTTAATTCACAAACTCACTATGCCAGAACTGCTCAACTGGGCTCCACTACACACACCAGTCATAACATGAAATGCTTATTAGGTGTTCTCACAAACAGGATTCTATGGCCAAATAAGTTTGAGAAATACTGCATAATGTATCCTTTCTTCTTTTGAAGGGTCATAAGGCTCATGAGTACAAATACTCTGAATACTAATTCTGCAGTAAAGAAATGCATATCACTTTGGCCATTATTTTGTCAAGAATCCTTTTTTCATCCCCAGAGGACACTTATTCATTGTATAAGAACTAATAATGTTCAATTAAACAGCCTGGAAAATGCTGCTCTAAGCCAACTTACAAATTGTAGTGGAATGAAAAGAAGACTAAAGGTGACTCTATTCTTACCACCTTCCAGGAGGGTCAGTTTAACACACATAATGGCATTTACCTTTTTTATTTAATCCTACTGAAAATGTTATTAAATATCACCATAAATAGCAATCTCCTGCCTCCCAAATTATTGCCAACCAAGTATGCTTTGCTTCTTTAAATGCCCCTTTGTCATCTGATAATAAGCAAATTCTACACTATTTACCTTCCCGTTACAGTATTAATTTTAAAGACAGTTAAAAAGGACAAAGATGTTCAACTGTGCAAATAGTTTGTACGTTTCTCTTAAATGAACAGATAGTACTCCTGGTGAGGGGATCTGTTTTCTTAATTCTGGGTAAAAAAAAATCTCACTTCAGCCCTAACCAATTTGGCTCAGTGGATAGAGCGTCCGCCTGCGGACTGAAGGGTCCCAGGTTCGATTCCAGTCAAGGGCATGTACCTTGGTTGCGGGCACATCCCCAGTAGGGGGTGCACAGGAGGCAGCTAACCGATGCTTCTCTCTCATCGATGTTTCTAACTCTATCTCTCTTCCCTTCC
>NW_005871085.1:2557000-2590555 GCF_000147115.1 Myotis lucifugus
TATATATATATATATTTTTTTTTTAAATCTCACTTCGTATTGATCACTGGATAATTTGCAGCTCCTCGGGACAGGGTTAACAGTAATTAGGAATTGTGAAAACCTTCAGTAACTCTAAGAGATTTTAACTAATGAAATTATACAAAATATTCTATATTCCAATGTAGGTCCCATGAGTCCAAGAAGCATTTACTGAAGCACTGCTCAAGATCACTATTTATAGATCATACCCATGAATGTATTTAGAATAATTCTTGAGCCTTATTTATAATGACATACTGTTGATTTTAAAAAGTATTTATTTATATGATACCTTATATACCTTGGACATGCAGATTTGAACCTTTAATTTAAAGCTATTCTACTGGAAACATTCAAATGCAAAGGTTAGACTAGTCCCTCTCTCTAAAGTGAAGTTTATCCATTAGAAAGCTTTCCTGTATAAAAGAAAAAACACTAGATTTAGAAGTAACCTGTCTGCAAACCAAAAAAGAACTTCAACCAAAATGGAAAATACAACTCCAATACTGACAATGAGTACAGGTGGTGCCTCACTGCTATCAGGTACATCACTACTAAAACATGGGAGATATGTGGGAAGGGTACAAATATTGCAACCTAGCAAAAATTTCTGCAGGCAGAGAGATTTTTTTCCTGAACCATTCCACAATTTTGTCTTCCTGCTTACATCAACGAAAATGTTACCCAGGTAACCATAAAACAAACTTACAGTCCTAACTTCGACCACAATTTCTACATTTAAAAAAACTTTTAATGCAAATTTCTTTCTTGACAGAAGGATAAAATTGGTTGTTCTTATTTTAATAATGATTGCTATTTGCAAATATAGAAGTTTTCATCTCATCAGAATCATTACTACTACGAAACTGGGGATTAACAAAGGTGATCAGGAGACAATTTAACCCTAAAACTCCTAAACCACAACAGCACAAAAAATTAGGTTATTTCTTTCATTTGAAGTGGTTGTTCCCCCATGTAGAAATCTTACTGCACAAAACAGAACAGATAATTACAAAGGACTCCTCCATCAAGGAAGCTATTTAACAGATTTTATGCTATTCTAAAAAGAAAGGTACACTCAGTGACAGTCACCTAATATATGCTATTGTATTCATTTCTCAGAATGACTCTGTAAGATAGCTATTATTACCACTACCTTCCACAATAAGAACCTAAAGCTCAGGGAGGTTAAGAATCTGACCACCACCTAACACAGAGGGTAAAAGAATTCTTTCCCAGGTCTGACTCTAACACCAGCAACTACATTGCCCCCTTCAAAAGGCACTTTCTGGCCAAAAAATTTTAAATGCATTTCCTTCCATAATTAATCTACTTACATTATGTTACTTTGAGCCTCTGTGGGAAAACACTAAAATGACCTTGTAAGCCTTCCTAACTAGTCACAGTGCACGCATGAAAAACTGAATAAACAAAATGAAAAGAGAGACTGTAAGGCATCAGATAACTCAGTTTGCTTTGAGCACAAGAAATAGAATGGAAAAGAACAACTTGCTAGCTAAGGAATGTTCTTCCTAGGTTGTATGCCTGAGGCTGGAATAAACCTCAAGAAGGTCACTTGTTAACCTAATACTGTCTTCTGCCATTCTTCCTCCTGTGAATGAGGTAAACTTGTCAAAACACAAAAGGTGCCTTAGAGTTATCTCTGCCATCAAGTCAGTGCTTCCACAGGAAAAGCGATGCTCTCCAGCAGAATGAGCACTGGTTTGGGAATCGTGTACTGACCTAGACTTGGCTCTGCCCTTGTCAAGGTCATCACAGTATTGAGGGCCTCACTACAAAGGACAATCCTGAAAGAATTAAAGGTCAGTTCCTGACGTAAGATGCAAGGATTTTTCTTTTCTCACAATATCCTATATTGTGAGAAAACAACACAGAACACAGTGTTTAAGAGTAAGGGCTCTACAAGTTGTATAAGAAATAGGAGTACAGACCTATGTTTGAATCTGGGCTCTGCCACTTACAGGCTATGTGACCTTGAGCAAATTACTTAACTCCTCAGTTTCCGCACATGTAAAAATGAGGGTGATAACTGTCTACTTTATACTGTGTTCGGATGATATATATGTTTATATCCCTGTAAGCACTCAATAAAAGGTAGTAACTATATTATTCCCTGACTATCTTTAGTGGCTCAGTACTTCTGAACTAAAAGATAAGAGATGTGAATTTCAAAATTGTCTCAAAAAGACACTAGAATGCCCCTAATGCTTCCATTTCTCTGTAACTTTTCTAGTAAAATGAAAATGAACCAGTTTTGACCAAATGGAAAATGTGTAAGTCTACTTGAGAATGTTCCTGCCTTTGCATTCCTCCGCTCCACGGTTACTACGATTTACCTAAGTTTCAGAACTCACCCAGGAAGCCAAGTTTACTGCCTGTCAAGTCAGAATAGGGCTTCCGAAGCAGAATGTTGGAGGCAGTTAAAATTGCTTAGAAAATGGAGATAAACCTAAAGGATGGGTGGGACTTAATTGGTAAAAAGGGATAGAGAGGATGTAAATGTTATAGCATAGATGTGGAACCAAGGCAGATGATCTCTGATGAGAAGAGGAGTGACTTCTGTTTGGCTGACAGAGTTCATTTATAAAAAATTAGAGGCCTGCCCTGACCGGTTTGACTCAGTGGATAGAGCGTCGGCCTGCGGACTGAAGGGTCCCGGGTTCTATTCCAGTCAAGGGCAAGTACCTTGGTTGCAGGCACATCCCCAGTAGGGGGCGTGCAGGAGGCGGCTGATCGATGTTTCTCTCTCATCGATGTTTCTAACTCTCTATCCCTCTCCCTTCCTCTCTGTAAAAAATCAATAAAATATATTTTTAAAAAAAAAAGACTAGAGGCCTGGTGCACGAATTCATGCATGGGTGGGGTCCGGCCAGCTGGGGGGAGGGGACATGGGAGGTTGGCCGGCCAGCCCCACCCCCCTGGTCAACTCCCGGTTGAGGCGACAATTTGCATATTAGCCTTTTATTACATAGGAGGAGGATAATGGGGAACACTTCTGGAAAATGGTTTATCTTCTGGCCTCAGAGTATTCCTTATCAGAGCCTAGGGTCCCTGGGCCCCTGCACTCAGTACTTGGTGGACCATCATCACACCCTTCTATACAATGGGTATGGCGTGCCTGTCTGATTCACTCAGAAGAGTCCTTGTATGCCATGGTATTGTGCAAGTCTAAAGGCATCACGAATGGTCGGGCTCAACTACTCTGGTTCTTGCAGACTTTCCTCTTTGGGATAGCCTTCCTTTCCATATTGATTGTTTACAGACCAAAATGCCAAAAACAAACTTAAAGAAGATATCCAAACTTTTCTCTACACTTTGACATCCAACTTCATTTTATTGGGGGATGGTGTGTTTACTTGACCTTTCTGTTTTCTGGAAAGTTACGGCCCTCTAGTTATTCGTTAATTCATATTCTCTGGTTGGGCATAAGTAGATAATAGGACAGTGATGGCGAACCTATGACACGCATGTCAGAGGTGACACGCAAACTCATTTTTTTGGTTGATTTTTCTTTGTTAAATGGCATTTAAATATATAAAATAAATATCAAAAATATAAGTCTTTGTTTTATTATGGTTGCAAATATCAAAAAATTTCTATATGTGACACGGCACCAGAGTTAAGTTAGGGTTTTTCAAAATGCTGACACGCCAAGCTCAAAAGGTTCGCTTGGAAAAGGTTTTAGCTTTCCAAGTCTGCAGACTAACTTATTTGACAAAGCACTTCCAGCTACCTTCTCAAAGGCCTTGGCTGTGTTGGTGCTCTCTCCCTATCATCTGGTTTAAGCCATGTATTAAATTTGCTTGTTGGTATACTTGTGCTCCCACCATCTATCTAAAACACCTTACCCATACCACCTCCATCTTAGCCTATTAGGGGTTACTCTTTTGGTAAGGTAAAATATTTTAGAGTTAATCAATGGAAATCCAACTCAGATTTTTTAAATGCATGGTCCTCTCCAAGGGAAATTATGAAAATAGTATTAATGGTGCCAGGAACAATATAGTGCATTATGGAATGAAATGGATTAATGACTAAAATGCTGTGAATTGTCTCTCCCAAAAAAAAAAAAAAAAAGAAAGAAAATGTTTAAGTATAAATGAGGTATTAGAATTATTTGTTATAAAAATTAAATAACATGAACACAGTCTGTAAAGTATAAAGCATTAATATGATTTTTTTTCTTAGAAGACAAAGCTGATGTTCCCAAGTTTTTAATATAAACTCTGACCTCAGACTTCCTGGGAGTTAAAGATTTCTAGGGTGGTCAATTCCAAATGATAAAAAGGCCCAGCAAGTGGCTATGGGTGTTAAGGAGCTAATGTGGGATGAAAGTGGTCACTAGTGGTAAAGAACAGGTAGTCAAGAAATACTTGCTAAATAAAATATATATGTGTATATGTATGTTATTATAGCCTGTCCAGACTTACTAAAAAGAAACTAAGTTATAGATGCCATAACATTCTTATTTGGTTAACTTAATGACTGAGCCAAATGAAGCTAAGATGAGCAATGTACAAAACGCATGGCAAGCCCTAATGCCCCTCTTACTTTGACTCTATCTTCTACACTGCAGTGTAACTGCAAATAAAAGGAAGGAGACTCACCTAATCACAGCAAGAAACAAAGCAATTAAAACCTCCCCCTTGAAACCTGAATTATTTAAAAAATTTCATGCAATATTGGAATTGCAAATATCCTATCAGTTTTAATTTTATACATCATTCAGGATAAGTATATACTAGAATGAGTTTGGAGAAGGCACTAGGCTTTTGGATAGGTCCCAAGTGTTTGGAGACAAACTTCCTAAAGAACTGGTGATGTTTGAAAAAGCTCCCTACTGAGCTTTTTACACTAAACACTTCGTAGTTTCTCACTGCTTGGCATTAATCACTTCCATAAATAGACTATGTCAGCAATATCTGAAGCCTGATTCTAAAGTATGCAGATTCTTAAACTTTCTGTACATATTTTTTAACCATGATCTCCCTGGGTTCAGCAATTTACTTTGTAAATCTTTCCCTTTACATTAGAAACCAAGGGATAAGATTTAAATGCCTAGTTGAAGAACCTATATTCAAATGGTTACCATTCTGTGGTCTGAATCTTTGAAACAGTACTACAAATTCTTATTAAATTCTCCCATTCAATAAACTTCTAACACCCAGAAATCAAAGAAAGACAATGAAACTATCTGGGAGTTTGACTAGTCAGGTTTATGTTGACAGCATGATATAGCAGATAAAACTATAGGCTTTGGCATCAGGCAACTTGGATTTGAATCCCAGTTCAATCACTGAGTAACACGGGACAAGCTACTTAACCTCTCTCTGATCCTCAACTTTCTCATCTGCATTATGGAAATAATAATGCCCTACCTAACAGGAATGTTGTATTAAATATGCCCAAAAATGTCAATTCCCTCCTTTACCACTGGAAAATACTATTTAACTAAAAAATTTAGTTGCATTCACACAAAACTGACCAAAGCTGAAAACCACAAGAATTTCTTGAAATTGAGATGAAAACAGAAGTGTAACACCTATCTAAGGCTAGAAAGAACCACCTAACATGACAAAGGAAAACACAGAGGTTTAAATAAATGTGTTTCCATGACCCCCAAACCTTGGAAGACACAAATGTAAAACAAGCCAAGTCATTACCAATCAGTGGAAAAGGAATGTACCCCCAACAAGATGACTCTTAACTCTCAATTACAACAAAAGCTTTTTGAAACATAAACCAGAAAATGCTGACAAGTCCTTTTACTTAAGACAAGATGCCCAACCAGCACGACTCAGTGGTTGAGCATCGATCTATGAACCAGGAGGTCACGGGTTCGATTCCCAGCCAGGGCACATACCTAGGATGCGGCTCAATCCCCAGTAGGGGGTGTGCAGGAGTCAGCCGATCAATGATTCTCATCATTTATGTTTCTACTTCTCTCTCCCTCTCCCTCTCCCTTCCTCTCTGAAATTAATAAACATATATTTTTAAGACAAGATGCAAGAAGCTATGCAGTAGTTTATTTTCTTTCTTGGCTGCTTATTTTTCAAATAATTTTTTAAAAATGCATTTGAAGGCCTGGCCAGTGTGGCTCAATGGTTGAGTGTGCACCTATGAACCAGGAGGTCATGGTTTGATTCCGCTCACGGCACATGCCTGGGTTGCTGGCATGATCCCCAATAGAAGACGTGCAGGAGGCAGCTGATCAAGGATTCTCTCTCACTGATTTTCCCTCTCTTCCTCTTCATTCCTCTCTGAAATCATAAAAATATATTTTTAAAAAATGCATGAGGATGGGTGTATTTTAGGTACATATTAAAGGAAATTAATGAGCCAACGTCCAGAATCTCTGTCAAGAGAATCTCTGTCAAGCTCTCTTCCACTAAAGAGGAACCTAACACTATCCATTCAACAAATTGCCAAATATCTCATATTTACTATTATAAAGTGTAGCTTTGGACTCTCAGCCCTGACCTGTATCCTTCCTAGAACAGGAAAACTTCACAGAGAAAATCTCAAAATTAACTGCATGGTCATGAGCCCCAATAACCAGTAATTGTTCTTTTACTAATCCCGTGTGTGAAAATGTTCCCCAAATGCTTCATTCAGGATAACTATATTCTAGAATGAGTTTCGAGAAGGCACTAGGCTTCTCCCTCCTACAGATCTATCACTACTTAACGCCTTGCCTTGTGGGCTTGGCATTCGGTTATTCAGACTGGCACACCTATTCATCAGGATCCCTCCCTCAGGCTGAGTCTGTTTACTCACATCACATCCCAGGTCTGGTAACTGTGGGCTCCGGGGCTCCATCTAAACCTCAGGGTTTCAAAGCTGGCACTGTCTAGCGAAACCCCTGATCTGCTCCTATCTTCCTGATAGGTCCCCAGGGCCCTGGTGCTCTTTCCTCCTATACCATGCGCTCAGAACTGGCATCCATATACATTATGGTCACTTCCAAAGTGTGTTGAACTGCAGGTGTAGCACCCCTGGGTCTCGAAGATCCTCTTAGCCTGTAACTTGGGTTTCAGTGTTTCCAAGCCCGGCACCCTTGGGCCTAGGCCTCCCACTCCCGGCCACGCACAGGCCACTCCAAAATACCTGCCAGACCATCGTCCTCTTTCCCCCCTGAAGGCCTCTAGGCTCGCCCCAACCTCCACCCCACGCCTGCGCCGTGGGGGGTCATCACCCTGCAGCCCGAGCCCCAGACGCGAGCATCCCTGCAGCCTCCGATTCCTTCATCACCCCCAGGCCGGAGCCAGCACGACCAATAAGGTGCCAGGTCCGCGGCCTCCCCGCCACCAACCAATCACGAGCGAGCCCCCCCGCCGTCGCCTTCCGCCAATGGGAGAAAGCCCGCGGGCCGGACCGACGAGGCACACGGACCCCACGAGCGCGGCGGCGGCGACAGCAGCGAGCCCGGAGAGAACACAACATGGCGGCGGCAGGCCGGACCGAACTACAGCAGCGGCCGCGCGAGGGAAGTGAGGTCTCCGCCTAAGGCGGGAAGCGCTGCCCCTCCCCCCGCCGTCGCCGCCTCCGCTCACCTCTCACCCTCCCTTCCACACAGCTCCCACACACTTACACACCTCTGCTCAGGAGAGCAGGGAAGAGCCGGAGCCGCCCCCGCGCTCCAGCGGAATAGGGCAATGCGGAGGTCTGGGCACCGCGGAGGGGAGGGGAAGCGTGCGTCACGGAGAGCGGAGCGCGCGCGAAGCGGGGGTACAAACAAGATGGCGGCCACGCCGTCCGCACCGTCCCCCGGCCTTCCCCTCCCTCTTCCTTGGCGCCTCAACTCTCAGTAGCTTCCAATGCGCAGAAGCTGAGTTGCTTGAAGTCTCGCGAGAATTGGGAAGGGGCGACGACTCGATGAAGCGGAAAAAAATCCGAGAGCCTTTTGACTCCGCCCTTTTTAGTGGGTGGGGGCGTTGCCTGGTGACCTCTGTAGTGCGTTCTAAACTTGAGGCTCTGCTGTGATACGCACACTTTTGAGTTTTAAGGACTAAGTTGTATGTGCATGTTTTTTGGGGGGGTGAAGGACGATTTAGGGATGCCAGATTAAGTGCGCTGTTGAAGAAGACAGGTATCAGTCCCGCGAAAGGGAATTTAACACCAAAGCTGTAAAATGATATAATCTAGAATAAAGAACAGCATTTCTCATGAATAATCAGCTTGTAGCCTTACAAAGGACATAGGCATTGTTTTTTTATTATTATTGATTTTTTACAGAGAGGGATAGAGAGTTAGAAACATCGATCAGCTGCTTCCTGCACACCTCCCACCGGGGATGTGCCAGCAACCAAGGTACATGCCCTCAACCGGAATCGAACCTGGGACCTTTCAGTCCGCAGGCTCTATCCACTGAGCCAAACCGGTTAGGGCCATAGGCATTGTTTTTTACCTTCTCCCAAGGAGTGAAGATATTCTCCCATTGATTTTTAGAGAGGAAGGAAGTGGGGAGGACATCGGTGTGAGAGATGAGAGTCCCGCAGGCGCGCCTGACCTGGGTGGGGATGGAACCTGCAACCCAGGTATGTGCCCTTGACAGGGAATCGAACCCATGCGCAGGCTGAGGCTCTAACCACTGAACCATGTGGCCAGGTCCATACTTTATCCCAAATCTCCACAACTACTTAGTCCTAGGACATTAGTATTATTTTTACTTTACAGATGATAACTGAAGCTCAAAAGGCTAAGTAACTTGATCAGGTAACACAGCTAACAGGGGTCAAAACTCAATTTGAAGAGCTTCAAAACCTGTAGATAAATTCATCAAATAGGTATTGAATGGAATTATCTATAGTGAGATTATTAGTACATTAGGTAGCAAGCACAGCGAGAAATGAGTTTACTTCTGCTAGTGGTTACCTTGAATTTTACAAATGACCTTGGAGCCTTTCTGAGACTTGCGTTGTAGGAGTCCTCAACAATAACATCAGCAGACTGTCATTATTTCCTTCCTCTGAATTCATGACCCTGGTGATAACATAATTGTGAATAGTGGAATAAACCCTTGACTTGAATTCAGGAAAATTGTTTTCAAAATCCAATCTTAATAAATCTAACTTTAGGTACTCAATAAATATTTGATGAATGAATGAATGAATGGAATATATCCCAAGAAACCAGAAACACCAATCAGAAAGGATATATGCACCCCTATGTTCAGAGCAGCACAATTTACAATAGCTAAGATTTGGAATCAGCCTAAGTGCCCATCAGCAGATGAGTGGATTAAAAAACTTTGGCACATCTATGCAATGGAATACTATGCCGCAGTAAAAAGGAAGGAACTCCTACCATTTGCAACAGCATAGATGGAGCTGGAGAGCATTATGCTAAGTGAAATAAGTCAGAGAAAGACAAATATCACATGATCTCACTCATTTGTGGACTATAATGAACAACATAAACTGATGAACAAAAACAGATTTAGAGACAGAGAAGCATTGATCAGATGCTCAAACCTCAGAGGGAAGGTAGGGGAAGTGGGGGTAAGGGGGAGAGATCAACCAAAGGACTTGTATGCATGCATATAAGCATAAGCGATGGACGCAGACAACAGGGGGTGAGGGTGAGGGCAAGACTGGGGGATGAGGGGACAATGGGGGGATAAAGACACATTTGTAATACCTTAATCAATAAAAAGTTAAAAAAAAAAAAAAGAAACCTAACTAGCTTTAAAGACCTGACTTCACTGAGTCTCAATTTCATCAGCTGTAAAATGATCTAATTCTGCCCAGTCAGTGTGGCTCAGAGGTTGAGCTTTGACCTATGAGCCAGGAGGTTATGGTTTGATTCCCGAGTCAGGGCACAGGCCCAGTTTCAGGCTCCATCTCCAGTGGAGGGCATGCAGAAGGCAAGTGATCAAAGATTCTTTCTCCCTCTCCCTTGCTCTCTGAAATCAATAAAATTAAAAAAAAGATATTTTTTAAAATGATCTAATTCATACCTCCTGGGAGTGTTGGGGAGACTGAATGAAATAGTAAGGAGGAGTGCTTTTGTAAATTGCAAATGTGTTATAAAGAAGTTAATAGTAAAAAAAATAAGTTAGGTGTGATGATATTTTCAGACATGAGAAATGGCATAAAAAATTAAAAATGGATATTCAAAATAAGTAGTATATTTACATAGTAGAGAGGTAAACTTGGCTAATGGGGAAAAGTTATGTAAGTCCACAAATATTTACTGAGCATTTATTGCATATACTATGTTTGCAAAAGATGTCAAAATGTGTAGAAAGCAGCACCAATTAGTGTTATTATTGCTATAATTAAATATCAACAGTACGTAGGGGCCACAGTCAATTTCCCTCCAAGAGCCTGGAAATCAGGTTGCACTCAGAATTAAACTAATAAAAATTTACATAATAGAGGAAAGTAGCCAAGGGTGGTACTAAACATATTAACAACAGGTAGTGCTCCAGCAGAATATAGCAGATCTGAAGTCCTGGAACTACTCTTCTGTGCTAGGTGTAAACCCCTCAGTTGCTAGTTTGTGAATAGCAGGTCCCAAGGGATCCCACATGACAGGAGTTGTCAGGAGGCTTAGCATAGCAGCTATTTACCAGCTAGTATGAAGTTATTTCAATATTTTAATACTTTGTTATAATATTGACTGGTGTACACAGGGAATATTAGTCCTTGCTGTACCTTATTATCAATATTCTGTGCCCCTCTCTTTCTTAAACCCTCCTTATCAAGGCTGTCCCTAGGAGATTAGACTTCTCACCCTATGTCATCAAGCTTAGCCTTGTTTTAATTAATGAACTGTGAGTATAAATGGCAAGAGCCACCTCTGAGCAGAAATGATTGGGCCATCTCATGATTCTGCCTTTTTTTTTTCTTTTCTGCCATGAGAGCAGCATGTTCCAAATAGAGGTACTTCAGCTTTAGTCCCAGAATGATGTGCATAGTCACAGCAGACACACATGACATGTAATGTAAGAAATAAACCTTTGTTGTAAGCCATTGAGATTGTTTTAGTTGTTTGTTACTGCAGCATAACTTAACTAACCTAAACTGACTAATACAGCCCTGAAATTAGCTATCTATGGGGGTAAGCCAACAGCATATCTACAAACGTGATAAAAAAACAAACCAGCCCAGCTGGTGTGGCTCAGTGTTTGAGTGTCAACCCATGCACCAAGAAGTTACCGTTCTATTGCCAGTCAAGGGCACGCACACGCCCTGGTTTCAGGCTTAATTCCCTGCGGGGGTGTGCAGGAGGCAGCCAATCAATGTTTCTCCTCTCATCAACATTTCTATCTCTCCCTCTCCCTTCCTTTCTCTATAAAAGTCAATAAAAAAAATCTTGAAAAAGAAAAACCTCTGGTACAGGTCATATAGGAGGAATCAAGAAGGCACATGTGATTGTAATTTAATAAAAGAAACTTTAATCAATCTTGTCAACCAGTCATTCTGTATCCTATTCTGAGAGTCTGTGAACCAAAGGGCTTAATTAACCATGACAGCCCAAAACAAGGCAATCACAGAGGCAAGCACTAGCATTTCCCCTCTAAGCCCTATCTCCAGCAAGCCAATCTGAGCATTCAGATTTCCTTGTCCATGTCATCCCTATAGTGCAGCAGTCACCAACCAGTGGTCCGTGAGGTCCGAAAGGTTGGCAACCGCTTCAGTGGGTGAAAATATTTCAGACTGCCTCAGCTAAGATATGCTTCAACATGCTTTCCCGGTGTGATTCTAAGCTCACGCAGCAAATGTCTTGCCTATAGGGACAGAATTTAGTGATCTGCCACCTAAATGATTCTAGTTCTTTCGATAACTACATTCTTTTCATATAAATTAGCCTATTAGATTCTGTCTTATATAACTATCAGAGTAGCCAAAAGATGAAAACATCCATATCTGTGAATTTAGTGAACTTAAAGATGGTTCCACTCTGAGTCGCCACTTCTGAGTTTGCAAGGCTGAAGACCAGTTCTGGGATGAGGTAAATTCCTTAAGGTTATAGAGGGACCTATCAAGAGGGCCAGCTGAGTGACCTTAAGCTGTACCCCTCTTTCTCATTATGTGTTTTCTTTGATCTAAAATGAAAGCAGTAAGTGCTAGAGAGACATGATTCACATGCTGTAGGAGTTCAAAAGGGGAGAGATTACTTCCACTTAATATGAAATAGGGGAGGAGTTCAGGAAAGATTTGCAAGGATGACATTTGAACTGGTTCTTGAAAAATGAGTAGAATTAGGGGAAGAGCATGCCATGTATAGAGCAAATATGAAGTCAGGGATCAACTGAGGAAAGAGAGTAAGAGGAAAAGAAGAATCATCTGGAAAGATATTAAAGTCAGGTTAAGGCTCTTGGGTTTAATTTTTCCACCATAGAGGTAGTGATGGAACTTTTTGTTTTGTTTTATTGTTTTAACATTTTAAGTGTACAATTTAGTGGCATTAAGTACACTCACATTGTTGTGCAACCATCTCTACCATCCATCTCCAGAATGTTTTATTGTCTCCAACTAAAACTCTGTACCCATAAAACCATAACTCTCTGTCCTCCCCTCCCTCGGTTCTTGGTAACCACTGTTCTATTTTCTTTCTCTATGAATTTGATTATTCTAGGTATTTCACAGAATCATGCAATATTTGTCTTTTTGTATCTGGCTTATTTCATTTAGCATAATGTGTTCAAGATTCATCCATGTCATAGCATATACCAAAATTTCTTTTTATGGCTGAATATAGTATTCCATTGGGTGTCTATAGCATATTTGGTTTATCCATCTATTGATGGACATGGATATTTTCATCTTTTGGCTACTCTGAATAATACTGCTCTGAATATTGGTGTACAAATACCTGTTTGAGAATCTGCTTTCAATTCTTTTGTGTGGTGAAATTGTGCCCAGAAGTGAAATTGCTAGATCATATGGTAATACTTTGTTGAATTTTTCTGTTTTTATACAACAGTATAGTAAGAAATCACTATACTATTTCCACAGCAGCTACACCATTTTACATTCCCAATGATAGTTTTTACAAAGAGGGGTGACATGGTCAAAACTGTGTTTAGCCATAACCGGTTTGGCTCAGTGGATAGAGCGTTGGCCTGCAGACTGAAAGGTCCCAGGTTCGATTCCGGTCAAGGGCATGTACCTTGGTTGCGGGCACATCTCCAGTGGGGAGTGTGCAGGAGGCAGCTGATCGATGTTTCTCTCTCATCGATGTTTCTAACTCTCTATCTCTCTCCCTTCCTCTCTGTAAAAAATCAATAAAGTATATTTAAAAAAAAAACAAAAACTGTGTTTAAAGACAATCTTGCAGAGAAAGTAGGATGGAATAGGGTTGCAGAATAAACAGTTGGAGACTTCCTCAATAGTTCAGGCAAATTGGAATGAAGGCCTGAACACATCAATAGCAATGAGAATGGAAGGAAGAGGCTGCAATGCAGAAGCGGTGA
This sequence comes from Myotis lucifugus, assembly GCF_000147115.1. Taxonomy (NCBI): domain Eukaryota; kingdom Metazoa; phylum Chordata; class Mammalia; order Chiroptera; family Vespertilionidae; genus Myotis; species Myotis lucifugus. The sequence continues at coordinate 2,570,466 of NW_005871085.1, forward strand.
CTATTGATTGGCTATTGCGGGGATGGGGATCTAGAGGTGTTTAATATGACTGGCAGGTTTCACACCTGGGAGGATGGTAGTTCCAGCTGAATACTTCTGGACTTCTCCAGACCATAGAGAAAACATGAGTTCAGATTTGGACATGTAGAGTTTGAATTTTAAGAGGGACACTGTAAGCTGTGGGATGAACATTTTGTTGTCTGGCCTGCTCAACACGCTTGCTCTTTCAGCTGATAATGGCATTGTATTTTTCTTTTCTTTTTTTATATTGTAGAATCATCCTTCTTCTCTCTATGTAATACTAGCCCACAAGGGCATGCGGCTATTAATGTACTTCCCATGTCTCTAACTGGGGGAAGTGTAATCCACCAACAGCACAGCTGCTAAATTCTGAAATCCATGCTAAGCTTTGAATCCATCACCCTTCACTCCTAAGCCTCACTTCCCAGAGGCTGCTCCTGGCCAATGACTGAGCACAGCATGGGTTTTAGGACAAGCTTTTTCCTGGGATAAATTATACCCTTTTGATGGGTGACTTTGTCTCAAGGACTCCTCAAAGGCCTTGTCAAACTTTCCTTAGAACTGCACTGCAGTCTAAAATTCTTCCACCTGGAACTCCCTCCTTCTCTCTCTCCTTCACATAGGGTCAGATTGGCATTACCATTGGATGGTTCTCTCTGAGTCTCCCCCAGCTCCTGCCCACTTTTCTCTCATAAGTGATTTCCATAATAAATTTCTTACATTCAACCCTGTCTTGGTGTCTGATTTTCTGAGGATCTGAACTGACATGAGGGGAAAGAGGATGGGATACCTCCTATCATAATAGCTCTTCCATACCGCCCCAGCCACAGGGGTAGGCATACGACCCAGTCTGACCAATAACAACAATCACCACATCTTGGCTCTATGTCTCCTCAACTCAAGAGTCTCCCAGTGTCATTTGGCTCCCAGACCATAAGCTACTTGGTCCACCTCAACCACAGACATGGCCGACCAATTCTGTGTGAGGCCTCACTGCCCTGCTGCCCAAGGCCAACTAGTTGCAAACATGCCTGAGCATGAAGGCATCACAGGGGAAGGCAGAGCTCACAAAAAGCGAGGGATACAGAGTCTTGACATCCTTTGAACTCTTGGAGCCAATTCTCTCCAATATGTGTAACTTTGTCATTTTTTAATCTGAAGACCAGTTTTCCCGATCAAAACAAAAACATGGTCCCACGGATCCCAGGTCACCTCCATTCAATAGGTCAGCCAGGTAACTAGATTTCTAGGCTCAATTTTGAATTTCTGGGAAAAAGCTGCTGCTTGGGCTAGATTTGGCCAAGTGTCTGCTCCTGAACCAATCAACACTGTTGTGGAGTGGGACACGAGGTCATGTATAAACATGGTGGTGTTGGGGTCCAGCCCCAGCAGGTCCAGGGGTTCCCAAAGGTGTGGACGGAGTCGGCGAAGAAGGAGTGACACGGAGACACCATTCAGGTGATCATCATAGCCAGGTTCTGTAGCCAGGTTCTGTCTTTATTCTGTTACATCTGTATTTATACCAGTTGATTTTAATCCTATCCATTCTATTCCAAAGGTTAGGGCATTTCTTATCTCCATTCCAAGGTTACTCTATTGTTCTATTAAGCTACAAGGAAGTAACTGAAGGAGATTATTCTAAGTAAAGATTATGTAGCTTAAGCGTGATTGTTCGTAGTTAAAATGATTAATTACCCGCCTGGCACTTAGTTAAGGGGTTCTATTCCCTCCCTAACTCCAGGGGAAAATCCCCACCTGGGGAAACAACCTTTCTCAGAGAGGTGACCTTGGTTAAAACACATAGCACTAAGGAGGGGAGCAAACATATTAAGAACAGTATGCCATATACGCCAAGTCCCTTGAAACATATGCTGTGCAGATGTTTCTTCCCTGCAGCGACTATGTCAAGCAGCAAGGATGGACCAGCTTCCGGCATGGTATCCACTGTAACCTTGTGAATAAAGGTGTGTAATAGCAAGGTGCAGGATAGAGTAACACTTCCCAGAAAAGTGGAATTAGAGAGTTGGGCAAACAAAACAATGGCTGCCCATTCCCTTAGAATAAATAAGGGGAAAGAGAATAAAGAGAAGAGCTCAGAAGACAGACACTATCCAACCAAATGCTATTCCACACTTTAAACCAATGCTATTTGATAGAAATTTCTGCAATGATGGAAATGTTTTATATCTGTGCTGTTCAATATACGACTATTTAGCACTTGAAGACAGTACAACTGAGAAACTGAATTTTTTCCTTTTTTTCGAAACTGAATTTTTCATTTCATTTAATTTTAATAGCTATGTGTAGTTAATGACTACACACAGATCTAGACTGTTGGTCTAAACCTTGGGAAGGCAGCATGGAGTAATGGCTATAGCATGTCTTTGGAGTCAGCCTTATCTAGGTTCAAGTCCCAACTCTACTGCCTATTAGTATAGATTAAACAGGTTACTTAATTCCTCTGAGCTATAGAGGTGAAATATGCAAAGAACAGTAAGTGACATGTGACACCAAAAAGAGAGAAAGAGACAAAATATCTGCAAAGGGACAGAGTCCTTTGGATTTGGCAATTAGGAGACTCAGAAGTAAGACAGAGAAGTGTTAAAAGTGTGACTGGCAATTACCTGTCTTTTAGACATATGCTAAGTTTTATTTTCCTCTGGAGGAGCATCCCAGGCAGCGAGAGATAAGAAATACAAAAATTTTCTCTTAGTCCTGGTGGCCACATGGGGAATTGAGAATTCAAAGGCATGTCCTGAAGGTAGGGCTCCAAGTTCGAGCCAGAAACACAAACACTGTCAGTTGTGGGGTCCGGAGCCAAAGACCAAGGAAGCCACAAGGAAAGAGCATCCCACATACATATCCTTATTACATAGCACTTACTTTGTGACTAGATTGTAAATTCTTCAAGGTTCATCTTGGTATTCCCAGCATCTAGGAAGTTCCTGGCACCATAATAAGTGTTTAATTAACATCTGTAGAATGAATGGATGCAAGTAAGCCAGTTCACTCTCTGACTCATGGTATTCACTTATAAATGTAATTAGGTAATCAGAGGGAGAAAATTCTGCAGTGAGAAGGTGCCAGGGAATCCCTCTTGGCTTGGGAACTGTAAGGTCCTTAACATACTGCCTGGCACAGAGGAATCCTATATAATAAAAAGGGAATATGCAAATTGATCCTCACTCCACCACAAAGGTGGCAGCGCCCACAGTGGAGGTGGGGGGAGGGGGTTTTTTGTAACACAAGATGGCTGCACCCACAGCGGAGGCCGAGTTCCCGTAATGAGCCTTAACGAACAATCAGCAGGGACCTGAGGCTGCGCCACCCCCTCGCTCCTGTGGGGCTTGACAGGGGACCTCAGGCCACACACCCCGCCTTGGCACCCCTGGCCCCGGCACCAGGTCAGGAAGGCTGCGCGCATCCCCCCGCCCCCCATGGAGCTTGACTGGGGGGGGGACCTCAAGATGTGTTCCCCGCCCTGGTGCTGGGCCAAGGGACCTCAGGCCACGCCCCCTGCCCATCGGGGCTTGATGGGGACCTCAGGCCATGCCCCCCTCTCGGTGGGGCTTGACAGGAGACCTCAAGGCACGCCCTCCACCCTGGCGCTGGGCCAGGAGACCTGAGGCTGTGCCCCCTGCCCAGCAGGGCTTGACAAGGGTGGGACCAGCCAAGTTTGGATCTAGCCCAATGAGGGGGTGGGGGCTGGCCAGGTCTGGGTCTCCCACGATTTTGTGGCACACGTGGGTGGGCAGGGACTTGACTTTGGGTCCCATGGTGTGCCCCAGAATCTGACAGGAGGAAGATTTTTATATACATTTTACTAATTTTCTTTCATCTCTGACACTTCTATTATAGAGAAAGGGCAAATAGCAATATTAAAATATTTCCTCTATTTAATCCCCTTTTAATGTGCATGCATTTCATGCACCAGGCCACTAGTTGCTCAATAAGTGGTTACCATGCTAATTATTATTAGTGGGGGAATAAGATTTTGTACAAGGATGGGGAAGGCCTTGATAATAAGCACTAACTGTGTTGACCTTATTTAATCCTTAAGCCAACTTGATGAAATAGACTTTATTACACTAATTTTACAGATGAGAAAACTTAAAGAAATGTGTTTTATCTAAAGTTAACCAGCCCCCCCCAAAAAAGTAAAAATAATAATAATAATAATAATAATAATAAAGTTAACCAGCTCAGAAATGGCAAGCCAGTGTTGAACTTACCTGACACTAAAGTCCAGTTTCCAGCAACAAAGATTTAGGATCCAGGATTCTCAAAAGGGGAGTTTAAGAAGGAAAATAGTTCTAGGATCAAAATTCACTTCTGATTTCTATCCATTCACACAAATCTCAATGCCGCCTTCTCCCTTCCTCGCCCACTACTTGCCTTCTTGCCAAGATCCTCATCTGTTCTACTGAGCTCAACTCTGGGTCACCCTTCTGCTTCCTGTCTCATTCAACCATGACTACTCTGGTTTGGCCCAAGGAACTGGGAGTTGAAATGGGGTCAAAGAAAGCTTTGTGTTTTTTGGTTTGTTTTTGTTTTTAAGAAGAGAGACTCTAGAGCAATTTTGTAAACTAAGTATTTCAGTAGACAAGCAGAATTTGACAATGCAGAAAAGAGAGAATATCTGCAGATGTAAGTTCTTGGGGTCCTCAGCACAGGTTGGGCAGAGTTTGGCCTTGGGTAGGAGCTGGGACACTGTGACTTTCCTTTAGAACGAAGGAAGATAGAGAATATGCTTTGAACAGAGCAAGAAAATTAGTAAAGGTTAGGATGCTTAAAATCAAGAGTTAAGTTTTATGGCAACTGATGATGGCATGGTGTATATATAGGACAGTGTTTTTCAAATTACAAGTCATAACCCATTAGTGGATTATTAAATTATTTAGAACTTTGAAACCAGCTTTATTTTAAACAGAGTAGAATAGAGTTGAAAATTTGAATTAGTTGCATATAGCAAGGGTAAATACTATGAAAACTATTGTGAAACTTTTGTTTCAGTTATATATACAGCTATGTGTGTACTGGTCACACTGTACAATTTATTTAGGGTACAGTAAAAAAAAAATATTTAAAAGCCACTGGCCTAGGATGTGACCATGAGAAAAGTGGCTGATTCCTAGAACTTTCTCTTCCAGAGTTTTTATTATTATTATTATTATTATTATTATTATTATTATTATTATATTTTTATTTATTTCAGGGAGGAAGGGAGAGGGAGAGATAGAAACATAAATGATGAGAAAGAATCATTGATCGGTTGCTTCCTGCACACACACCCCTACTAGGGATCAAGCCCGCAACCCAGGCATGTGCCCTGACCAGAATCCAACCATGACCTCCTGATTCATAGGTCAATGCTCAACCACTGAGCCATGCCAGCTGTGCTCTTCCAGAGTTTTCCATGATGCTTGTAAATTGGTCTTGCTTTGTGACAGATAATAAGCACCCTAAAGGGCATGAGCCTGATCAACTATACCAGAGCTTCCTAAGCAGTGGCCATAGCATGCGGGTTCCATATGTGCCCCAAATTAATCTCCTAGTCTTCAGGGCTACTCTTTCTTTCCGGTTTCTGCTCCCCTACTGCCCTAAGATGACTGCCATCAAATGCCAGGGGCTGCATACTTCCTCATTCATGGTTAGTGAGGAAGAGAGTCTATGTGCCAGTCTTCTCAGCAAAAATCCTGAAATTCACTCTGGACTGGCTGAGTCCATATGACCCTGAACCAATTGTTCTGGCCAGTGGGATCGACGGACTCAGCCCTGCTCTACCCTGATGGAGTTGCTTCCTAGAAACACATGGATCCTGAAAGGAACTCAGGGGCTGTTGAAAGGGTGAAGTGGAAAAATGAGGTTATCAACTAATGTTCAATTCATATGGCTTTTAACGTGCCAAAACTAGCCCTAGCCGGTTTGGCTCAGTGGATAGAGCATATGCCTGTGGACTGAAGAGTTCCGGGTTTGATTCCTCCAGTCAAGAGCATATGCTCGGGTTGTGGACTCGATCCCCAGTAGGGGACATGCAGGAGGCAGCTGATCAATGATTTTCTCTCATCATTGATGTTTCTATCTCTCTCTCCCTCTCCCTTCCTCTCTGAAATCAATAAAAAAATATATTTTTTTAAAAAGTGCCAAAACTAGTTGAAAGTTCTAATAGCATTTGTCTGTTTGTTCTAGCCTTTCCATGCTCTGCGTTGTACTGAAGAGTTCTGGGTCCTGAAAACTACATTTCCCAGACTGGTTACCAACTGACTTCCTGTCAATAGATTCAGCCAATGGGAAGTACAGGTGGGAAACTGGCTGGAGATGGGATGGTAGAAGGAGAGGTGAAGCCATTGTTCCCTCTGCATCCACTTGAGACTCTGGCAGCAGCTGGTAGTTATGGGCTCAGAGACCTTCAGTGTTTCCGGCAGTGGTGGGCTACTGCCACAGGCTGCAGCAGTGTCAGTGGTACTGGAGGGGCAGGAATAGGTAGCTGTTGGCTCCAGTGAGCTCTGTCAATTCTGCCAGCAGCAGCATTTCAGAAACATTGCTCCAGTAGTGTCAGCAGCAAGTGTACTTCAGGGTCTAGTAACACCCTTCCAGTTGACTGTCCAGGCCTAGGGGTGATAGAAGCTTCCTACAGCTACAAATCTCTAGTTTGCCTACCTTACCATTTTGCACCTTCAAGCTGACATGCTTCTAACCAGTTCTCTGAAATAAATTCCCTCTGTTGGAAATTCCAAGCACATTTTCTGTTTTCTTGTCTTCACCCCAACTGACACAGTGTTGCCCTAACCATTGAATAGGCTGACTGCCATGACTAATTTCCCAGTTATGCTGTTTGCAGTTGTTGAGCTGGGTGATGCCACAAGAGAAGCATGCTAAGCTCTCCACTGGGGCATTGGGAAAGAAGCAGGGAGGGGCCTGGAGTAAGCAGAGATGAAGCCTCCTAATCCTTTTCTTTCCTCGCCTATCCCTAACTATTAGAACTGTGTGATCGAGAACTTATTGCTTACTTCCCAAGATAACTGAGGGATAGGCTCCGGAACGACTGGGTGGGAGTGAAGCAATGAGTACAATTGGCAAGGGGACCCCAAACAAAGGGCCTAGGAAAGGTGGTCCTTGCTTTTGAGTAGAGTTTAGGAAAGGAGGAGGGACAAGTACTATTACTTCTGCTTCCTCTTTTTCAGAGGTGCTGATGGAGGGAATGACTAGTGGTTCTCAACCTTTCCAGTCTTACCTCCCACCAAGCACTCTTTAATCAAAACAAAAAACCTGACTCTCCCAATGGCATTTACTACTATCCTTGCCAATACCTGAAGAACTGTTACGAAATCCTTATATCTAACCTGGCTTACATCTGTGGGTTCCTGGTGCTACCCAAACCATTATGGGGTAACCACATCTTTGTAGGGACTGATGGGGTAAGACTGTGAATGACTCCTGGAAGTCTCAATGGTACAGCAGTGCCAAGAATACCACTTCTATCAGAGACCCCTTGCCATGACAAGTTGTGTTTTGCAAGGTGGTCCTAGTCAAGTCTTGCTTAAATGTGATCCATGATTAGAAACCTTTTAGATCCAACTCAGCCATTAACTTGCTCTGTGATCTTGGGCAAGTCACTTCATCAAGCTCAGTCTCAATATTTCCATCAAATTAAAAAAAGAGCTAAGGGATAATTTCTCTAAATTCTTTTAAAATAAATTGTTTTAAGGGGGTCAATGGGATAGAAGAAATTATAGGTATTATCCTCTATCCCTCCTTCTTGCCTATTTCCTCTGGTTTCTGTAGCAAATAAGATAATATGCATTAAAATGCTCTGAAAAGTACAAAGCTCTATACAAAAGCAAGGAAGTATTATTATCAACATAGTTGTTAGCTTAGAAGGATGAAGGCAGGGCATAGGCCCAGAGCCAAACAGCTGGAAGGCAGGACAGCTTAACACCAAAGAAGGAAACGTTCTTTGTTCAAATTCTACCTGGAGGGGCACTTTCTTTGGAGCAGACCTGGCACTGAAATCCTCTGAAATGCGGAAGTGGGTCCAGGAAAGTGTTAAGAAGGTAGGTAGGGCATTCAGCAGCTAAAAGACACTGGACAAGCACCAGCTCTGGTTCTTCAGTTCCTTTGTGATTCAACAAAAGATGCAATGGCAGGGGAAGGCGGATTGTACCAGCAGGACTCAGGTTCAAAGTCAGACTTTTTTGGCTTCTCCCATAGGCTCTTTAACCAGCCACCAAGCTATTTTGGGAGCCCGATGTCATGACACTCTGTAACTAATACTGAATTTAGTTGCCAACAACTTAAAAACCATTATCTCTACGTGGTGTTCAAAGAGAAGACCTTAGAGATGGTCTAGTCCAGCCGTGGGCAAACTACGGCCTGCGGGCCGGATCCGGCCCGTTTGAAATGAATAAAACTAAAAAAAAAAAAAGACCGTACCCTTTTATGTAATGATGTTTACTTTGAATTTATATTAGTTCACACAAACACTCCATCCATGCTTTTGTTCCGGCCCTCGGGTCCAGTTTAAGAGCCCATTGTGGCCCTCGAGTCAAAAAGTTTGCCCACCCCTGGTCTAGTCAAACTGAGGCCCAGAAAGAGGCAGAGACTTGCCGAAGTAACTAGTAGAGTCAGTCTCATCGAGCTGCAAGGAACAGAAGCCAACTCAATCTAGCTCAAATATAAAGGAGTTTCTTGCAAGGACTGAAACTGAAACACCAACTGGAACAAGGCAGGGCTAGGATTCAATCTCCCTCTCCTCACACCCTCCCCATCTCTGCATAGGGCTGCTACTTTCTCCTCTACCCACCAAGACTTCTGCTTACTTTTGGTCTCTGCCCCCTCTTATCTCGATTTGCACATGGCCTGTCTCAGATTGTTGTGCTAGGCCAGTGGTCGGCAAACTCATTAGTCAACAGAGCCAAATATCAACAGTACAACAATGGAAATTTCTTTTGAGAGCCAAATTTTTTAAACTTAAACTATATAGGTAGGTACATTGTTATTAACTTAATTAGGGTACTCCTAAGCTGGTCTTTGCTAAAAACATCCTCAATCTGATTGAGGCATGTTCGCTGAGGTCGACCCCTTCCAACTCTCCCATCCTCAATTTGTGTATGAATCGCGCGCGCCTCCCCGGCGCTGTGTATCCTGCCGCCCGCCTGCGCCACGTCTCCCGTCGCCCGACCGACTGACCGACCCACACCCCCCACTTCTTCTAAGGCCACTTCTTCAAAATAGACTCACCCCAGCCGAAAACCGACTTCTGCGCATGGGCCACGAAGTTTCAATCGCACTGTAAGTGCACGCCCGCATGTGGTATTTTGTGGAAGAGCCACACTCAAGGGGCCAAAGAGCTGCGTGTGGCTCGCGAGCCGCGGTTTGCCGACCACTGTGCTAGGCCATTAGTTAAAGGTCATCAGCTAATATATGAAATGGTAACACTTGGCTCTGGTGCTGGCCCCATCCATCTGCTCCAATCTAGAGGCTGGAGGGGCCAAGTGGTCGCAAGCATGGCCCCAACAGAGTTGTGGTCTGGACAGCTTTTCTTCAAAGTGGTGTGAATCAGGCAGGCACTGTACAGTCACCGGGACCATGTGACTGGAGGCCAAGGCTCCAGATTTTTTGCCCAGAATTTTTTTCCCTTGAACTTATCATTTCTTTTCTTTATTTATGCACCAGACATGTCTTAATGCCCATTAAATGTCATTCATAAAGATCTTCTTTCTCCTCTTCTCTTCCTCCTCCTCCTTGCCCTGAGGAACTTATGATATAGTGAAGATAAAGGCAGGAAAATAATTAGAATATCTGAGTGCTTTAGAAGCAGTATAAATAAAGTAATAATACCTGCCACTTATTGAATATCCTGTATCAATCATTGCTGGTCACTTTGCATACATTTTCTCTTTGATCTTTATGGCTGCCCTGTGAAGTCAGCACCACATTTTACACATGTGGAAACAGGCTCAGAGAGCGGTGCACAGATCATAAACAACACAGCTGAACTCTGACGCCAAAGCCTGTCCCATTAACCACTGTGCTATGCAGCCTTGGTCATGCTGTTAGAGCATGGAGGGCCAACTTGGCCTAGGGAGGAGCAGAGATAACTGGGAAGAGCAGTAGACTTCCAGGAAGAAGTGATAACTGAGCTGAGCCTTAGAGCAGTGCCAGCTTTTATCAGGCAAATGTGGATCGGGACTGAACAGCACTAAATGAGCACGGAGGAGCACCTGGCGGGCTGGAGTGGGGACGTGAGCAGGGAGCAGGGCATGCCCCCGAGAGTGAGAGACTATCTAGATTTGTGCCCTCGGTGCCTCATTTGTTCCACCCTCATCCAAGCCCTGGCAGAGAGTATGCAGGTCATGAGGATCAAAGAGGACAAGGATCTAAGAGAAGACAGATTCAATAGAGCTTAATTCAACTACTATTGTTTGGGAACTTTGTTCCTGAAATGGACTCAAGGTGCATGAGTAGAGTCCAGAGTGAAAATTTTACCCAGCCGGTATGGCTCAGTGATTGAGTGTCAACCCAGGAACCAAGAGGTCACGGTTCAATTCCCAGTCAGGGCGCATGCCTGGGTTTCAGGCTTGATCCCCAGTAGGGGGTGTGCAGGAGGTAGCCAATCAATGATGTTCCTCTCTCATCAATTTTTCTTTTTTCTTCTTTTTCTCTTTCATCGATTTTTCTAATGATGATGTTCCTCTCTTATCGGTGTTTCTATCTCTATCCCTCTCCTTTCTTCTCTCTCTAAAAATCAATAAAAATATATTTAAAAAAATTTTAAGAGGCCCAGATTCCTCACACAGCTCTCTTCTGCCAGAATTTCAGGTCTTGTGTCTGATGTCACTTCCTCTACTTTGATGTCTTCAGAGTACATTGCTGTAAATTCTTTGTACAAGGACATGGGTCCACAGGAGCTATCTTAACAAGTATTAAGTGCCACTGCCACTTTCTGTGGTAAAAGCTTTCTGTGGTAGTGTAGGCCAGCCTGCCCTTCCCTGTACTTTGGAAATATTTTCAGGTTGTAATGACATAAAGCAGCGATATTCAACCTTTTTCATCTCATGGCACACATAAACTAGTTACTAAAATTCTGTGGCACACCAAAAAACAATTTTTTTTGCCTATCTGACAAAAAAATAGATATAATTTTGATTGGTTTACAATAATAATAATAATAGTAATTACCTATCCTTTTTGCTCTAAAGTTGCTTTAAAAAAAATCAAGTGCCTATACTTACAAATAATTTCTGGTACCAAGAATTAACCAATTAGTCCTGGCCAGCGTGGCTCAGTAGATTGGAGCATTGTCCCATGCATCAAAGGATTGCCGGTTCAATTCCCAATTGGGGCACATGCCTGGGTTGCAGGTTCAATCCTCAGACCGGAGGTGGCCAATCTATGTTTCTCTCTCTCCCCCAACCCCTCTCTCTTCTTTCTCTTCTCTCTAAGATCAATCAGAAGCAACCTTATTATGTGACGTGACCAATAAGATGCAACTCTGTTATATGATCTACTATATATTTATGGTTCAAGACAGGGCTTTCACATCGGATGGCTATTGTTGTGTTGGCTGATGTCATTTTTTAATTTGACAATCTAAGGGGAAAAGTGCCCCTGACTAAATAGTAGGTATTGCATGTTTTAAAATTCTTCCAGCACACCGATGAAAAATCACTGATACAAAGCATAGATAAGTTTTATTTCTCCCATCAACTCAAAGCCAGAGAGAGCCCTTTGTGCCAGATAGGGTCAAGGAACCCAAAACAAATTTCCAAAGTCAAAATATTGAGTCCTCAGTTCTACACCCTCTTCATGTAAAACACGATCTAGCTCAAATACAAATGAGTGGGAGTTTTCCCCATGAATACCACAAAGTATCTTTTTTGAAAAAAAAATTTTTAATTGATTTTTAGAGAGAGAGGAAGGGAAAGGGAAAGAGAAACATCGATGTGAGAAACATTGATTGGCTGCCTCCTGCACGACCCCTACTGGGAATTGAGCCAGCAACCCGGGCATGTGTCCTGACCGGGAATTGAACCAGCAACATTTCAATGCACAAGAAGATACCCAACCAATTGAACCACACTTGCCAGGGTTACCACAAAGTTTCTTAATCTGGAAATTGCTCCAGTATGCAATAGCCACAGTCACATTGCTATGACAACCCCCCATGCTCCTTTCTTGCTGTATCTTGATTTCTTATTCCTACTGATCCTCAGGCCACTGTTCACTCCCTCCTGACAGTCACTGTTATGATCTATGCCTTACCCAGCCAGTTCCTCCTCCTGATATTTGCAATCAATCCAGCCCACAACCCTGTTCTGGGAACAGCACTGACAGCTTTAATGTTCCATTTCTGACCCTGTCGGAAGGAAGCAGGGGAAGGCTTTTGGGACAGTGTTTGTAAAGTCTGCAGCAGTGTACAGTAATATACTAGGCCTTCACATTCGCTCACCGCTGACTCACTGACTCACCCAAAGCAACTTCCAGTCCTGCAAGCTCCATGCACGGTAAGTGCCCTATACGGGCGTGCCATTTTTTATATTTTATTCTGTACTTTTACTGTAACTTTTCTATGTTTAAGTATACTTAGATACACAAATACTTATCACTGTGTTACAATTTTCTACAGTATTCTGTACAGGTTTGTAGCCTAGGACAATAGTCTATACCATATAGTCTAGGTGTGTAGTAGGCTATCCCATCTAGGTTTATGTAAGTGCACTCTATGATGTTCCTATCATGACAAAATCACCTAATGATTTTCAGAGCAGATCCCATCATTAAGTGACACATGACTGTGCTTTATAATTGCTCTTGGCCTTGTCTGTCTCCCCACTCAACTGCAAGGGCTGGGTCTTATGGATCCTTCCATCCCCAGTAGAGCAAGTGGCTCATAGCAGCTGCTCAGTGAAAGGCAATCAGATGAAGGAGTGACAAATAGCTTCTGAGGAGCCTCTACCAAGTTTTTCAGATCACATGGGTTTTTTGTCTCTCTGTCTCTGGGGTTCTACCAACCTCAACACTTGGGCTCCTACACATGCTGGAGGCAGGAGAAACCTTAAAAATTACCTTGCTATCTCCTTTCTCCTACCATTTCACAGATGGGATGATCGAGGTCCATTTTGTATCTATTTGCCAACAATCTCAATTTAATGTCTCTAGCCATACTTTCTCCTCTGAACTTCAGACCTAATCAGCTGCTTCTGCAGGCCCTCATCCAGGATGCCCCACAGTTCCTGTCTCTGAACATGTCCCAAACTGGACTCAGCATCTCCCTCAGGCCTGGTCCTCCTCCAGGCCTCCCTGACCTGGTGAAGAACATCAGGGCCTACCCTGCTGCTGGGGCCAAAATGTTGGAAGTCCCCTTGCACCTCCTACAGCCTCTCACCACCAATCAAACACCAAGGCCAGTAGTTCCTACCACCTAAATCATAAAATCTCTTCAAGTCCTCTCTGCCTCCTTAGTGTAAATGCCCCACAGCTCTCAATGGACCCCTGCAGGAGTCTCCCCATTAGTTCCCCTGAATATGGTCTTTCCTTATTCCAATCCATGCTTCTCACTGCAGCCAAAGCGACTTTTAAAAAATGCTACTTTCTCGTTTAACTTCTTTGCTGATAGACCTTCAATGGCTCTCTAAAAAATAATAATACTTATTATTATCGTTATTATTGTGGTTGTGTTTCTATAGCTAACACTTATGGAAAATTTTATTATGCCCCAGGACCTGTTCTAAGAACTGTATACCTATTAACTCATTTCATCCTCACAATTCTAAATATCCCCATTATACAGAAGAGGAAACTGAGACTCAGAAAAGCACCTTCAGGGCTTTTGCAAAAACTCTTACCCCATCCTTAACTCTTTGATCTGATTGACTGTTATTCACACTTCAGGTGGGATACACTGGGGAGCATTCTGGGACCTCCCTTACTAGGTGAGGCCCTCCTATGGCATGTCTCCCAGTCTGTAATTACATATTATTTGGGGAGGGGGTCATTTGATTGATATCTGCCACTCCAACAGGCTTTAAAGTCTATGCTTCGCTCATCAAGTACTCAACATGAAACAAGTGCTTGCTCAATATTTGTCGAATGAAAAGGAGAGGGATTGTGGTCAAATTTGCTGGAGGAGGATTTCTTTTGTATGAAAGTCTGTAGGTAGTGAGACCAAGTCACTGTCAGCATCTGGATTCAGGAGTGAAAGGAAGGCAGTCTGGGCAGGTGAGTGGCCATGGGGACGGAGAGCAGTAAATGAACCTGGGGAATATTTAGGAGGTAGACTGAGCAGCCCCTGATAATTAATAGGATAGCGGTGAGGAGAGGGAGGAGTCAAAGGTGACTCCTAGGTTTCTGGCTTAGAGGAACATCTGGAAAGAAGAGGCAGGTTGGGTTGGCAGCACAGTTGGTCCCTAGACTAAGTGAACTGAAACATGGAAAAGTTCTCAGAATCTTTATGCTCAAACTTCTCCGTGTCCAAGCTCTAACTTGATCCTGGTGTACTTGGCCAGCTCATCTCCAACTTACTCCAGCCATAGGGCACGTAGGTACGTAGACCACTGCTCCACCCCAATGTCCCTCTTCCTCCTCCCAGGCTTATGAGTGCTGCCCACTCCTTCCTCCCTCCCTCAAACCCCACAAGACTCAGCTTCAAGGACACCACTAGGATTCGCCCCACTGCCCCTACCCCTTCCTGGGGTTAACATGCCCTCTGCTGCCTCCATGATTCACTCTATCAGAAATGTTTCTCTCTACCCCTGTTCCCTAACGGCTGTTTCTCTGGCTTTTGGGACAGGGCCTGGATCAAGATTAACCTCAAAAGCTTTTCTTGAATTCCCCCCAAGGACTTGTTTCTTACATTAAGAGTGGGGCCAGGTGACATTGAATCCTGAGGCCACTGCTATTTTCAAATTTGGTTTTCTCATCTGTCAAATGGACATGATAATACAGTAGACCCGCCTAGAAGAGTTGTTTTGAGAATCAAATGAAATACACTCTGCTATGTGTTCAGCACAAAGCCTGAAACATTGTTCGCCCCCTCAAATTGTTAAATGTTATTTATTTTAAGAAAAAAATTCCCGCCGGGAAGCTCCTTGAGCTGGAATGGAAGACTGCAGTTCCCAGAACGGCCACACGAGAGAAGTGGCGAGCAGCCTGGGGCGAACTGGGGCTCTGCTGTGCTAAGGCACCTGCTGTGGACCCAGATGGCCTGGCGGGGATTTCTGGGACTTCCCGGCCCCTGAACAGGTGGGCACTGGCCAGGGTGCCGGGGAAGGAGCCTCAGAGATGTTGCTCGGACTCAATCCTCACAATCGTCTCTCCAGCTTGACCCTTTCTTGGCTTGGGGGGAGGCACTGGTAGGCTTGAGGGGGCAAGAGCAGAGGTCAATTGGGATTTATCCTCCGGGTTTGTCATTTGTCTTTCAATCTTGAGTATGATCACTTCTTCTCTCTAGAAGTTTTTATAGTAAAATTTATGGATGTTTTCCCTTTGGCTTCTAGGTTTCATCATGCTTAGAAAGTACTTTATTTCCAAGATTATTAAAACATTGAGTATGTTTTCTTCTGGTACATTATGGTGATATTTAAATATGCGCTCCACCTGACATTTACTTCTGTGTAGGAAAAGGACACTGCTTTCTTTTATTTCCACAAATGACTTGCCAGTTATTTCACCCATTTGTTGAAAGGCCTATATCCTCCCCCCCCGCCCCCATTTACCTGAAGCGCTATCTTTATCATACATGAAACCCCCTTATATGGTTGGCCATTTCTGTACTCCATTCTGTCCTACTGATTCCTCTAGGTCTGCTTCAATATCATACTGCTTTAAATATGCTGACTTTACATCTGATCTCGGAAGCTAAGCAGGGTCGGGCCTGGTTAGTACTTGGATGGAGACCGCCTGGGAATACCGGGTGCTGTAGGCTTAAAAAAAATATGCTGACTTTATCGTATATTTGAATATCAGGTAAGGCAAACCCTTGTCAATTACTTTTTTCTAGCTTTTTTAAATTCCTGCATGTTTATTCTTCTGTATGAATCAACCTCTACCATTATCCCCCCAACCCTTCTGGAAGCCTGGAAGCCAATATAGAGTTTTGGAGCCCCTGAAATTATATGGAAAGTGTATATTTGCACATTTCTCCAGAGGGAAGTCCAAGTTTTCCTCAGATGCAAGGGATCAGTATTCCAAAGGGAGCCCCTGGTTACATGTCTCTGTGAGGGGGTGCCTGGGAGGAGCACAGAGGATTCCTGGTTCCTCCCCTCTCTCCTACAGCTCCACAGGCTCTGCTCTCCACATCCTTCACCTCCAACATTGTCCCAGCCACTTCCCTGGTCCCCATTTTGTCTCCGATAATCTAATCCCCCTTTTTGCTCCAGAGCAATCATTCTACAACACAGGCCTTAGTTCTAGGCCTAATGTAGATTAGATGATAACAAAAATTTTGTTAATAAGTGAATAGAATTGCCCTAAACAGTTTGGCTCAGTGGATAGAGCATCAGCCTGCGGACTTAAGGGTCCAAGGTTCTAATCCGGCCAAGGATACATGCCGGGTTGTGGCTCAATCCCCAGTAGGAGGCATGCAGGAGGCAGCCAATCAATTATTCTCTCTCATCATTAATGTTTCTATCTCTCTCTTCTTCTCCCTTCCTCTCTGAAATAAAAACATGTATATATTTTTAAAAAATAAGTGAATAGAATTGTGAGTCCCAGCACCACCGCTGGCCAGTTGTAGGACCCAGCTTTGGCCTCTCCACATTGTTGGGTCTCAGTTTACTCTTCTCATAGACCAAGTGAGAAGGGATGAAAGGGCGAGAGGTATGTAGAAGGTACAGCTAGCTATCTCAGGACAGTCATTTAATCCCAATCATTTTCCTTTCTCTGTACCTTTCCACTCTCCATTCTCATTTTAATCCATGCCCTCAGAAAAACACTTGTTTTGCCTGCCTCCAGCAAACCATTAGGAAGACATATACTAATAATATTGTCCCCTCTGTAAATGAGTGGCATTAAGAACACTGGAGCTTAGAAATGGACACGGCAAGATGGAGGCAGGCATGACCCTAGGAGACACTTTATACAGCATCCTCCTCAAGTCTCTGGCTACCGAGGAACCCAGGGCTCCGGAGCCCATTGGGAAGTTCATTTAGACCAGTGATGGCGAACCTTTTGAGCTCGGCGTGTCAGCATTTTGAAAAACCCTAACTTAACTCTGGTGCCGTGTCACATATAAAAATTTTTGATATTTGCAACCATAGTAAAACAAAGATTTATATTTTTGATATTTATTTTATATATTTAAATGCCATTTAACAAAGAAAAATCAACCAAAAAAATGAGTTTGCGTGTCACCTCTGACACGCGTGTCATAGGTTCGCCATCACTGATTTAGACAATACCAGGTCCGAGAGCAGGCTTCTCAACCTTGGCACTATTGACGTTTTGGCTTGATAATTCTTTGGCATGGGGCTGTCATGTGCATTGGAGGATGATTAGCAGCATGCCTCCTCTCTTCTCACTAGCCAGTAGCAGCCTCCCAGTTTTGAAAACCAAAGATGTCTCTCCAGACACTGCCAACTGTTCCTGGAAATGGAGGTGGGGGCAAAATCACCTCAAGTGGAAAAACACTGCTCTAGGAGAAGAGAGGGCAGGGGAGGGAGGTTAACTTGGGTCTCAGAGGAGGAAACTCTGCAACGTAGAGTTTGTCTGAAAGGGACACCATAAAGTCTCTTCCCTCATAGCAGGCACTTGGGCAAGTCTTCTCCTCTCCGGGTTTCAGTTTTTCCATCTGTAAATTGGGTTTGATGCTTGTAAGCCACTTCCTCCTTCTCTCATCGTCTGACGTTACTGGTCTGGTTCAGGGTGGGACAGGGGTACCGCGGTGCCATTGAGGTGCCCCAAAGAAAAGGAAGGTTGAGAAAGAACTAAACGAGGTTGTGGTGGAGAGGAGGGTAAGGTATGAGGTGGGAGTGTCCGAGGGATGTAGAGAGGCTTGAGGCATCTTCTATACCCGCCCCCTTAGAGGCCTTACTAGCTTAGGTAGCCTTCAACCTGGCAAACCCAGACTCCCTGGATTCCACTAGGCCCCGCCCACCGTTAAATCCAGCCCGGTTGACCCCGCCCTCCCCGTGGCCCCACCCGCCTTATGCCCCGCCCCCAATAGGCCCCGCCTCCCTCTTCGCCTCCCGCCAGCCCGGGCTCGGGCTTTGCACCCGGCGGTGGCTGAGAATCTTGGTGGCTGCGGAGCCGGCAGCGCAGGCAGACGGAGCAGAGCTGCCCGGCCCGGTGGCAGGCGATGCCCCCGTGAGCTTCTCTCGCCGCCCCGCCCCGCCCCGCGCCCCTACCCCCGCTGAGTCCTCCGCCCGCCTGGGACCGGGCCGCGCCTACCGCCGGGTCCGCGGGGCGGGGTCCCAGGGCTGCACCTGCCCCGCCTTTCAGAGCCTCCTTGGCCACCGGAGACCCCTCCCTGTATGGACCCCAGCCCCACCCCTGGTGAGTCGGTAGGCCTTGTGCGCCTGGAAGTGGACGTGGGGAGAGGGCTGCGGAGGTCTGAGGGACCACCCGGGCGGGGGGAGGGGGGCTCCAGCCGGGAGGCGCCACGTAGGGATGTGAGCTTGCAGGGTCTGGGGGGCGAAAGCCGGGGAGGAGGTGGGATGAGCACAGTGTGTGTGATGGCTCTGGGGTGGGGGCTCAGGTACAAGAGGGGAACATAGGGCATTTGGGGAAGCCTGGAAATGCAGTAGGGGGCTCCAGAGTCTTGAGTTTTTTTGCTGAAGCTCAGAGCATCTGGGGCCCTGGTCTTCAACAGCATTGCCTCGCATGGCATTTTTGGAAAGTGTTTAAAATTCCTCCTGGAAAGGGAGCTGGAAGGCAGCCTGCCTTCCTCCCTCCTGCCTGTGCCCTGGTTGAGAAGCAGCCACTCTTTCCTCCCAATGAGACACCATTGTGGTGCCTAGAGGACCCCCCAGTCTATGAAAGGAAAAGGGTAGTGCTCACCCCAGTCCTGGGGTGGAAGAGAGGGCTTCTGGGAAGCAGGGAAAGGCAGTTGGTCCACAGTGGGAAGTCCAGGGTTTGGGGAAGCTTGGCAAACCCCTTCGTGAGCAACCTGGGCGCTCTCCCACTCGGGGGAAGGTATCTTCACTGGCTGGCCTCCAGGCTACCTGGGCCCATGCCCACATCACTTTCTCTGGACAACCCAACCCTGAGGAGTGGGTTACTTCCCAGCGTCCTGGGCCTGGAAACCTAGGAAGGACCCATAGCTCCCATGGTCCTGGATGGGGTGGGCAAGGCCATACCCAAGGCCAGAGAACAAGGGGTGGGGCCTGGCACGGCCACCTGGGAGCCGTTTGGAGGTGGTCCTATGGGCTGGGGTGTTGTCTGGGTGTGGAGAGGAAGGCTGCTGCCCCTTTGGTCCTGTCTTCTGCCCATGATGACATAAGTCTAGGGTCCTTGGGTTTAGGGACTGAAGTGGTGGGGAGAGGGCCTTTCTGGGCTAGGCCTGGTCACCAAGAGGTTAACTAGCAAGTCCCACAGTTGCTAGCAGCCACCAATTAGTCTGTAATCAGGCAGCTGCCAACTGTCCCTGGGGGTATGTGGGCAACCTAATGGGGCATTCTCTTGGGGGAAATAGGGGGGTTGAGGAAGGCGTCTGTGAAATCTGTGTTTAAACCAAGCACCATGGCCTTCAGAGCTTATTTAGGACCCACAGACCCCTTCTCTGCCCTCTGTGCCAGGCTACCTGGTTCGGGATCTCCAGCCCTGGGATTTGAAACTGACCACTCTCTGCAGGCTGTGAAGCCCAGAGTTGGGCAAACTTGGCTTCAAACCCAGGCTGTGCCACTTTCTGGCTATGTGCTATTCAGGAAATCACTTCCTTTCTCTAAGCCTCCTTCAGTAAAACAGACCCACCTTCTAGGTCTGCTGGGAGGAGTAAATAAAATGGTGGCTTTAAGCTGCTTAGCACAGTGCCTGGAACTCAGGGAAGCTCAGTATGATAACTGCTGAACTCAGGAGTAACTCCTGTGCCAAGGACTTGACAGGACAGGCAGGCAGAGTCAGGTCTGAAGACC
>NW_005871085.1:2590655-2698727 GCF_000147115.1 Myotis lucifugus
GGACATAATTGGATTTTACTCTGCAGAACCCAGGGCTGAGCTGCTCCTTTCTGGGCTCCCCCTATCCCTAACCGGGTGCTAAGCTCTGTGGGGTCTGTCAAGGGTCAGGGTGATGTCTGCTGCTGCACCAGCAGCTGGCCCTTTAAAGAGGGAAGAAAACAATTATTGGGCCTGGGCATTGCATCAGCTGGAGCCTGGAGGGTCCCTGGGGAGCAGGGGAGAGGTGGGAGGGGAGGGGGCAGGCTGGTGGTTGATTTCATTAGTGCCATGTGAGAACTCTCACCCCTGTCTGCTCCACTCCCCAGCCGCAGCCTTCCCTGCTTCCCCCCAGCCCCAGGCAACAGTAGCAACCCCAGCTATACTGCCTTCCCCCACCCCAGGAGCACCACCTCGGAGGACTCTATCTGTGTACCCCAAGCCTATGTTGTGGGCCCAGGCAGAGGGGGATATAGGGAGGTGTCTCTCACACTGGCCTTTTGCTGACTGGGGGTGTAGGATGTGCTTCCTGTACCTGCACTTTGCTGACAATGGGGGTGTCTTCCCCCATTAGTGTTTGGCTGACCTGGGGTGGGTATTTCTCCCACAATGGCATTTTGTTGACCCAGGGGAGGAGTGATTTCTACACTGGCCTCTACACTGGTGTTTTGCTGACCCAACAGAGGAGCTGTGCTGCCTGGGGTGTGTGTGTGAACTGAGGGGCATGGGTGAGGAACAATCGCTCTGTGGTTGGAGGTGAGCTGGATGGGAATAGTAAGTCACAGGGGCAGAAAGGACACCAGATACTTAGACAGTCCTGGGTTCAAATGTGGCATCCTCCACTCCCAGGCTGTTACCATTCCAGGCAAGTGGTCTCAAGCACTTGGTGAGCAACCTGGGAGATAGGAATAATTTACACCCAGACTGCCCCACCCCCATATGGAAGGTTCTTGAGGGATTAAATGTACTAACTAGAGGCACAGCACCCAGCCCCGAGCTGGCAGGTGGGGGCTGCATACTGTATGATGATTCTCTTCCCTTTGCAAGTTTGGGCTCCTCACACTTCGGGCTCAAGATGCCTGGACAAGAAAAGGACAGTTGGGGAGAAGTGGAGAGCAGGGGAGAGAGTGCAGAGCCCCCCCTCCCCCCGCCTTTGTTGCAGAGGGTTACATTCAGATACCTGATGTACCAAGTCCTATGAGCCAGGCAGGCCCTGCCTCCGGGTGCCTGCATTCTAGCCAGGAAACAGCCCAGAGCAGGTGATGTGTGCTGAAAGGGGGGGGGGGGTGGTTCAGGAATCCTAGGGTGACAAGGAGTTGAGGAGACAAAGAAGTGATGAGGAAAGGGAATGTTGTGAGCTACAGCCTTCGTGTGGTGGGGAGGGGGATGACAACAGTGGAGAGAGTAGAGAGGAGGAAGGTGTCAACACAGCCAGGCCAGAACTCCCTGGTCTAGCAGGATATAAAGACTTGGGAACAGCCCTGAGGCCAAGGGCGGTCTCTGAACAGTTTTAAGCAGAGGAGACCGGGTCTGATTTCCAGAGAGTGTGGGCGGGGGTCTATGGCCCTCAGGCACAACCTTCTCAGGAGTGACCTTTTGCCTTGTCCTACCCCTTTCCCTGTGCAGCAGCCCTGGTGCCCAGGGAGCTGGTTGTTTATGTGGCTCATCCCAGGAGGGAGGGAACCAGTCCCAGTCCCTCCAGTTCCCTCCCTCGGGGTCTTGTTGACGAAGTTCATCCCTCGGGGTCAGGTTCTCCTGACCTCCCTGTGGAGCCAGAGGGCACCGGGCAGGGCTTTGGAGCCAACTACCCTATGTTCACATTCCAGCTGGAAGGCACACCCCGTCTCTGAACTCCAATGTCCTCGACTCTAAAAGGGGATTGATGTTATCTCTCTATGGGAAGGATACAATGAAATTCCAGATGGAAATCACGAAACCATTTCAGTTGTCAGCTGGCATTTTTACTCTATTGCATGAAGGTTGACACCTACTTGGGCCAGGCCCAGGCCCGGGGCTGGCTGGGTGCAAGGACAGGGCTGGTTTCATGAGTCTCTGGTTGCACAGGAAGGATCCCACTTAGAAGGATCCCACACTTGCCTTAATATTCTGCTGTCTTAATAATTCTTAATAATTTTGAAATTCTTAATAATTTTGAACAAGGAGTCCCGCATTTTGGTTTAGCACTGGGCCCTGCATTATACAGCCCCACAAGTTGGGTAGGAAGAGGCAGGGAAGGACACCGGCCTGCAAATAGTTCCGAAGTGGAGGAGGCATAAGGTGGAGGACATGACTAACTGTCCCAAAGTGGGTGTGATGTTAATAATAGTAACATTTATTTAGTGCTTACTGTGTGCTAGGTTCTCTGCTAAGCACGTTACATGCTCATCTTCACACAGCCCGATGAGGCAGGTACTACTGTTATTTCTGTTGTGTAGATGAGGACAGTGAGGTTACATTTCCTGGCCAAAGTCACACAGCTATCCAGAGGCAGAGCTGGGATTCAAACCCAGGTTGTTGGACCGCAGAGCGCATGCCTAGATCAGGGAAGTCGTCAACTAGGAAGAGGGGCCCCCTGGGCTAGGTCTGAAGGATAACTTGGACTTCGCCAAGGAGGAAGATGCGGTGGGGAAGGGAGGGCTGTCTCAGCTGGGAAGTGCCTGTGCCGAGGCGTCATGCTTGGCCAGGAAAGGTGGGACCAAAGCCAGATACCTCCCAGGCCTGAGCGAAGTACCCTTTGGATTTCATGGTTCTGATTTTCTAAGCCCAGAACTCCCGGTCACTCTGCCCCTGGGCCCTGCTGCTACCATGATTTCTCAGAGCTACCCAGGCCCCTTTTCTTACTCTATTGCACACTCTACCCCACCACCAGGGTAATCTCATTTACTCTACTGGCTTTATCTCTTCTGGGCTCAAGACCTGCAGTTATAACTGCTTCCTGGGCCACATTTAGATGTGACACAATCAACCTTAGCTCCCAACCTAGGTCCACAGCTCCATCTGCAGGCACCTGCTCTGCCTCCAGTGTCCCCAGCTCTTCTCTGCCACCACCTCCCACCCACTTGCTCAAGCTGGAAAGCTGGAAGTTCTCCTGGACACCTCACCCCCACATCCCACAGCCAATCCTCAGCAAGTCCTATTGGTTCTGAATATCTTACGAATCTGTCATCCCTCTCCCTGCCCCACCCCCTCCTTCCAGACCGCCATTAACCCTCACCCGGACCACTGTGACAGCCTCCTAAGCTGCTCACCTGATGTTTCTGTTCTTGCCTCGCTTCATTTCACTTTTCACACTGTGATCTTCTAAACATAAATGTTTATATCATTTCCCTGCTTAAGACCCTTCCAATCTCTGACGTCATTTACAAGGCCTTGTGTGATCTGGTCCTTGCCTATTGTTTTGTATCATCTTGCACCATTACCCCTCTCCCTCAGCTGCAGGACTTCACACATGTCCCCTCACCCTGAAATGCACTCCTCCTCTGGTGCCCTGCTTACTCCTCATTATCCTGTAGATAGGAGCTCAAACACCATTTCCGCAGCAAAGCCTGAAAACCGGAAACTGAACACCGTCCCGCTCCGCAGGACCTCGTTCCTCTTCATGACACTCATTACACTTGAATTGCTTTTTCCTTGTCTCTCTTTCTTGCTAGACTGTGAACTCCATGGGGTCAGGAGTCCTGATTTGCCTAGTCCCGGCACATAGTAGGTACGCAGTGAGTTGTTCCGTGAATGAAGGAATAGGTGAATCATCGCTTAGCAAACTCACTGACCTCTCAGCATCCTGCCTGGCCTGCCTTCTGCAGTCCTTTCTCATTACAGCCACAGAGCCATCTTTCTAAAACACAGAGCTGACCCTGTCACCCCCTGCTACTTAAAATACTTCCGGTAGCTCCCCATTCCGGTAGCTTCTTAGCATGGTGTTCAAAGCCCTCTGTGATCTGCGAGACTCCAGCCTCATCTCCCCTGCTCCCCCACCACACTTTGAACTCCTGGCAGTTCCTCTAACACAGCAGGCTGTTCTATGCCTCTGTGCCTCAGCACTTGCTGTTCCTCTGCCTGTAATGCCTCCCCACCCCTGTGTTGTCTCCCTGGAGAAAGTCCTTTATTCTTCAAAACCAGCTCAGCTGCCACCTTTGCAGTGAAGCCTCTGAGGAACCCTCCCGGCCCTCCCCAGGCAGACTTAGCCCTCCTCCCTCGGCCGCATCTGTACTGTGTCTGCATCTCTCCCTCCTGTCCCCTGTTAAACCGAGCTCCCCCCATGCAGGCACCATGATTATTTTTCTTCAGGATTGATCATCTTTGGTTCTCTAGCTCCCGGCTTCTTCCCTGTCTTAATTAGGTCTTTGCTTGTATACAGAAACTCACTCAAGCCAGCTTCAGTCATACAGAGGGTTTATTATGAGGACACAAGGGATTCCTGGGACCCGAGGGCCAGAAAAAGCATTAGCCTTTGGGAAGTGGGACCGGTAGGCCAGGAAAAATGGAAGCAACCTTATTGTCTGCCTTTACCTTTCTGTCTCCACAGACTAGGTTTTCGCTGCTTTTCCAGACCCGGGGCTACCTATAGTTCCTGTATTGTGCCCCTCGGTTCCAGCCACATTCAGGACTTGACAGATACAAGCCCAAACTTGCAGAAGATCAGATTGGCTCTGAGTGGGTCAGGTGCCCACCCTGGTCCAATCAATGGCAGCCTGCTGGGAAGGATCACAAAGTCAGACATGCAACCACGTCTCTTAACTTCCTCAGGGTCTTTGCTATCAGGGAACGTATTTCTGCTAGAATCCTTAGCGTGCCAGGGTGGGCCTGGCCCCCCGCCTTCCATCTGAACAGCAGCTGGAGGAAACAGACTGGGCATTGTGACTTATAGGGGAGTCTTTACCTGGGGCAGCAGTGCCCAGGCAGACTCTGAAGAACGTGTCAAAGGCCTGAGCAGAGACAGAGGGAGTTGAGATCTTGAATTTTGGAGTGGCGACAGAGGGAGAAGGAGGGCATGAGCAGTCGGACTGTTCTCCTACCAAAACAGTCACATTTATCCTCTAAGACTAAGATCATTTTCTTTCCTCAGTGAAGAACCATGCCAGGCCTGCTCCCCCTTCCCCACTGTTATTCTTCGCCTGCATTAATTCTATTCTTTGTACTTCTCTAGTAATAAATACTTTTGAGCACTTTGTGCCAGGCATTATGCACATGCATTCTTTCATTTAATCTTCATGCCCTATAATGGCTATTATTATTCCCATTTTGCAGACAATGGAACTCAGGTTCAGAGAGGTGACATTTGCAGGCTAGGGACACACAGCAGTGTGATGCCAGAGTAAAAACTCTTAACGTCTCTTAACTTCAGCTGCTTATTCACTTGCCTGTTTGCCTTTTGGGATTGTGAGAGCCTCAGAGCCTCAGATACCAGGATCCATCCTCCCTCTATGCCCAGCATCGGTCAGTTCAGAGCAAGGGCTCCTGAATGTGGGACAGACGGATGCAAGTAGAGCAGAAAGGGTATCTGGGTGGAAGTTGAGAGTCACCTACTCATAGGCCTTCCCCCATGTAGCTGTGTGACTCTGGATAAGTCTCTCAACCTTTTGGAGCCTCAACTTTCTCATTAAAAAATGGGCATGATAATTCCTGATGCAAGTCTGGTATTGGGAGTTGGGTGTAAGGACAGTTTGTAAATAGGAAAGAACTAAAGTTTGTAAATAGGAAAGAGCTGAGCACTTTCTAAGGATTGTCATTCCCAGGATGGATTGTGGCAATGGAGTGCCAGCTGGTCACTGTGCCCAAACTCCTGCAGGAGGCAGACAAGGCTAGAGCTTCCCAGGGTGGGGAGTGGGACCTGAGATGACTTTCCGTGGCTCGTGGACCTGCCATTCCATAGCATTGGCTCACATAGTGAGAAAGTGGGTTCCCTTTCAACTTTATCAAGTCCAAGGTTGTCGCCAGGAGAAAGTGTCACGTAGTGCTAGTGTGTCTTTACCAACTTTCCAATGCTTGCTGCCCTCCGCTTTGTAACAAAGAGATCTTGACTGGCAGCTCAATTAGCTAAAATTAAATAATACTGCTTTGTTAATACTGTATTTATTTTACTGCCATTTTCTAGTTATTAAAAGTGATATTGGCTCTCTATTTACAGTGGTAACACTAAGTTTCTAATTAAAGTAAATGCTTTTGAGTTAAAAGTGTAAATTTGAAGAAAATAATGAACACCTCAGGAGTATGTAGATTCGACAGATCCCATGGAGGGGGGCACACAGGGTTCTGTAGATAACGCAAAATCGGGATGTGGTACAGGGGATGGCAGAGTTGAGGACCATTGTCCTAGATCAGTGGTTGGCAAACTGCGGCTCGCGAGCCACATGCGGCTCTTTGGCCCCTTTAGTGTGGCTCTTCCACAAAATACCGACTTCTGTGCATGGGCCACGAAGTTTCAATCGCACTGTACGTGCGCGCCCGCACGTGGTATTTTGTGGAAGAGCCACACTCAAGGGGACAAAGAGCCGCATGTGGCCTAGATAATCTGGAAGGTGCCTGCCACCTCTCCCTCACCCCCTGCTGCGCCAGCCTGCAGCCCTCCCCTCGCCCTGTGCTCTGGCTTGGCTTTCTTTCAGAGAATCCTGCCATGATTGTGCCTGCAGACAGGAGAATTTGTGCCACTGCTCCCTCAGCCTGCTTGGGGGGCTCTTGGAGGTGAGGTGTCTGGATGGTGGTAGGATGCCCCCTTGTCTGAATCAGACCTTGGGCACTCCTGGGGGAACAGGTGTTGCAGGCTTAACAGTCTCCTGGTCTCCATGCACAACACAGGTCTCAGAACCTCCCAAAGGCTGGAGTCCCAGGGAGCACTAAGGCTGTCCCCAGAGCTTCATGCCCCAGAACTTGGTGCCTAGGGACAGAGAAGTCAGGAGGATTTGGTGTCTCAAAGGTCCCTGTTCACCTGCCCTACCTCTGTGCTGCTGACTGCCTGCTCCTGTGGATTGAGCATTGACCCCAGGGTTTATCCACAGGGCCCAACAGCTGCCTGTCCCCGCCCCAGTCCCATGTTCGCAGTGGGAACGCAGGCCTGGGCTCCGGGAGGGGGCAGGGGCCTTGTAGTGCAGGGCATGTGCTTACTAGTGTATATTCAAGGTGAATGTCTGAGGGTCTCCGTGAAGGCATATTGTATGTGCGTGTGTATGTGTGTGAGAGAGCTTAAGTTTGTATGTATATATGCGTGTGATGTGTGTGTCTGTGGTGAATGTAGCTCTGGATGACATGTCTGGGGGTCTCCGTGAGAGATATTGTATGTGTATGCGTGTGTGCATGGCTGCGTGTGTGGGCTGTGTGATGTGTGTGTCTGTTGGGTCCTGTGTCTGAGGTTCTCCATGCGTGAGTTTTTGTGCAGTGTGTGTGGCAGGGTGTCTCATGTGTCTGTGTGTGATGTGCACATGGGTCTGTGGCGAATGCATCTCCATGTAGTGTGTGTGTGTGTGTGTGTGTGTAGGTTGGTTGCTTGCTGGGTGTGGTGTGCCTGTTGTTTTGTGTATGCCGTCGTCTTTGTACAGTGTGTGTCTGGCTATGTGGTGTATCTGAGTGGCTGCTTGAAGCTGAGTGGCTGCTTGAAGGTGTGTCTTTGTGGCCTGGAAAGGGACGTGGTGGGAGGGAGCAGAGAGGTGTTGGGAAAATGGGAGCACATTGAGGAGCACATTGAGGGCGGTGTCTGCTTGGCTGGGTCTGCGGGTGTGCTGAGTTCCCAAGGAGGGTCCCCAGAGCTGGTGGCAGGCGCAAGCGGCGCCTTCCAGCTTGGCGTGAAGCTAGTTACCCGAGCCCCTACCCCCCTGAAATATTGATCAGGCCTAGCGGCGCCCCAGCAATTAAAAAAAAAAAAAAAAAAAAGACGGGTAGCGCGGGAGCCAGCCACAGCTGGCTGCTGTCCTTGGTGCTGCTGTGTCTCCCCACGGGGGGCTTCGGAGCTCAGACTGGGGCGGGGCTGGGAGGCAGAGAAACTTCCCCATCCACCAGGGCCCTCAGCCGGGACTGGGGGCAGGGGGGCGGGGGGTTGGAGGAGGCCTGCCTCGGAGGATGAGCTAGCCTGTCTGTTAGCTCCACCACCTCATCTAGGAGGAGCAGGGACCAAATGGGTATTGTGTTGAGATCCAGGATTCCCAGGGCTAGGATGACCACCTCAGTGGTCGGCAAACTCATTAGTCAACAGAGCCAAATATCAACAGTACAACGATTGAAATTTCTTTTGAGAGCCAAATTTTTTAAACTTAACCTATATAGGTAGGTACATTGTTATTAACTTAATTAGGGTACTCCTAAGGCTTAGGAAGAGCCACACTCAAGGGGCCAAAGAGCCGCATGTGGCTCGCGAGCCGCAGTTTGCCAACCACGGACCCAGCTGGATTTGCTTGGGATAGTCCTAATTTACACCTGTGGTCCTTGTGTGACTGTTAGTAGTGTCTCTGCTCACTCTCCTAGTGGAATGATAAAGTATGTACTCCCCGGAAATAAGGCTTTGTTCCGAAGGCCTCTTCCCCCACCTTCCCTGCCCTCCCCCTGGGGGAGGGGTTCTGTAGTCCCCTGGGTGTGACTCTGTCCTGTGTGTGCGTTTGGCTGGAGGGATTGTCCTCCTGAGTTTGGGCTGAGCCAGAATAAGTGCTTGGGGGCCCCAGGACCCTTGGGATCCTCCTGCAGCCTGGACCTCCCCAGGGGATCTAGCCCCTTTCTGTACCCATCCAAAGTCTTCTTTCCATTCGAGCTGTGCTCATTTTCAGCCCTGGACTTCCCCTGCTCCTAGGAGAGAGTAAGGGTGCTCCCCGGCCTCCCTCCTGCATCCTGGGCTGGGCTGGGCTGGGCAGGCCTTGGTCCCAGTGTCAGGGTGCGGTGGGGTCTCCAGGTTGGCCATCTGTGTACTCATGCATCTTCTCTGAGTTCTCCTACTTTTAACCACTGATTCTCCACCCTTCAATGGATTTCATTTCCCTCCTAACTCTGGGCATTATCTCGGGCCCTTTCCTCACTCTATACCCTTCTCTGGGCGTTCTCCTTCCTTCCCGTATCCCAGTTTTCCCTCTGGGGAACATACCCAAAACCTGCCCACGCACATTGCCCTTCTGAGCTCCAGTGCATCTGCTTACCAGCCCAACGCCTCCGCGTGGGAGTTGCAGTATTACCTCAGACTTATCATATCTAAAATGGGGACTCATCTTCCCCTTAAGCCAACTTTTTCCTCCGGGGCCTCAGGCTCTGCTGATGGCACCTCTCAGTTCCCACCCTTCCTGTACATCATTTTGGATTCTGGTTTTTCCCCTCTCCCCAACCTTGTCCCATCACGAACTCCAGGTAGCCCCCAAGCCCTCCCGTGACTCCTGGTCATCTTTTCCTCGATGAAGCAGTGCAGCCCTTCTTACCGGCCTCCTGACTGCTCTTCCTACTGTCAGTCTTTCTTCTGATTCTGCACTCAGTGTCAGATTGATTTCTGTAAGACACTGCATCTAAGTCATGTCAGATTTCACTCCCTCCAGGATTAAAGCCAAGCCTCTCGGCCCTCATTCGGAGCCCTTCATTGGCTGTTCCCAGCCTACCTTTCCAGCCCTCTCTTCACAGTTGTACTTACTTCCCATGCCAACTGCACCAGTCTCTGAACCTAAAGTTTTCTCTCTGGATCTCCCCAGGTAGTTCCCACCTCTTTCCTGCCACCTCTACCTCTCCAGAACCCCCTATCTTTTGAGGTGCTCTGCAGTGCTTTGCCCCATGATGCCTTCTCTGGTCTCCCCATCCGGAAGAGTTCACTCCTTCTGCAGAACAACCAGAGAATGTGATCTTTATCTCTCAGTGCCTCGAGAGCTTGTAAGAAATGCAGAGTCCCACGTTCCACCTGGGGCCCATGGAATCAGAATCTGCATTTCAGCAACACGCCCAGGTGATTCACGTGCACATTTAAATTTGAGAGGCACTGGGCTGTGCATTCACTGAGGGAAGGAGCTTGCTTTTGTTTGGGAGTGCCTTTGCCTAGGGCTGGTGGCGTTATCAAGTGACAAGTCTAGCAGCCCTGTCAGTGCCAGGTGCCACATCTGGCCCGACCCCACCAGCTCTGAGAGGCAGTGGGTAACAGAGGCGGTGAGAAGCATGCATAGTCTGCCTGGATCCTTTCCGCCTGGAACCTATGTTTCACAAGTCCCCAGAGCTCGAACTCTGTAAATCTGATGCCGGAAAGCACTCTGGTGACATAAAGAAGAATCAATTAATCAATAAAAAAGCAGTTATCAAGCATAGAGCAGAACTTTTCCCTCTTAACAAAATGCACAGTGGTATAAATGTCTGTTATTTTAATGTACATTTTGCAAATAAAAATAGGTACTTAGTTTTTTCTTGATGATAACATTAATACCATTTCTAAAGAGGTAACTTTAAAAAACATAGTATGTCACATGAAGGAAATAAAAATGAATTACAGTTCTACTACCCAGTTATAAATACAGTTAATTTCATATTTATTTTAGGTCGCCATTCAGTCATTCATCAAATATTTACAGAGCCCTACTATATGCCAGATCTGTGCCAGGCACTGGGGATTTAGGATGGAGAAGACGAAGTGGCTCCTATTTCTAAGCAGCTCACAGCCAGGGGGTGGGGGTGTAGGTGTGGGAGGCAGGCCCTGAACAAGCTAGGAATGACAGTGTGTTAGTTTCCTAGGGCAGCTGTAACAAAGTGCTTAACAAAGACTAGATGGCTTAAACAACATACATTTATTTTCTCACAATCCTGGAGACTAGAGTCCAAAATCCAGGTGTTGGCCAGGTTGGTTCCTTCTGAGAGCTCTGAGGGATGCTCTGTTCCATGGTTCTCTCCAGGATTTGGGTGACAGCCTTGGCTTGTTGCTGTATCATCTAATCTCTGCCTCCATTGTCAATGCTTTCTCCCTAAGTATCTCTGTCTTCACATGGCCAATATCCTATCTAATAATAGACAAACGGGGTAATTGACCGTGCCTTCGCTACGCCTCCCATTGGCTAATCAGTGTGATATGCAAATTAACCACCAACAAAGATGGCGGTCAATTTGCATACGTAGGCTCCAAGTGGAGGAGTGAAGACTGAAGGCGAGCCAGAGCAGCGAAGACAGAAGACGGAAGGCGGCTCCGGCCGGGGCGGCAAAGACGGAGGACAGAAGGCGGCTCTGGCCAGAGCGAAGGCCTGGGTCCCGGGTGCCGGAGGAAAACCGGTGCCCACAGCCAGGAGAAGGGAAGGCCTATTGCACGAATCTCTTCACCCCGTGCTCTTGCCCCTCCTCTGTATTCCAGTCACACTGGCCTTCTTTTCATGCCTTTGTCAGCAGTCTGACATATATTTATTGATTTCAGAGAGAGAAAGGGAGAGGGAGAGAGAGATAGAAACATCGATGTGAGAGAGAAACATCAATTGGCTGCCTCCTGCATGCCCCCCTACTGGGGATCAAGCCTGCAACCCGGGCATGAGCCCTGACCGGGAATCAAACTGGCAACCTGGTACATGGGACAATGCTCAACCAACTGAGCCACACTGGCCGGGCCATGGCTAGCTTCTTATAAGGACATTGTTCATATTGGATTACAGATCCACTCTACTCCAGAATGAGCTCAACCTAATTAATCAGATCTGCAATGACCCTATTCTGAGGTCATACTCTGAGATACCAGGGTTAGGACCTCAACATATCTTTTGTGTGGCGACACAATGCAACCCACAACAGGCAGGGACAGTACAGAGTCTAGGGGAGCATGACATGGGACTCACCTCATCTGGGGAGACTCTCCTAGGAAATGACATTCAAACTGGGACTGAGCAATGCGGAGGGATCAGCCAGGCCCAGGCAGTGCAGCAGACATCGGGGCCTCAGAGCAGGAGGGTGGAGGCAGGCTGGAGAAGAGCACTCCAGGCAGACTGCTGACAAAGGCATGAAAAGAAGGCCAGTGTGACTGGAATACAGAGGAGGGGCAAGAGCACGGGGTGAGTTGGGTCACTTGGCTCGTAGGCCTTGGTGAGGGGTTTTTACTTGCTCCTGAAGGCAGTGGGGAGCTACGGGAGGCTGTCACACAGGAGTGATTCATTCTGCTTTGTGAGCTGTTGCTTCACAAGACTGAGCTGTCTGAGGGCTTGTTGTTCCTCCATGTCCCCGTCTCTGAGGGAAGATGCATGGCCAAGCCCCGGCAACCCCTGGCCTGAGGGGGGCAGGCAAGCCCTGCCCTCAGGAACCTCGTTCCCAACAGGACACAGGGCTCACCCAGCTCTGAGTCTGCCTCACTATGTAGTCCTGAGTCCTTGGAGTCTGGGGGACACAGGTTTGGGCCTGGCCACTCCACACCCTGCCCTGCTGTGAGAACTGTGTCTGAAAATGTGTCGAGGGCAAGTGCATGATCCGTGTAGGTCCCTGAGGCCAGAGACCCTGATGCTGGGGGAGACCAGGGGTTAGGTCTCGCAGGGGCCATCTCTTTAGCACCCTGCTCTCCTCAAGGGATGTCTGGATATTGCCTTCCCATGCAGGGCGCAGCCTATCTAATGCTCAGTCCATCCCTTACCACACCCTCAGAGGGCTGCCCCTTTACTGTGTGTGATGGGGTGGGCCAGGCTGGGTGGAGAAGAAGTGGGTCAGTTCGGTAGCCATGGTGACAGCAGCTGCTCCCTGCCAGCCTTCTCATCTCCTCACCACAAACCTCACCGATGAGCTCCTTTGTCCAGCCTGCTGGGATGGGGGCCAGGTGGGTGAGATTGGGGGCTGGAGCATGTGTGTGTGTGTGCATGTGTGTGTGTGTGTGTGTGTTCAAGCTCACACAAGCACCAGCTTAGAGCTGGTGTGTGTGCCTTGACCAAGGGAACCCACAGATCCAGGTAAGACACTTCCTGGGAACCTGCCCTCTAAAGGGATAGAGCTCTTCCTGCGTCTTTGGGCTGGAGAGGGCCAAGGGGAGGGTGTGTGTGTATGTGTGTGTGTGTGTGTGTGTGTGTGTGTTAGATGTGGTTGTGTGAAGGCCTGTGGCTATCAGTGTGGCTGCTTCTGTGTGCCTGTGTGTGTGTGTGTGTGTGTGTGCGTTTTAAATATATTTTTATTGATTTCAGAGAGGAAGGGAGAGGGAGAGACAGGTAGAAGCATCAATGTTGAGAGAGAATCATTGATCGACTGCCTCCTGTATGCTCCCTACTGGGGATCGAGCTCACAACCTGGGCATGTGCCCCAACCAGAGATTGAACCATGACCTCCTGATTCATAGGTCAATGCTCAACCACTGAGCCATGCTGGCCGGGCTGTGTGCCTTTGTGTGGCTGAGTATTTTAAAGGTATGTGTGCATGTGATTGTGTCTTTAAGTGTGTATCACCTGTGTGGGCCTGTATGGCCTGTGATCACAAATTTGAAACTCTGTGCCCTGTCTCTCTCCCGGGGTGTATGTGTGTGTGTGTGTGTGTGTGTGTGTGTGTGTGTGCGAGCCTGCTTGGGGGAGATAACGGTTAGACAATCAGGAGAAGAGCTGGCACAGTGTTCCCCACTCAGGCTGGGTGTGCTCCTTCAGCCCAGCCTTCCTCTCCACCATGCCTGAGGGGGAAAGGAAATTCTAGAAACAAGGGAACTCCTCTCCCCTTCGGTGGATGCAGGCACTGCAGGCACTGGCCTCTGACATGGGCAGAGTGGCATGGGTGATGTAGTGCGCAGGATTGGGGTCGGGGCAGGGGTCTCAAATGCCAGGTCCAGCATCCAGCGAGGGCCCAGGCATGAAGATGCTGGCAAAAGAGAGCACAGCCTCACATGGCAGCCCCCACTCCACTGAGAGGCACAGGAACCCAGCGCTTCCACACTCGGGAAGCACCCAGAGCTGGAGTGGGAGGTGACCCTGTTGGTCTCTGAGCCTCCTGGTGAAGTGGTTGCATCTGGTGTGTAATCCAGACCCATAAGCACTAACACCTGTGCAGTTCTTTGCCGTTTACAAAGGCACCCTTATGAGTACAGTGGGGCCTTGACTTACGAGTGTCCCGACTAACGAATTTTTTGAGATACCAGCTGTCTCTCGGCCGATTTTTTGCGTTGAGGTGATAGAGTAATTTGAGTTAACGAGCTCCTTAATGAGCTCCTTAACGAGCTCGGTCTCGGAACGAATTAAACTCGTAAGTCAGGGCCCCACTGTAGTAATAATGTAACTGCCCAAGTGAGCATTTAACACGACCAATCCTTATTTTATAATATTTCAGCTAAGAATCCTAAGGCTGTCATTATTATTCCCACTTTAGAGATGAGGAAGGGTAGGCTCAGGAGGTTTGTTAAGGAAATGTCCCTGGGTCATACAGCTTATAAATGGCAGTTCTAGGTTTTGAACTAAGTCTGTCTGCCTCCAAAGCCTGGGTTTTTTGTGTTTTGTTGTTGTTGTTTGTTTTTTAATGTATTTTCATTGATTTCTGAGAGGAAGGGACAGGGAGAGAGAGAAACATCAATGATGAGAGAGAATCATTGATGGCCGTCTCCTGCACACCCCCTACTGGGGATTGAGCCCGAAACCCAGGCATGTGCCCTCAACTGGAATCAAACCCAGGACCCTTCCGTCTGCAGGTCGACACTCTATCCACTGAGCCAAACCAACCTGGGTTTTTTTTTAAAAATATTTTTTATTGATTTTTTACAGAGAGGAGGGGAGAGGGATAGAGAGTTAGAAACATCAATGAGAGAGAAACATCAATCAGCTGCCTCTTGCACGCCCCCTACTGGGGATGTGCCCGCAACCGAGGTACATGCCCCTGACCAGAATCTAACCTGGGGCCCTTGAGTCCGCAGGCCGACGCTCTATCAGCTGAGCCAAACCGGTTAGGGCCAACCTGGGTTTTTAATCACTATGCTTTCCTGCTCCTCACGATCTCACCTGCTCCCCAGTCCAGCCTGGGAGTCCAGCTGGGTCCAGGTGGCCAGTAGGTGCATTTTATAGAAGAGGAGATGGAAGTTCAGAGAAGCTGAGTGACTTGCTTAGGGTCACATGGCTGGGGGTGGAGTCAGGAGTCCCCACCCTCTGCTCCCCACCTGACCTACCCTTAACATTCCTGACTGCTGGGCATGTTACAGAGTGTCTGGGGAGGAACACAGACCCCATTAATCAGGGGGAGGACAGAGGAAGGGAGAATAGGGTCTAGAGCTGATTAACATGAGTCCTCCATGGGTTAGAAGTCTTAAAGTTGTGGGTGGAGCTTCAGCTCCAGCAGCTTGACATTAAAGGTTCCTAAAGGCCTGGAGGGAGGGTGGCGTGGTGGGGGAGGGGAGGACCCAGGAGTTTGGACTGTTTTATGAAGGAGGAAACAGAATGAGAGTTGAAGTGGTTTGCTCGAGGTCATACAGCTATGTCCAAAGTCTGTCTTTTTACTCCACGAGTTACTGGAAGCCCTTGAAGACAGATGTCTTCTCTAGTCCCTCCTCTAAGCTCTCCTCTTTCCTTCCAGAGTCTTATCACATCACCTCCTCCTGGGAGCTACCCTGATTGCCTTCACCTCCTTTCTTGAAAACTGGTGTCCCAGAAGAAGTTAACAGAAGCCTCCTGTCAATGCCCTAGGGGAGTGCTGTTGGGAGGGGCACAGCCCCCTGTGATGTGGAACACCACGCTCAGAGTCATCAGTTTGGTGAGTTTGGGTTTTCTTCAAGGTGATGTGGGACCTGGGAGTTAGGAGCCTTGGGTTGGAGCTCTGATTTGTCACCAACTTTCTGGGACTGGGTGTGTCTCCCGTTCTGGACCTTGATTTCCAACTTCGCAGAATGAAAGGCTCAGGATGGAAAAGGGACGGCAAATCAGTTTCAACTCCTGAGCTCGTTCTCATCAGCTGGGTACTCAGACCTCGGCCAAACATCAAGGGCCAGGAAGAAAACAAGGCTTGTTCGGTGGGGAACTGGGGCGGTACTTGCTAGTGTGGGGCTTTGGTGGGAGTCAGAGCAGCAGCCAAGGCAGCAGCTTCCTCCAGAGCAGCGGTCGCCAACCGGTGGTCCGCGGACCACTGGTGGTCCGTGAGGTCCGAAAGGTTGGCGACCGCTGCTCCAGAGGGTGAGTCTGAGCTGTAGTTTTAGATGCTGCTGTAGCCACAGAGCAGGGTCAGCAGGGAGAACTTGACAGCAAGGCCCCCTGATCCAACGAGATCCGGGGACAACTCCCTTCCTTGGGGTGCCCTAAACTGGGCTGGGAAAGGAGAGTCCTGCTCAGAGGTGGGAATTGTTGAAGTGATTTCTGTGGAAAGGATGTCATTCAATCAGCAATCTTTTAAACTGCCAGAACGTGAGGTTCTGTGTTCTGTATCCTTCCGGCCCCCTCTGCCTGCTGCTCTTTTCCTGTCCCTGTGGCCTGATGGCTCAGGGGTTGCTATGCAGTAGGACTTCCTTCCTCATAGGGGCCAGGTGGCCAGCTCTGTCTGTCTCTCTGTCTTGTCCTTCTTGAGCTGGACTGGCTGCCATAGAAGCAACTAGAGCCCCGTCCTGAGCCTGCCCCTGCATGTGTGCTCACAGACTCCACCCTCCAGGCACTCATCAGCTCTCAGGCCCCTGGGTGGTTAAAGACGAGAATGTGGCTCTGGAGGGTGCAGAGTCCTGGATGTCAAGCCATCCGCTTGTTTGTGCCATAGATTATTCATGAGGAAATATGATTCCCTGGGTTGGCAGGGTCAGGAATTTTGTCCCTTACCCTCCTACCTGCTCGTCCCCTGGGAGTGGTGTACTTGAGTGTCCTGTAGTCTGGCTGCTCTGGGGCAGTTTTCTCAAAGAGCCCAGAGACTCAGGGCAAAGCCCACATGTTGGGGTGGGTTCTGGGTTGAAGGGGCAGGGGCTGCAGAGTGTGTCTGACTCTTTGTGGAAACCGGAGACCTGGGTTTGAGTGCAGGCCTTGCCACTTCTTAGCTGAGTCGGATGAGCTAGGCCTCCACATCTCTGAGAGCCAGTATTCTCATCTGCGACATGGAGATAACCACACACCTAACAAATACTGTCAAGAGCAAGTTGGGCTTACGCTGTAGCAGATTCAAAGTATCAGATAAGCGCTCTCCCACCATCCACCAAAAGGCTGTGCAGATGCCCCCAAACACACCCCAACTGGCACTAGAATTGGAAAGTAAAGAGAAGAGATCATCACAGGCCCAAGTCCAGGGGACTTTCCATTAGCTGCAATGTTGATGGGGGATGGATGGAGAAATATAATCCGGGGCTCTGCACACATCGCAGGGTGAGTGAGAACAGTCCAGACAGCCACAAAGAAGGCAAGACACGGCTTTGACTCATCCCCACTGGCAGCCCTAATTCCCAGCCCGCAGGAGCCACACCTACCGGAAGGCCAGGCAGCCATTGTCAGCTGCCTAGGATCTGTCTTCCTCGTTAGCTGGAGGGGTGCCTTCCCTTTCCCACCCCTTTCTTTGTGCTTTTGAAAAGTTGGGTTTCCTCAGGGTGACAGACCTGAGGGCAGAGGGTCAAGCAAAGTGCCCCTGAGCCCTGGGATGGGGAGCTGTCCTGGGAAAAACACTGTAGGCCGGGACAGAGCCTGGACCACTGGGCGCAGAGCATGCTAGAGCGGCCTCCTCTCCAATACTCGGCCAATCCTAGGGCTGATACCAGAGATCCCACCTCTACAACACAGAGCCAAAGATGCCTGCTGCCTGGCCCCCAGAGTGGCTCCCAGGGCCCCCTGTCCTCTCCCCTATACTCATCAGAACTGCCCTGAAATACTTAATTGCGTTATTAGTTGTTTACTATCTATCTCCTCCTGGAGTGGAGGCTTTGGGAGGGCAGGGTGAAGTTGGCCTGGCTCACTACTGTATCTTTGGCACTCAACATAGGCCTTGGAAGTTTAAGGGCTTAAATATTTGTTGAATGCAGCTAAGGGGGAGTCCATTTGTATACTTTGGAAAGGAAGTTAGCAATATATTCCAAGAATCAAAAAATGTTTGTGCCCTTGGTATCAGGTAGGATGCTTTTGGATGTAACAGAGAACCCTGATTCAAACTGACTTAAGCAAAGGAAAATACATTATCTCACATAACAGAAAGGCCAGCTTAGGGTGGCCCGAGGCCTTTTCTGTCTTTGTGCTGTGCTGCCCTCAGCACACTGGCTTCATCCTATGGCTGGGCCTTCCCTAGGGGAAGCAGGACACACACACACACACACACACACACACACACACACACACACACACAGAGAGAGAGAGAGAGAGAGAGAGAGAGAGAGAGAGACCTCCACCTCTCTTGTAATCATGGAAACCAAATCTTTCCCTTAAATCAGATTAGGCCAACTTTGTCACATGGACCAGTAAGAGTTACCAAGGTGACTGACACTCATTGATTAGCTTAAACTAATCAAGGCGGGGTGGTGGGGTGGTACTGGATAAAACCGGTGTGTCAGGAAGCAGGGAGAAAGAATGGATGTTGGGGAAGCTACCAGCAGTGTCCACACCCCCTTAAACTAGTCACTCCATTTCTGGGAATCAATCCTAAGGAAATAAGCAGAAAAAAATCAATGTAGAAAGATGTTTATTGCTGTGTTGTTTAAAAGACAGGAGGGAAGGAAAGGGGGATGGAGAAACAGAGAGAGAAAGAAGAAAATTGGAACTGATCTAAGAAGTAACTATTAATATTTCAGTTAATTAAGCTACCTCCATACAATGGGATGTTTGGGCATCAAAACATTTAAACATTAAGCCCTCCAGCCAGTGTGGCTCAGTGGTTGAGCATCGACCTATGAACCAGGTCACAGTTTGATTCTAGTCAGGGCACATGCCCGGATTGTGAGCTTGATCCCCAGTAGGGGGTATGCAGGAGGCAGCCGATTAATGATTCTCTGTCATCATTGGTGTTTCTATCTCTCTCCCCCTCTCCCTTCCTCTCTATAATCAATGAAAATATATATTTTTAAAACATTTAAAAAAACCATTTATTTAAAAAAATTATACAAAGTGTTAATGACATTGGGAAATGTTTGTGATATGAGGATAAATGAGAAATACCAGGATCTAAAATTGATTTGTAGTATGAATTCCATTATTTTTGTAGATGCATAGAAAAGAGATTGGGAGGAAATAGGCTAAGGAGCTTAGAGTGGCTGCTGCTCAGTAGTGCAGTTAAGGGGGCCTCTTGCCTGCTTCTTTGTACCCCTCTGTGCCCTCCCTTTCAAGCAGGAGGACCTCCTCGAAGCCCGCACAGGATGGAGCCAGTTTTGCTCTCCCTGTTGTTATTATTGGCTGTGAATTAACCATCGCTAACACTTACTGAATGTTTACTCTGTGCCTGATGCTGTTCCAGGCACTTTCACAGGCACCGATTTAATCCCTAGGACAATCCTATGAGGTAAGTGCTTGTACTTCTTGTTTTGCTGAAGTGTTCACCGAAACCCCGGGTTGTTGGTCCCAAGGTCACACAGCTAGTGTGTAGAGCAGTGGTCCTCAACCTGTGGGTCGCGACCCCTTTGGGGGTCGAACGACCCTTTCACAGGGGTCGCCTAAGACCATCGGAAAACACATATATAATTGCATATTGTTTTTGTAATTGATCACTATGCTTTAATTATGTTCAATTTGTAACAATGAAAATACATCCTGCATATCAAGATATTTACATTACGATTCATAACAGTAGCAAAATTACAGTTATGAAGTAGCAACGAAAATAATCTTATGGTTGGGGGTCACCACAACATGAGGAACTGTATTAAAGGGTCGCGGCATTAGGAAGGTTGAGAACCACTGGTGTAGAGGCCTTTGGAATTCAAGAGTGGGCCATTTAACTCCACAGCCTCTGCCTTTACCACCAAACCCCATTGCTTGCCAGGGTAGCCATGTGCTAATAAGAATAGTTCCATTTATTGAGCCAGACTCTGTGAACACTCTTTACATTTATTTGCTCATTGAAGCCTCACAACCTCAGAGAGGCCGGGTGATCTGCCCGAGGTCACACGGCTAAGTGGTGGCTGCAGTAGAGGGCCCAGGGGTCTGATGTGGGACCCCCTTTGTCTCTTTATCTCCCCATAGAGTTGCCTGAGGCTCTGCCGCCCCTGGGACCATGTTTAACGGGGAGCCAGATCCAGCCTCGGCTGCAGGCCCCAGGAATGTGGTTCGGAGCTCCAGCATCAGCAGTGAAATCTGCGGATCTCAGCAGGCCGGGGCCGGGCCCGGGACCACCACTGCTAAGAAGCGGCGTAGCAGCCTTGGCGCCAAGATGGTGGCCATTGTGGGCCTGACCCAGTGGAGCAAGAGCACGCTCCAGCTCCCCCAGCCTGGTGAGGGGGCGTGGGGCACCGGGGCGGGGCGGGACACCTTGCACCCAGGGACAAACACTTATGTAGCACTTACCAGATACCAGGTGCTATTCTAGGTCCAGTACATGACCCGACTCATTGAATCCTCATGTAACGCTGTGAGGCAAGTACTGAAGCACGGAGAAGGGAAGTAAGATGCCCCAAACTACATAGCTAGTAGGAGCATTCAAACCCCAGCATTGGGCTTCTGAGTTCATGCTCCTAACCATTACCCTGTGCCACGTCCATGCACAAACTTACACATTATTCAGCATTTGTTTATTAAACAGCCGCCAGGTCCAGGCACAGACATCCCCACAATTCAGCCTCACGGGTGATCTCCACGATTCAGCCTCACGG
Organism: Myotis lucifugus; assembly: GCF_000147115.1. NCBI lineage: Eukaryota > Metazoa > Chordata > Mammalia > Chiroptera > Vespertilionidae > Myotis > Myotis lucifugus. The sequence goes on from NW_005871085.1 coordinate 2,611,225, forward strand.
GTGATCTCCGAGTTTCCTAAGTACAAAGAGCCACACAAATGTAGTTACCCAGTCACACACATACATTACAAAGTCACACGAGAGAGATGCACACAAAGACACATGCCTTGCTTGGTTATACCTCCCTACTGGCAGGAAAGGACAAGATAGTCATTCACACTGTACATGGTCACACATAAAGCCAGTCATCATGCAATTCACACAAACACAGACAGACCCAGGTCACTGAAGTGTTCTCTCTCTCTCTCTCTCCCTCTCCCTCTCTCCCTCTCTCCCTCTCTCCCCCTCTCTCAAATACACACACAGTGTCCATGGTCACAGAAACATGTCACACATGTGTACACCCATATCTCACAAAACCCCATATTCACACACTTTATCAGCTACATCCCAACATGTGTATTATACTTGCTCAGACGTCTAGTTATGGAATCCCAGTTATGCTCAGAGTGGAGGGCGACCCGCCTTGTCACACACAGTCACACCTGGACCCTACATCACAGAGGAGCCAGCCCTCCCCACCAAGACCTCCTCATTGTGTGGCATCAGCCCAGACACCAGCTGGTTGTGTATTAAAATCTCTTCCTGCTTATTTTTCTCAGAGTAACAACTTCCCTGAGAAACCTTCAAATAGGCAGCTGGGTGGGGGCGGTGAGGGGGCGGGGGTGCCGGAGCATCCGGGGAGAATGCTCATCGAGAGCCCCAGTTGGGGCTGGGGGTGGGGGACTTTTCCAGGCCTTAAAATAGCTTTTTATAAAGCCCTCCACAGGAGCACGTGGGATGGTCTTTTCCAGCATGCAGGCTGTGATGTGGTTTCTGGCTCAGGGAAATGCTAAGTGAGAAGGGGGCTTGCAGTTATCAGTGCCCCAGGGTGGGCGGGCATGGCCCCTGTGAATGTCCACAGTGTAGGCCTGACACGAGGGAGTCAGGAAGAGGGGGCCTGGAGATCCAGGAGTTGGGCTGGGGCAGGACCAAGGCGGGTGTATTAAGGTTAGGAGGTTGAAGAGGTGTTGGGCCCCAGGAATCTGGCTTGAGAAGACCAAGCCCTGCTGATCTCCAACCGAGTCAGCTTCCGATCCAAAGGCTCCTTTGTGCCCAAAACGATTTGGAGGAACGGTCTTTTGGGGCCAGGGCAGGGCCGAGTCACTAGAAGATAGTCCAGTGATCTGCCTGGGACTGTCCACCTACCTAGACTACCAGTCAGCAGGCATGGATTGGAGTGGACACCAAGGAGACCCCCAGCCTCGAGGGGAGATGAGTGATGGTGGGGCTTCTGGATCACTTGTCCCTGGGGTAGGCAAGGGCACGGCTGAAGGTCTGGGGCCTGAGCCAGGGGAATACACAGATGCCCTTCTAACTGAAGGTCTCTATGAATCATCCAGTCACCAAATGTCAGAGCAGGACAGGCCCCTTGAGTTCATCTAGTCCAAGGTACTCATTTTATTGATGAAGCGTCAGAGCCTGAAAAAGGGACTCAAGGTGGCCTTTAGAGCCACACCCTGTCATTTACTAGCTGGGGACTCAGGCAAGCAACTTCACCTCTCTGAGTTCGCCGCCTCGTTTGTAGAATAAGGACAATAATCTGTGCCTCAGAGTTGTCCAGGGGATTAAATGACATAGGAGATGCAAAGGCAACAGCCTTGTACATAGTAGACACTTAATAACGTTGCCGGTGTTATTATTTCCCACAGTCAAACAGTAGGGCCAAAAAGCAAGTGAGCTCTCTGGCTTTCACAGCCCCTTGCGTGGGGCATACCCCTCTCCCATCTGTAATTCCATGTCCCATTTGTTTTCCTCCCAAGCCTGGGAGTTGTCAGTGTCCTAGCTTGGGTGGGAGAGTCTGGCTCCAGAGGGATGTATGGGGCTGACTCACCTTGGGAATCAGCTCTGGAAACTCTCTCTGGGAAAAGATCCCAGCAGGGTATCTCCGGTTGCCCCAGGTGGGATGGCTCAGTTCCCTGCAGGGCTAGGCTGTGTGAAGCGGGGAAGAACTCCTGTCCTGGACCCAGTCTTCTGGGCTCTGGGTCTGCCTTCCCAGGGGCCTCCTTCCTCCTAGTTTATCCATACCCTGCATTGGCTCAAGTTCCGCCCACTCCCTCCTCTTTGTTTCAAAGCCTGGACTATTACACCAGCCTTCCCTCTAGTTCCCTGCCTCCTGCCTACCCCTTCCAGTTTATTTCTCACATTGCGATAGAGTAGCTTCTAAAAAATAATCCTGGCTTCAACTCCTCATGGGACCCTGGGAAAGACACTTCCCTTTGGGCCTGTTTCCTCTGGAAAATGGAGCTCGAAGGGACTCTCTCCAAGCTTTCTTCTAGATCTAACATTCTCTATGTTGTGGGAGCAGTGAATGCGGTAGGGTGAGAGCTTTGGGGTCTCAGGACACAGGTGGCTTCTGGCCTAGCCTTAGACTGGGTCCACACAGGCCATCCTGGGCTGTCCCAGTCCTGCCCACATTGAGCTCTTTTCAGCACCGAGGACAGCAGCTCCAGCTCCTCATGGGCTCTGGGCTCTGAGTCAGGTGGGGAGAAGGCTCAGCATCATTCCAGGAGATGCCATGGAGTGCTGTTGGGAGCTGTGACTGCCTCTCCCTTGTATGCAGTGAGACAGATGGGATGGTTCCTGGAGTCTTTCAGTCTCCGGCAACCACAGAATTATTGCAAGCAATTTGCCCCGTTTCTCTGGAAAGAGGCTTTATAAAGTTACTCCCTGGGTCAACAGAGTTCAGGGACTGGACAGGTATGAAACAGTAGAGAAATGTTCTCTAAGGTTGCAAGACCTTTCTCCCCACCCAGAAGACATGGGGCTTAGTCTCTGCTGAATCACATCTCAAATCAATGTGGAATTGGTGGAGAAGAGTGAGAAGTAGCGCATCAGTAGACGGGGAGTCGGCCTTATGGATGTCTGGACCTCAAGCTCCCCATCTGTGAAATGGCAGGGGCAGGGGGCTAGCCAAGGTGTCACTAACATTTCAAGGATTCTGTGATTCCCTTACTAGGCATCACAGTGGATTGGACAGGTCTGATCAAAGAAGGGAAATTTTCTCCCAAGTGGCCAAAGCTTTCCCATGCTCTAGGAGAAGGGCACTGGGGTCATATGGTGGCAAGGATCTGGCTTCAGCCCAGGATGTGTTGTGTGTGGAGGATTCGAGGGGAGGGAGGGTAGAGTGCAGCTCCCACAGACCTGTCTGTCTTCTAACTGCATTAGCGGGGATTGGCAGTTAGGAGCCAGGGACAGGGCGAGTCCCTCAACACCCATTGTTATTGCCCAGCCCTCTGTGTGTGGTGGGTCACGCACCATTTGTGGGTGTGCATCTATGTGTGTGATTGAATGGATAGGTTCAACTGCAAGTGTTATGGTGTGAAGGACACATTTCTGTGACAGAGTATGTCTTGTGTATGTATGATTAAACCCTGGAAGTACCTTTTGTGACTGTTGTATGAACATACTCATAACCTTGTATGTGGGATCACTGTCTTCATAAATATGATTGTCAGCACTTGTGTGTGTCTGCTTATGCCGGTCGGTATGAAAGAAATATAGGTGAGCTAACATGACTGTGTGTAAGGCAGGCAGACAGACAGACAAGTGGATGGTCTCATTGATTCCTGGATAGTTAGCTATTCCAATATCCCAGAAGCTGGGATGGTTTATGGTTTGAAAGGAGACATTTCTCCTTACCACCTCCCACTCCCAGTGCCCCACCCCCCTGTCTGTCTGCCAGTGACGCTAGCCCTTTTAGCCTTTCCTCTCCCAGTGGGACTTCCTGAAAGATAAGTAGGACAAAGCAAGAGGTATAAAGCACCCCTCTTCCCAGGGCAGGTCTTGAATATCCTCACCGTTGGATATGGGTGGGTTGCCAGGGTAACCAGCTCCCCCTTCCCCATTGTTTTTAAGGGGGCTTCAGTGCCTGCTTCACCCCCCTACCGCTCCCCGCCCCTATAGCCAACTTCATTCTTAATTTACCTGGGTCTCTAACCAGTGATAGCAAAGGGCTCCTTTGGTACAATCCCTATCTGAGCAGCACTTCCCTCCCCATCAAGCTCCTCAAGCAGCCAAGCTTTAGCAGGGGAAATCCATATAAACCCTCAACCTGGCTTCTGTGACCCTGATGGCCCCAGGAGGGGAGGGTGTCTAGAGGGACCACATTGCAATGCTGAGTAGGTTGCCATGGAAACCCAGGCTGGATGGTGTGCTGCTAGGAGAGGCACAGTGTCCTATGTTCCCTGCAAGGCTGAGCCGTGGGGCAGGATGGGGGTAGAGGGCCCTGTGAACAGGAGACACAGAGACATGGGGGGGGGGCAAGTTCTCACTGCACAGCTTCTAGGGGTCTTCTACAGACCTCTTTTCAAAGCCATAGCCAACTCAAGCCGACCCAGCCATCCTCTCTTACTCTTGCTTCCCTAATCGCCTCTTCATGTCCAGACCCACCTGGAGAATGCATGTTAGTTTGGAGTGCCCAGGCCTCTCATCGGGGTTGTTATAGGGCCTGTGAAGGTATCAGAGAGGTGGCTGTGAGGTCTGAGCGAGACAGGTGCATGAGGGAGAGCAAATTCAGCAAAAGGCAAACTTTCCAGAAGAGGGAGGCAGGAACACAACCCTTTGGAGCAAAGGCTGAAATTGAGTGGGAAGGTAGCTGTCAGGGGAGCCTGGCAAGGATGACGGCCCAAGAGCTGCAGGGAGGGGAGGGGGGCTCTACCTGGTAACTCCACACACCCCCAGCCCATCGTCCCGATTCTGCCTCCAGCCATCTTTCTGATCAGCTTTGTCTGTGTCACTGCCCTGAGCAAGGCCAGGGGTCAGCTGCAAACCAGCTCTAGAGGTCATCTCAGCAATGCCCCTGTCTCCGGTCACAGCCCTGCCCACCACGCCCCCTCCCAAGAGGGTGACTTTGAGCAGCGCTCTCAGAGAGGCCTCGTTGGTGATCTGACCTTGTTCCCTCTCTGTGCTTGGTGTGGGGGACCCGTCACAGAAGGGACCACCAAGAAGCTGCGCAGCAACATCCGGAGGAGCACGGAGACAGGCATCGCCGTGGAGATGCGGAGTCGGGTCACGCGCCAGGGCAGCCGGGAGTCCACCGATGGGAGCACCAACAGCAACAGCTCCGAGGGCACGTGCGTGCAGCCCACCCCACCCCGGACCCTCCCTCCTCGGTCCTCTAGTCACAGAGCCAGAGCAGGGCGGGAAAATCTCCAGTTGGTTTTCCCACCTGGAGAACATCAACCCAGATGTCTGTGTTCCTGTGCCCCTACCTGCCTCCATTCCCCTCCCCTGGATGTCCGATGCCAGGGCCCCAGTCTTCCCCCAGTGGCCTGGGAGTGGTTCCTCCCTTCTGTATATTTCATGCCTCCCGCCTCCCAGCACCACACGTGGCCCCACTCCAGAGGAGAGGGTTTGAAAGGAGAAAGTGACTCAAATCCTTTAAATCTAGAACCATTGTTATGTCTCCGATAAGTGGAGGTCTCACACGTGGCCGTGCTTGGAGCTCAGGGAAGGAGATGGGACTGGATCAGAGTTTTCCAAACTGTGGGTGGTAACTCAGAGGCAGGAAGTGAAATCAGTTCAGGGGGTAAAACCAGCATTAGAAAAAGAAATAGAGATTCAGTTGTACCCTATGGAGTGAGGATGAATTGCCTTGTGAACTTCTGTGTCAGTTGTTTTAATGTGTGGGCGCACATAGGTCTGTGACAGTAAATGTATTCCTTACATTTGACTGCGTGTGGGCTGCAGTCAAAAACTTGCAAGTCCCTCAGGTCTCCTCTACATTGTGAAACTACGGTATTCAACTAAGATTTTCTGATTTGGCCTCATTAAGGCACAATGATTTCAGGATTATTTAAGATTCTGTGCTCGTGTATCTCACTGCTATGCCTACAGCCATGAGTGCAAATAGCCACTAGCATGTATTGTGTCTTACTGTATGCAGGGTATCACTGGGCACTTCAGATCAGTGCTTCTTATTCGGGGATCTAGTGAGCACTATCAGACCAAACACTGTCTCATTTAACTCTCGCTACGGTACTGAGCGATGTCGGTACTACCTGCGAAACAGACCAATAGGAGTGGGTGAGCCTGAAACCCCTTCCTGGGGGGCGGCGGGGGGGGAGACACATGGCTTCTCTGACAAGCACACACAGCCTGTCTTCCTCCCTGCCTGTCACTGGCCCAGGGGGACTCAAGGCCAAGCCGTCCAGCGGGGGATTTGCTCTGGGACAACCTTGACTCTCTCTAGCCTTAGGGCTTTCTTTGGTCCATTGTAGCTCATGAGTGGACCTGGGCCAGCCCTCCCTCACCTGTCCTTTCTCTGCTGGCACACCCAGGACACCTTAAGGACATGCACAAGTAGCACTTTTCCCTCAGTGACAACGGCAGCAATAACTACCACATATTGCTTTCTGTTTGTCTGGAACTTTTCATGCACCATCTATCCCGATTCTCACCATAAACCCACGCGAGTTGGGCATCACCTGTTTTGTAGGCAAGTCTCTTACCTCTGGATGCCTCTGTTTTCTCATCTGTAAAATTGGGTAATAGCTGCTGCCACACAGAGTAGTTGCAAGGATTCCATTACATGAGGCACGTGGAGCATTCAGTGCACTGACACATGGTCACATGGTCAACTTTCAGTCACTGTCGGTTTTTCTTGTTACTGCTTTCCAGCACCACCCCCCTCCCCCCAGACACACACAACCACGGGGCACCTACCACCACTCGTCATTAATCTGAACCCTATAATTGTGTTAATTTGGACTCTGGCTGTTTAGGGCACTACCTCATTTATCGACTTGATTTCAAACTGTCTGTCCCCAGCCAAAGTAGTACACTACACTATGTAGAGGGGAAACTGAGGCAAGAGGGGAGTGCCCAGTGCCTGGGAGGCAGAGCCGCTGCATCCCACCAGCCAGATGCCCTCACGTGCCCCTCTGCCTCCTTCCCCAGGTTCATCTTCCCCACCACCCGGCTTGGGCCCGAAAGCCAGTTCAGCGATTTCCTGGATGGGCTGGGACCAGCCCAGATTGTGGGGCGACAGACGCTGGCAACTCCACCAATGGGTGAGTCTTCATGAGGGTAGGGCGAGTGGGGTGATGGCAGAAAGGGTGAGATCAGCAGAGCCCTGCGTGACCCGAGCCTCACTCAGGTTTCCCTGCCAGCTCAGAGTGAGCACAGCACTCACGCATCCTCCCTCCGCCGGGGGGAAGGCCACCGCAGCAGCTCTCCCAGCACATTCCTCCTCGCTCCGCTCCACCACACTCTGCCGGCTCTGCTAAGTGCTGGACGGAAAATGGTGAACAGATCATCAGGGCATTGGTTTTCAGGGGGCCGGCTCTATCGCCAGTTCTCCGAGTGGCCTTGGGGAAGTCTCTTCTCTGAGCCTGTTCCCCCTCATCTATAAAATGGGAATAAAAATACCTGCCTTCACTATCAACAATTGATTGAGGGTTATTCTTTTATTGAGGGTCAGGGGTAGGGAGGTTCATGCTTTGCCTGAAGTATTTCATTTGATCCTAGGGACTGTGTCTTATTTGACTTCTAATAGTGTCTGGCACCTAGAAGCCTTTAGTAGTTTTTCATCCCCCTTTCCTGTAGCCAGGAGTAGCTCCTGAAGTCTGTGCTGCAGTCCTGGCTCCTTCCTCAACCTCTCCCTTAGCTAGTGGATATGTTGGCTCAAGCAGCTGCTCCCAGGCCTAGCCTCCCCAGAGACGCCTCCTGACCACCCTCTTCCCCACAGTCTGACTCAAGCAGTGTCTGACCCAGACCTCTGCACTGGCCTCAAGCACACGAGGAAGCTGAGTGCAGACAGCGCCCTGCTGTGAGCCATACAGTGAGCTGGGATTTCATTCCCGCCAGGGCTCTTCCCACTGCACTGCCCTGTCTTCCTCCCCCTGCTCATTCAGGAGCCTCTCTCTGTCTGCGGAAGAGGGGTGCGCCCACAGGGTGAGCGTCAGCTCTGAGCTGGCTCTTGGGCTGGACTGGCTAATTCTCAGCACTTGCTTTCAAACTCTTAGGGGCCCGGGAGTCTGCTTTTCCCAGCAGCCCTGAGCCCAGCCAAGAGCTGGGAGGCAGTGAGAGGAGCAGCCACTTCCACTAGGCAAATGCGCCATCACAGCCTAGAATTATGCGTGTGGTGCCCTCTGGTGTCCCAAACTGGGAATGACAGGTTTGTGTTTGCTCATCTTGGGGGTGTTATAATGAGACAGGAGATTAATTCCTGAGACATCCCCCTCCACTTCCCCGTGGGGAGGTCAGGAAGAGTAGAGGAAGGGGGACGAATTCCAGAATGTCTTTGTTTGTATTTGCATCTTCCCAAGTATGCAAATACAAACAATTGCATAATGGCTCAGAGAATCTAAAATGGGTACCTAAGCCCACAGTCAGCTCTATTTTAGTTTTTCTACATCAGGCGATGATTCTGCACTGCTTGGAAGGGTGTTCCAAGTGACTAATGCTAAGAGTTCTAGAAATCAGATAACTGACACGATTCCACACATAGAACTTGCCCCAGCTGGATGATCCGTTTTGTGGGAGCACAGTGAGGAGTTCTCAGTCCTCTGCTCCCAGGAAATCTGCCGGCCTTCCCTTCATCCTTTGGCGATGATGCAAGCAGGCCCTGGTTCCCAGGGAGTAGCTCCTGCCCTGGGCAGACTCATATCTCAGCATCTCTTCAAGCTGATAGTCTTTGAATATTTGACATGTATTTAGGGGAGTGGCTGAGGGCTGCTGTGTAGAAGGTGAATAAGAGCCCCTGAGCCCACAGCCTCCCTCTGTGTTCCTGACTCCAGAAGCTCTGCCACCAAACTTGCCTATTCTTCTCAGTAAAACAGGAGCTTCTCAGTTAACCACGCTTAGATGAGCATTTGACAGCCACTTTTGGTCCCCAAGCATGTCCCTTGAGGGTCATGCCCCCACCCCACCCCTAGGGACCCATTATTGTGTTCCTCCGCTGCTCTAATGTGTCTCCTAAGGCCAGTTCTCCCACATGCAGTTTTCTTCATCTCATGCCCTTTCCAGGTGGTAGTGCCCCTGCAGGCTGGCATTCTGCACAGTGGCTCGTCTGGCTCTGCCTGGACTGTCCCTCTTCTCCCTTGCAGGGGATGTGCATGTTGCCATCATGGACCGGAGTGGCCAGCTGGAAGTGGAAGTGATCGAGGCTCGGGGCCTGACCCCCAAACCTGGCTCCAAATCTCTCCCAGGTGAGGCTGAGCAGCTGGGAGAAGGATTTTGGAAATGGGTCCTCCCAGTGAGGAGGATGCTGCTGAGGTCTGGGTCTAATGAGTCCTTAGTTCCCCACTGGCCTAAATCAGTACCCTCAACACCGGAGTCACCACTTGCCCAAAAGGCCAGGAAATAGGGGCGGGGGTGGAGAAGGACGGAGGAGTCAGTCTCTTTGACCTGCTGTCCACTGGCCAGCTCGTCCTACTCACCTTGCTCACCTCCAGGGTCACCTGGGGGTTGGGGATGGGACAGGCCATAGCAGTCGCTCCTGACCCCTCCCCATCGTGCTTTCTCCCATCCCTTAGCCACCTATATCAAGGTTTACCTGCTTGAGAATGGGGCCTGCTTGGCCAAGAAGAAGACAAAGGTGGCCAAGAAGACCTGTGACCCCCTGTACCAGCAGGCTCTGCTCTTTGACGAGGGGCCCCAGGGCAAGGTGCTGCAGGTGAGTGTGAGAGGGCAACGCTCAAGACTGCAAGTTATCATTTGAAATCTGTTTCATTTACGCCACTTCCTGTGCCAGGTACTAATGCCAGGTGCGTTAATATGTGTTGCCCATTTATTTTCACGACCCAGTGAGGTGTGATTGCCCCCGGCTGGTTCATAAGGAACCAAGGTTTGGAGGGTAGCTCAACTGCCAGGTTCCACCGGGCGCTGGTTCATTGTGCATCGGCTCCACACCAGGCTGTGAGCTGCTTTCCATTGTGACCTCGCTCCATCCTCCAGCTGAACCTGTGAAGCAGGCGTGACTCTCCCATTTTACAAATGAGGAAACAAAGATGGAGTGGCTGGCGTGAGGTTTCAGCTGGGGCCTTGCTGAGCCGAGCTGAGCCCAGGTCAAGGTGACTCTCACCCCTTGAGAGTGACAAACCCTTCACCACAGTCCCGGGAGGGAGGGATCCTCACGCCTGTTTCATAGATGAAGCGCCTGAGGCGCCCAAGTGGTTAGGGGGATCGAGCACAGTGGTGGTCGGTCTCTGGGTTCTGCCCTGGGTTCAGGTTCTAGCTTGATCACTTACTAGCTCTGTAGTATGTGGTGAAGATCAAATGAGAGATGCCTGTGGAGGGCCTCACACAGTGCCTGTCACACAGAAGGCTACTCGCTAACTCTGAACAGTGGTGGTCGCGGTGGGCTGTCGGCCTTGCCCGAGGCCACGGGTGACAGAGGAGAGGCTTGAGCCAGGGGCTGTCTGAGCTGTGGGACTTCTCATCCATGACTGTTCCTCTGGGCTGAGGTGGTTCCATAGCAAAGGCACTTGGAGCTGCAAACAGTAAGAACTGACGAGCCCTAGGGTTCTGTGGGGGAAAGTTTGGTCTTGGTTGTCCATTTTTATATATATCGGAATTCTATTTCTATTTTGAAAAAAGAATTCACCAATAAAAACACAAGTTTGAAAATGACTGAGCTAATCTATTCCCCTCCCCCAGTTTTATGGATGGATGGGAACCCTGAGGTCCAGGGAGAGCAAGGGGCTTGCCCAGGCCCCACCATGAGCCGCAGCAGAGCGGGACTGGAGTCTCCATCTGCTCCTTCCCGGAGAAGGCTGTCATCTGGGATGCTGGGAGCTCCAGAAGTCAGACCCAGGGTACATGCCCAGCTCTGCCACCAGTGACTGTGTGTCTTTGGGTTAGTTCATTAACCTCTTTGAGCGGCAGTTTCCTCTGTGGAAATAACACACGGCACCTCTACCTGGATGGTTGCAACAATGGAGATGATATACTTAAAGTCCGTAGGAGCCTGTGTGAAGTGGGCGGCAAGTTGTTTGAAGTCAGGCCAAGTTTCAGCTCTCTGTCCCATCCATCTGTGCCCTGGTGAGACCTGTAGGTTCCTGGGCCCACTGCCCAGCCCTGGAGTCGGGGAGGTGGCTCAGCTCCTCTTTCTTCTCCCACTGGTAGGTGATCGTCTGGGGAGACTACGGCCGCATGGACCACAAGTGCTTCATGGGCATGGCCCAGATCATGCTGGATGAGCTGGACCTGAGTGCCGCCGTCACCGGCTGGTACAAACTCTTCCCCACATCCTCCGTGGCAGACTCGACCCTCGGATCCCTCACCCGGCGCCTGTCCCAGTCCTCCCTGGAGAGTGCCACCAGCCCCTCGTGCACCTAAGGACCTCAGGAAGAGGCTGGGTGTGGTGTGGGAAGGGGTGCCCCCCACTCCCTTGTACATAGTCTTCACGTCTTTCTGGCCCCTCGCCCTGCTGCATGCCTGTTGGCTACTGGGCTCGTCCCAGCTGGCGGTGGAGAGTGTAGTGTGTGTGTGTGTGTGTGTGTGTGTGTGTGTGTGTGTGTGTCTGTGTGTGTGTTTGTGTCTGTGTGTGACCATGTTACATCTGTTCATTTGTCTGGGTATAGTCAGTCTTGGTGACTACATGGGCCAAAATCCATGTCCTTCTGTGTCTTGTTGAAAAGAAACCCAAATGAGTGTTGTGTAAACACAATACCCCCTCGGTCCGGGGATGGAATGGGGGGGTGGCCATTGGTCCATCCTGCCTGGTCCTGTGCCCGGGGCAGAGCCCGAGTGTCCTGCCTGTTCCTTCTCTTGGTGGTCCCTGCTGAGTTTCCTGTCTCGTTCTTTGTTCCACCTTTGCCTCTCCCAGCACTGCTACCTTTTTTGAGGAATGTAGCATCCACTGCAGCTGGCCACGCGAGGCCCCTCTGGGAACCCTGACACCCGTCCTCCGGCAGCTTTGCCCACTGAATGCGTCTGCAGCATGTAGCATGCTCGGCTAGTGCCCTGGCCAGGGCCTGGGAAGCAAAGATGCCTGGGGAGCTGAGGGCTTGGAGATTGCTTCCTCTCTCGGGCTGGAGCCGCCTCCTTCCTACAAGCAAAACACGGGAGGTCTTAGTTTCCAGGGTTGCTGGCCAGACACCTTAGGGGGACGTTCCGGTACCTCGCTTAGCACTGCTCTTCACCTCCTGTCTCCCTCCAAGCCACCGCACCTCTGACATGCCAAAGGAGCTCTCCCAGGGGACCCCAGCAGGTGTGGACGGGAGGTGTGGCCATCCAGGAGGCTGCCTCAGCGGGGATGTAATCTGCCAAAGCAGACAGTCCCTGGAGGCACCTGTGTCCTCCCCAGGCTCGGAGGGTGGCCCTGTCCCCACAGGGCTCATCCTGGTGGGGCCTGGCCTGTGAGGAGGTGCTGAGGGTGGGGCTGTTTGCTGGGTCAAGGAGGGCAGGGCTGACTTGCTCTGAGCCACCGTTGAGAATCCTGTCTGGGGATTAGCTGCCTGAAGTTCATTCGGGGCTCTCTTCTGCTCGTTTCTAGACCAGGGTGCGTCTGGGAGCTCAGACTCATGTGGGCTCCAGCCTCCTGGCCCCACACAGCCTGGCTCTGGACTCTGGTCTGCCACAGCCACCAGCTCTGTACAAAGCAATACTCATGCTCGGCCTCCCTGCCTCCCTGAGCTCTCCTGCTGCCCGCTGCCTGCTGGAGAGTGGCCTGGCCTGCTCCAGGCACCTACCCGCTCTGCTTTCATCCCACCCATCTGGCTGGAGCTTCCCAAAGCCACTCACACTCTGACTTGGTCTGCAGGCTGGGTCCTGAGGGTGGGACCAGTGCGTGGACTGAAGTCTGGCTCAGGAATGCCCAAATCTGTCCTCTCCCTCCTCAGGTCGAGGGTGAAAGGTGAGAGGTTGCCCAGGAGCCCGACATAACAGCCCTTGGATCCGTGTCTGGGGAGGAAAGAGTGGCCAGGGGGTCACGGTATGGGGCAGGCTCTCTCTTCCCCAGACATCGTCCCAGTGCTGCAGTGACTCCAACCATGTACCGGGAGGCAGTGCAGGCTCAGAGCCTGAGTGCTTGGTCTCCATCTGTAACCAAAGCGGGCGGGCATGGAGGTGGGTTCTGAGGGAGGTGGAGGGAAGCTCTCTGGAGATACCGCCATCTCCGCCAAGGGGCCTCCTTTTGGGGCAGGATCCACCTTTTCTCCCCAAACAGAAGGGGAGGAAACCAGGACCCCGTCATTCCTGCCCACAGACACAGAATAGGTAATACGGGCAGTAAAGAAACAAACACAACGAGCGCCTGGCCCCGAGCCTCCATTCTTGTGTCGGCATTGGTGAGTGGAAGACCCCTGGTGAGTGGAAGAGAGGGAGGGGCAGCTGGGTCCCACTTTCTCTTTCTGCAGAGATTCTCTCCCGCTGTCAGGACTGGGCCTGCTTTTCTCATGTTTCTACAGTGAAACAAAGGGCTCTGTGCTCTTTGATCTGAGGGTGGGGAGAGGGAGGACCCACGCTCACGGAGGTACTTTATGTCCTGTCTGTGATGTGCTCACCTCGGAGGTACTTTATGTCCTGTCTGTGATGTGCTCACCTCGAGAGAGGTCGCCCTCAGGATGGTGTGAAAACACACGCGGGTGGTGGGCTTATGGGTGAAAGTGTGGACATCTGCTGATGTGGCTCCGAATGGCGATCCTCAGACCATGCAGCCACCCCCAGGGAAGGGGGGATGTCACCCTCATTCCTCAAAGGGTCCAGAAAGACGTGAGAGAAGGTAGGAGCTGCCAGCAGAGAGGCTGCCGCTGGGTGGCTGGAGGCCGGTGCCCCTGGCCTGGGGGGCAGTTGGGTTAGCACAGGGGAGGTGCCAGCCAGAGGTGGGGCCTGATGTGTTGATAACGGGCTGAGCTGCCTGCAATCCCCAGCTGCCAAAGCCGCCCAGGGGTTGGCCCACTCCACAGCTCCATCTCTAATGGGCAGTGATCCCCCACCCCCACCCCGTGTTGACCTTGGGATGATTCTTTTTAACCCTTTGTACCAAATAAGTGACTAATCCCCACCTAGAGTTGCCCCCAGGAGGGTGGAGTCGTGTGAGGCTGATGTGTGTGTGTTGGTGACCGGCTGGATGTTGGGGTCTGTTTCTCAGCACCCCAGGTGCAGGGGCCTGTCTGAGAAGCAGCTCTATTAGCCCGTCGCAGGAGAGGAGGGAGCTCAAGTGTGACTCCAGCCGTCCCTGGGCGGGGAGCATCTGTTCTTTCAGAGGGGATGGTGGGGGAGGAAGGAACAAGATCCCCCAGAGTTCTTCCCAACCTGGGACCAACTCATTGCCAGGGACAGTATCCTGGCCCCAACCCCCTCCCCCCTTAGCCCAGGTGAAGCCCAGAGCTGATCTCAGACGGGGGCTCTGTCACTCCATCTCCCTCTGCTCAGCCAGGTTCGTGGGGGACGTGGCGGAGAGAGAAAGGCCCTGCAGCGATGCTGGGCGATGGGCAGGAACCTGATGAATGACTCAGAGCGCTGTCTTCACATTTCTGCTCTGCTGACTCCGTCCCACTCCCTTCAGAGATGGCTTCCCTACCGGGAGTCTGTGATGGGCCTTCGGGATGAACCGGGCTCCACGAATGGGCCACGTCATGGTTTGACCAGGGGGATGTGACCCTGCAGGAAAGACCTGTCTCCAGAATGACTCCCCATCCAGGCAGTTCCACCACCAGCTCTCCTAGGAAAGGCACCCCTGGGAGGCCGCCGTGTGCAGCAAGCCCCAGGCGTGTCCAGGACTGGCCGAGGCAGAACCTAGGAGCTCCAGAGAGAGCCGCTCATCACTCGTGGGATCACTGCCCGCTATGGCACTGAGGCCAAGCCAGTCCTCCCCGGGGCATGGCACCCACCAGGGCAAGCCTGCCCCAGCTCTTCTTTACTGCCAGCCTTGAGGAGAGCAGAGCACCCCCTTTTAAAGACAATAGAACCCTCCAAGAGAACTTCTTTGGAAATGAAATGTAGCACAATCTTAGACTGCGTTACGAGGAGCCCTGACACCCAACCAGGGTTCTTGCTCTTCACCTTGCTGCCCGGGAGACCTGTGCTCCTCCCCTGGGGCTCCAGAGCTCCTAATACCTCTGATCCCCCGTCTCCCTCGGCCCAGAAAGCAGCACGGCTTCAGTGAGGCTGCTGTTCTATTTCTCTGATTGCTCCCTGCACTGTGCAAACTCTGCAAGAAATTGCTGCCTTTGCTTGACATTGTAATGAGTTGTCCACCACCTGAGGGGAGGGAGATGGCGCGTCATTCAGGGCCCAGGGGTGGTCCTGCAGTGGCTGCAAGGAGGTGGGTAAGAAGAGGCCCGCTGCCCTGCTGACCCCTCCCTTTCTCACCCCTCCTCTGCATCCTCTTCTCCAATATCCTGACACGTAAAGAGGGTCTTTAAAATGCTGCTTCCTGTACTGCGTTGTCTTTCACTGGATGATCAGGGAGGAGGTGGGAATGCGGACTCATTGTCCCCTGCCTTCTCCCTCAAGTCTGCTTTCACTCAGGTCAGAAGAGATTGGGGCAAAACAAAACAATCATGATTGACGGGCAGGGGAGCCCTGCCCCATCAGGTGAGGCCTGATCGGGGCTGCATCGACCTGGTCTGGCTGGGAAAGGGTTATTTGAAAGAGTGCCTGAGCATCTCAGAGCAATGTCAGTGATGCCAAAGAGAGCAACTTGGCCTCCGTGGGCACCAGCTCTGTGTTGGTCTGCCTGACGGTGGGACCTTGTTCTCTGACAAAAGGGCTTAATCTTTCCATGTAGCAAAGCAACTCCCCCACCCCCACCCCCACCCCTAGCTTGGGCTTTTGTGGGCCCAGCACGGCTGTGCCTGTGAGGGAAACCACGGCAGAGAGAGAAATTGCATTCTCTCAGGGGCCTAGACTGCTCATTGAGAAGCGTAAGTGCTTTGGTAAAACCTTCCAGCGCTCTGGTTGGAAGCTTGGCCAGTAAGGACAGGGGCTTTGGGTCTAACAAGGAGTTCACCCCAATGCCAGGAAGACCTGTGGGACTGGGTTCCAGAGAGCTGGGCTAACAAATGAGCCCTGGGAACTCCAGGGGCAACAGAGCATCTACCCCATGGGTCAATGGCCTGGACAGCTGGCTATAGAGCATCAAAGGCTGTTATAGGAAGTTTGCCAGAAACCGCGACCATGCGCAAGACTTCTCACTTTTCTGGGCCTCAGCTTTCTCATCTGCAAAATCAGAGCATTTGCTAGTTGCTGCACGGTTCCCTCCAGGTTTTGAAAGTCTGATCTGGAGCTGATGAGGGTTGAGCCTGGTCACCTGGTTCCACGGGCTGGTTTCTTCCAGCCCTGGGTACCCAAGCCGGGTGCAGGTCCTCATCCGTCCACACCCAGATGCTGCTTCTGACGAGAACTCTGGGAACCCTAACAGACTGCTCCCACCTCTCTGTGGCTCATTCTTTCTTATTCTTGTGGAATGATGAGAAATGATTAAGAGGTGTCTACAACGGACAATTTTCAAGGTGCTGAAGTGATGTTACAACCTCAGCTGCATCCTGTGTAGGTTGGTATCCCCACCAGCAGTTGGTCCTCGTTGCTGCTTCTAGAATGACATCGGTGGGAGAGTCGAACATGGGAGAATTTTAAAGGAAATGCTCTCTGATGGGAGGAGAGAGGGAACGTCCTGTCCACGTATTTTGCTTCTTAAAACCACTCCTCTCTCCAGAGTGTCTTTTACCAGGCGACATCTCCGCAGGCTGAGTGGCTGCTTCCTTGGGAAAAGTTGGCCTGGTTGTTCGGTCTGCTCCTTTAGAATGTAAATTCACAGGAGGAAGGAACCCTTTTTCTAGAATATCCAAATGCATCCTGCAAAGAGAGAGATAGCTGATAGGGACTGACAAGCACACTGTTTAGATAAAGAAGCAATTCGCCTTTTATATCTGTGCTCCTATACATTTTCTATGTGCAGCATCTTTCCAAACTGGCTGTGGCTCCCGGGTGGCAGGTGGACAGCTGGGAAGGACTTGCCAGCCGTTCGTACAACGTTCTTGCCAATTCCCTTGAGGAGAAAATTCTTCACATGGCTTCTGCATGTACAGTATTTGGGCAGCAAAAAAAAAAAAAAATGATTAAAGTTGGTTTAAAACTGGTTTCATGTGTTGCTTTTTGAAGATGGTTCTTAATGCTGGGAGAAAACGGGGTCCCAGGGGACTGAAACAAGGAGAGGGGCACCTTGGCTAAAAGGCAGGAGAGAGCAGTGCATCTCAGGGAAAAGGCCTTGAAAACATACGGCCTGGGTTTCTGACTCCCACTGGGGACCCCTGTTGCCTCAGTGATGTCCTTGGGCCATAGCATTTGCGGGTGCGGGCAGCTTCCAGGCTCCGCCTCCAGGCTCCCTGTTTACAGGCCCACACAGCCTTCTATTCCCACAGACTTCACAAGGGAGGCCCAGAGCCAACTAGAGGGGAAGGTAAGATGGAGCTAAGGGCACTGCTTACCACTCACTGTTCATTTCCTTCTGAGCGCGTGTGTCTAGCAGCTCCGCTCCAGCACGTGGCTGGGACAGCCTTGCTTATTTCAGCCACAGTTGACATAAGCAGTAAACAGCAGTGGGCCTCCATGGCTGTGAACTATATCAGTCCTTGATCCCAGGAGCACCCCTGCTTCAGGGAGGGACAGGAAGGTCTGCTAACATTTAGTCACTTCTGGGCAGTGCCACTCCCTCCTGGGGTTGGGTCTAGGGGTATGGGAGGTGGAGAAAGGAGGCATAGCAGTCAAAGCACATGCTGGGCTGGGAGAAGGCTGGCATTCTCCATGCCAAGAGCCCTTCCGGTGACCTCCACTGCGCTGGCTCTGGCCCTTGGCTTTGCAGTTCCTGTGGGCACCATCGCTCGAGGGAAGGCTCGTGAGAACAACATATGAGCTTTGATGCTCTCCAGGATTCTGCTTTCTTTTTTCTTTGTTTGGTGCCCTTGATCGGGAATCGAACCCATGACACTTTGGTGCACAGGCCAATGCTCCAACCACTGAACCACACGGCCAGGGCCAAGGTTCTGTCTTTCTTTTCCACTGTTGCTTTCTCCCTGAGATATCCTATACACTCTGTGCTTCTAAACAGAAAAATTATTTTCCCTGCAAAAAAGGGAAAAAGGGACAGACCAAAGAACTGAAATCTAGAGAAAAAAATTCTAAAGAATTTTCTTTAAACAGAAGGAATGTATTATGTACCAGATAGGATTATTGGGGGATTAAAATTAAAATATGTTTAAAGTCCTCAAAATAGTACCTGGCACATAGTAAATGCTTTTTGCTGTTATTAAAGGAAATGATCCTAGATGGAAGGGCTGAGATACAAGAAAGAAAAGTGAGTAAGAAAGTAAGTTTTTTAAAATTAGTAAATATTAACATGTATTGTAAAACTATCATGTTTGATTTGTGAAATTTAAAAATATAAGCATGAACTAAAATATTAGACAGAAATAGCACAGAAGTTGGTCCTTGGAATATTCTTGAGGAGACTAAAGACACTGAATAACCTCAGTCTTCTTTAAATATTCATTCTAAAATCTAGAGTAAATACTAAGAAGATAGAATCTAGCAGATGCAAAAATCCTAAAAGCAAACTATGAAATCCAAAAATGTATTAAAAAATACATGATAATCAAGTGGTATTTATTCCAGGGATGCAAGGATGGTTCATTATTATCACAAAAATTCATCGCTGTAATTCACCACATTAATAGACTAAAGAAGAAAAATTATTATCCTAATATAGAAAAGGCATTTTATAAGGTTTAATCCTATTCATAATAAAAAAAACTTAGCAAATGGAAGGTAACTTTTCAATTTGATGCAAGTCATATACCAAAAAATCTATAGCAAATATTATGTTAATACTTTCCACAAATATTATGGAAATACTTTAGACACAATCTTTTTAAGATTAAGATCAATACAAGGGGGTCCAGTATCATTGTTACCATTTACCATAGTTCTAGGAATCCTCTACAGTGCCATAAAGGGAAAAAGAAGAGGTGTGAGAATTAGAAAAGCAGAGATAAAACTATAATTTACAGATAATTTGATCTCTACCTAATTGTTTTTTTTTAAAAAGCAAGGTTGCTAGATACAAGATCACCTTACAAAAATCAATTGCATTTTTCTATAGCAGCTATAACTAATAAACTATAAATGGATATTATCCCCAATACCAATTTAAATTATTAAGTAGGGATTACTTAAGAACATATATGATCTCTCTAGAGAGAATTTTCACACTAATAACAGAGTTGATGATTTGCATAAATGAAGAGACATTTCTGTTCCTGGATGAGACTGTTTAATTAAGATAAAGGTATTAACGCTCCCCAAATTAATGTATAAATTCAGTGTAATCTAAATAAAATTTCAATTGGTATGTTAAGGACTAATTACTCACTCTACTAAACTTACTCTATAACACATGCAATAGTCTAAGTCCATTAATGGTTAAATCAACTTCTATTTAAAGAAAAGATGAGCAAACACAAAGATTGACACATATATACCTGAGAAATTAATATATGACAAGGGGGGGCATCTTAAACACAATGGGGAAAATGAATTGTTTAAAATATGTATTAGGAAAACTGGCTTACTATCTGGCCAAAAAAATACCTACCTAAACCAAAATACAAAGATAAATCCTAGATGGTTTAATGGACTCAAAAAGGAAAGGTAAAATGTAAAATTAATAAAAGAAAATGAAAGAGAAATATTTTTGTGAACTAAGGGCAAGAAAAAAATTTTAATTTTTTGAAACCATACACTAAAAATTGTATAATGTGATTACATTAAAGGTAAGGATTTATATTTAATGAATAGCATCATGGACAAAAGTTACACAGATTATAGAATAGTAATTTATGATGTCAAAAATCGATTAATAGCTACAATATACAAGGAAGTACTGCAAGTCCTATATAATAAAAGGCTAATGTGCAAATTGTCTCCTCAGGAATTCGACTGACTGGGAGTTCGACTGCTTGCTATGACATGCGCTGACCACCAGGGAGCGGCACAGAACGAAGAAAGGCCCCGGCCGGCAGCCGGGGGAAGAAAGGCCCGATTGGCCCTGATCACCAGTCAGGCCTAGGGACCCTACCTGTGCACGAGTTTCATGCACTGGGCCTCTAGTCAACAATAAAAAAAAAAAACTTCAATGGGAAAATGGGCAAGGGAAATGAATACGCAAACTTCAAAAGCTAATAAGCATATGAAAATAGCTTCAGAATCATTATAACCAGAGAAATGCAAATTAAAACAATGAACTATCACTTTATGCCTATAATAGACTGGCATAAAATAGAAAACTGAATAATGCTAAATGATGACAGGGATATGGAGATACAGTTTTTATTAAATCTGACATTACCTGGTCCAGTTATATGCAGACCCTGTGCACTGTGGTGGGAATGTAAATTGGTGCATCCACTGTGGAAAACAGTACAGAGGTCCCTCAAAAAAATAAAATTACTATCTGATTCAGCAATTTCACTTCTGGGTATTTATCTGAAGAAAACAAAAACACTAATTTGAAAAGATATATGCATCCCACCCCCATGTCCATTGCAGCATTATTTACAGAAGCCAAGATAAATGTCCATCGATGAGTGAGTGGATAAAGAAGATGTTATATAGTATAGTATATAGAATGGAATGCTACTCAGCCATAAAAAAAGAATGGGATCTTGCCATTTGTGATAATATAGATGGACCTTGAGCACATTATGTTAAGTGAATTAAGTCAGACAGAAAGACAAATACCATATGATCTTACTTATATGTGGGATCTAAAAAACAAAACAAACAGACAAAAACCAAGCTCATAGATACAGAGAACATATTGATGGTTGCCAGAGGGATTGAGATGGGAAGTTAGGAATTTGGGGTGGCAAAATAGGTGAAGGGAGTAAAAAATTACAGTTATAAAACTAATAAACATAGTGTGACTATGATTAATAATGCTATATTGTATATTTGAAAGTTGCTAAGAGAGTAAATCTTAAAAATCCTCATCACAAGAAAAAAATAATTTTTGTAACTGTATGTTGATGGATGGTAACTATATTTAATGTGGTGATCAGTGAGCAGTATATATAAATACTAGAGGCCCGGTGCACGAAATTTGTGCACTGGGGGGGGGGGGGGTGTGTGGTGTCCCTCAGCCCAGTCTGCACCCTCTCCAATCTGGGACCCCTCGGAGGATATCTAACTGCTGGTTTAGGCCTGATCCCTCTCACAATCCGGGACTGCTGGCTCCCAACTGCTCGCCTGCCTGCCTGATTGCCCCTAACTGCTTCTGCCTGCCAGCTTGATCACCCCCAAACCACTCCCCTGCCAGCCTGATTGACGCCTAACTGCCCTCCCCTGCAGGCCAGGTCCCCCCCCCCCCCAACTGCCCTCCCCTGCTAGCCATCTTGTGACAACATGGGGGCGGTCATCTTGTGTGAGGGTGTGATGGTCAATTTGCATATTACCTCTTTATTATATAGGATGAAATCATATTGTACACCTAAAACTAATTATCCTATCTAATAAAGAGGGAATATGCTAATTGACTGCCACACCCTCACAAGATGGCAGTGCCCACAGCCACAAGATGGTGGCACCCAGTCCCCTCAGCCCCGCCTCATCCAGCCTCAGTCCCCCAGTCTCCTCAGTCCTGCCTCATCCAGCCAGAGTCCCCCAGTCCCGTCAGCCCCACAGGGGAAAGCAGTTGGGGGCGATCGGGCCAGCAGGGGAGGGCAGTTGGGGATGATCATGCCAGCAGGGGAGCAGTTAGGGGGCTATCAGGCTGGCAGGCAGAGTGGTTAGGGGCAATCAGGCAGGCAGGTAACAAGTGGTTAGGAACCAGCAGTCCCGGATTGTGAGAGGGATGTCTGAGGGGTCCCAGATTGCAGAGGGTTCAGGCTGGGCTGAGGGACACCCCCTCCCTGTGCACTAATTTCGTATACTGGGCCTATTAAAAGCACTAACCCTAAAAAAAAAAAGAGAAATTGGACTTCATCCAAATTAAAATTTCTTTTTGAAAACAAAACAAAACATTATGACTCATAATAAGATGATAATTTAATTAGACAATCCAAGTAAAAATTTGAATAAACATATCACCAAAGGAGATACATAATTGCCAATAAGCACATGAAAAGATGCTCATTCTCGAGTTCATCAGGGAACTGCATAACTATAGAATGCCTAAAATTAAAGACTGGTAATATCAAATGTTGGTGGATTTTTATGCATTTTTAATGGAAATATAAAATGCTACAACTACTTTGTCAATTTCTTATAAATTTCTTATACACTTACCACATGACCCAGCAATTCCACTCCTTTATCAGGAAAAATGAAAACATATGTCCACCCAAAGACAAGAATGCTCATGACAGCTTTATTCATAAATTGCCCCAATTGGAAGCAATACAAATGTCTAACGTGTCAATCAGAATACAGAAACCACACAGTAATTTAACCAAGGGAATTTTAATGCTAAAAATTAACACTAGCAGGGGAGTAACTATGAAGGTGTAAAGAGGACTGGAGAATACTCAAGGAAGGAACAAAATGAAAGGGGGCCCTCTCCTTTAAGCTGGGAATCAAATCTTGTTGGAATACGTGTAATGTGATGTGAAGTGCGTTAGGAGCCCAGGCCAGGTCCCCATCCAGGCTCCAGGTCAGCAGGAAACATCTCTAGGGGGAGCTGGTAGGCCAAGGTTGGCAGGTTGGTGCCCAGGGGAGTCAGTGTCAGGAGCCTGCTCACCATTATTTACAGAATGCAAGCCTGAAGTGTGCAGAGTCCACGATGGGAGTGAGGCGGGCACTGGGCCAGGCTGGGGCTGTGAGCTCACAGACATTGCGGGTTCTGGACGCACAGCAGGGGCGGAAGCTAATGGATGTCCCCATGCACTTGCCTCTGGCAGCAGTGCAGTGGGAAGAAAAGCCAAACAGAAGCAGACTGGACCAGCAGTTTCTTTCTTCTCCAGCAGTCACTCCAGCGCCATCTACTGACAAAGCTCAATACTGTTCTCACTGCAAAGGAGAAATGTTTCAAGTGGCTATCCCACTATCGCAGGTAATGGAAGGTAGATTTGGAGTTTGCGAGGCAACAAGTGGGTAACTGTCATATCTATCAATAGGCCCAATGTGAGAACAATTTGTGGTACATTAGTACAATGGGATACCTCTCAGCACTAAATAGAATGAACTACTGATATATGCAATAGCATAGATGGATTGCAAAATCAGCATGCTGAATGGAAGAAACCAGACATAAAGGGTAAATACTGTTACATGAAATTCTAGAATACAAGACCAATCTATAGGGACAAAAATGTCAATCAGTGTTGTCCAAAAATTGGGGGTGGATATTGATTGCAAAAGATCACATGGGAATTTGGGAGGAGGGCGGAAATATTCCAAATCTGGATTGCGGTACTGAATACATGAGTGTATACATTTATTAAATGGATGCATTTTATATAAATTATAGTAGTGTCTATTATTAAAATATCATTTGTAAATGAGATGCCTATGATTGTGTAGGATCTAGACTACCATTGTCTTCGAAGCCCTGGTGCCTTGTTAATTCCAGGCCAAGGGCCAATTGAGAGGGCACAGCTTCGATCGGAACATTGGAAAACTTCTGTCTTCCTGTGAGAGATTGATTCTCTGACCTGGAAAGCCTCAGTGGTCGTGCAGGGTTATCCTGGATCATTCCTGAGATACAGATGAGATGGTGCACCTGGAAGTATGGTGAAGAGGAGGTTGAATTTCTGCAGGGGCCTCAGTTGAGAAATGAGGGTCTGTGTGTTGGGGTCAGTGTTCTGCATTCTTTCTTTGCTTGATTCCATTATGACTCAGATTCCATTAAAAGGGAGTCTAAGATTCTACGGCATTTTGACTTGGAAGATACCTTCCAGCTCCTCAAAGACAGGTTTTTCCATCTTATAAATTAAGGGGCAAAGACCCACAGGTTGTCCAGGTCATCCAACAGTTCATTAGGGGCACAGTTTGGACAGAATCCAGCCCAGTGTTCATAAGAAAACATCAGGCTGACTGGCAGTGGATTAAAATGCAGACTCTTCAGGGAGTGAAGGGGGCCCCTCTGACCATCAGAGTTCACCCTAGATAGAGGCAACGGAAGGGACCACTCTCTCTCATCCTAAAAGGAGCCTTGAAAGCACCTCTATACCTGTCTAGCCATTGCCAGAAGCTGCAATAAGCCCCTATTCCCTCACCAAGGGAAAGCCCACTGTGTATACTCAGGAAGGAGACTGAACATGAAGAAGGAAACACCAATACAAACCTGCTCACCGAGCAATAATTGAGTTCAAATCCAGGCCGAGGGTATGGGACATAGGGAAGAAGGTTCTGGAGCAGGAAAGTGGTCAAGGAGAGTTAGAGCTTCCCTTGAGGGGCGGTGGCCTTAGACACACCCTCAACTTTCTCCCTGTCTCACTAGAAGTTCAGAGGGCAGGGATGTTATCTTCATTTTAAGGAAAAAGAAACTATGCCCAGATAGAGGTAGACATTTGCCCAAGGCCCATCAGCCTTGGAGTAATGATACCAGGACCAGAATTCCTGGCACCTGGCTCGGTGCTCTTTCCATTAAATGACTACATTGGGAAATGGGATGGAAATATAAGGAGACATGGATGTAATCCAGTGAGGGCGAACCTTTTGAGCTCGGCGTGTCAGCATTTTGAAAAACCCTAACTTAACTCTGGTGCCGTGTCACATATAGAAATTTTTTGATATTTGCAACCATAGTAAAACGAAGATTTATATTTTTGATATTTATTTTATATATTTAAATGCCATTTAACAAAGAAAAATCAACCAAAAAAATGAGTTCACGTGTCACCTCTGACACGCATGTCGTAGGTTCGCCATCACTGATGTAATCACAGAGGCCACAACCAACCCTTTAACCTAGACCAGTGGTCGGCAAACTCATTAGTCAACAGAGCCAAATATCAATAGTACAACGATTGAAATTTCTTTTGAGAGCCAAATTTTTTAAACTTAAACTATATAGGTAGGTACATTGTTATTAACTTAATTAGGGTACTCCTAAGGCTTAGGAAGAGCCACACTCAAGGGGCCAAAGAGCCGCATGTGGCTCGCGAGCCGCAGTTTGCCAACCATGGACCTAGAGCAGGGGTCCTCAAACTACGGCCCGAGGGCCACATGCGGCCCGCCGAAAACATTTATCTGGCCCGCCGGGTGTTTTTGCCGCTGCTGCCTGTTGCTTAGCAGCCGACTCGTCCCGGGCCTGCAGTGCACATGTGTGGAATGTGCGCCTCACTCTCCGACTCCCCTCCTTCTCTCTGTCTCTCGACTCCTCCTCTCAGTCTCGGGTGTGATCAGACAAGTCATGAGCTTGCCTGTGCAGAGCTTGCTGCTGCCTGAGGACCGAGGTAAGAACAAGTTAGGATTTTTTTTTTTTTTTGAAGTTAGGAGGTCTATTTTTTTGAAGTTAGGAGAGCCTTTTTCCAGAAGGAAACATCTGAAATCTCCAACCAGATCTAGACTAACTGATGCACACTTGCATCACTTGTTACGACTAGCAGTGACAAATATGGAACCGGACATTGACCATCTCATTAGCCAAAAGCAGGCCCATAGTTCCCATTGAAATACTGGTAAGTCTGTTGATTTAACTTTACTTGTTCTTCATTTTAAATATTGTATTTGTTCCCGTTTTGTTTTTTTACTTCAAAATAAGATATGTGCAGTGTGCATAGGAATTTGTTCATAGTTTTTTTTAAATTATAGTCCGGCCCTCCAATGGTCTGAGGGACAGTGCACTGGCCCCCTGTTTAAAAAGTTTGAGGACCCCTGACCTAGAGTATCCGCTGAGTCTATAACAGGGGTGGGCAACCCCTGGCACGCGTGCCAAACATGGCATGCCAGTAACTTTTGCTGGCATGCGAAACCCTCTCTTATAATCTTCCATTTACAATTTTTGTGAACATTTGAATGACTTAAATGTTAAATTACAAGGAACTTGCAATACACTTGATGTTATGTTTGGTTACATAAAGGCTTTTGAAAAGAAACTGGAAGTCTTTAAGAGTGATGTGGATGGTGAGAAATTTAGATATTTCCCAAACCTCAAGAGGCACATCAAAGACCTCCCAAAAGATGACAGAACAGACTGTCAAAGCCTTCAAAAGCTGTTTTTAAACATCATCGAGTCAACTATTGAGCAGTTCTTCTCAAGAGTTGCGAAATTCAGAGAACTGGAAGAGACAGCAAAATTCATGAGGTTTCCAGACAGCATGAAACTGGAGGAACTAAACTTACAAATGTTTTCATGGATAGACATGGCTGACTTTGAAATGCAGTTGATTGAATTTCAGAGTAGCTCAATTTGGAAGCAGAAATTTATTGACCTTAGAGTTGACTTGGAAAACATTGAAAAAAAGTGATTAGAGACAGGAGTAGCAGAGAGAAGTGTCGAAAACGAACTATTGCGGACTTGGAATGCCATTCCAGAAATTTTTTTCTGTTTAAAAAATTTTGAAACAGCATTACTCTCCATGTTTTCATCCACATACGCTTATGAATCTTTGTTCTCAGTGATGAATTTTGTTAAGTCTCATAATAGGAGTAGCCTGATGGATGAAAGTAGTAGCTCGTGCATATCTCTGAAGGTCATGAAATATAAACCTGATGTAAAATCTCTGTCATCAGTGATGCAGCAGCAAAAGTCCCACTGATAATATCAAACAGAGTCATAAAATTTTCTGTCGGACTATCAGTGTACATGTATACATTAAAAAATAAATGTATTTTTCATCATCATATACTGTGTTTTTGTCGCTCGAGTGAATTTTATTATTTCTTCAAGGTTATTCACATACGTACACCTTAAGAGATATCAAGTAGGCGTAACATGTTCTCAAAAACTTAGGGTTGGCACGCAGAAGAATTTTGAGTCAGAGATTTTGCTGGTTTTGGCACGCACTCACAAAAAGGTTGCCCACCCCTGGTCTTTAAGAATCTCATTACTAACAAACCACGTTCCCAGCCCTATCCTGGTCCCATGTATATTTGCCATCCACCTCCAGCACCTGAAGGCCTCCAACAACAGCGCCTGTAGATAGAGAGGCATGTTTGTCAGAAAGGGCAGGTCGTGCTGCTATAGGGAATCTCAGCGGCTTTGTCTAATAGAGGCTTGTTAACATTCATGTCCTATTTGGATGAGGGTCTGGTCACTCTCCCAGGTGTTTGTTTTCTAAGCAGTGATTGATGTAGAGACTTCTTGTAGCTATGTCCTAAGAAACACACAGCTTCCAGGGTCACCAAGAAAGGGGAAAAAAGAACTGGAGATCACCTGGGATTTTAGTTCCATATTCTTCTTCTAAATATTCTAAAATATCTTTTACTCAACAGAAATTTGAACTTACTAGTACATTTTACTCATGTCTTCGTTTAAAATTGCTTTTGGTATCCAGCTTCTTCCTCTTAGAATAATTTTCTCCTACATCCCTAAGAAATGTGTTAAGGGAGAGTCTGTGGTAAAGAATGTATATTTTTGCCTCCAATCTAGAATGAAAGTTTGGTTGAGGCAGACTTTTAGATTCCACATTATTTTCTCTCAGAAGTTGGAAGCTATTGCTTCACCGTATTTTTGCACTCGGTGCTGCGGGTGGAAAGTGTGAAGTCAAACTGACGAATATTCCGTCGACACGGAATCCATTTTCTTTGTGAATGCTTTTAGAATTTTTTTCTTAATCCTTGGTTTCTGAAATTTCCCAACATTCCTTTTTTGTTGTTTATTCTGCTGTTTATTATCTTATTCATTTTCATATTATTGGACGTTTTAAATTTTTCCAGATTTTTTATTATGGGTATGCTGAAATAAAAATTGTTTTATATGAATTTTGCCTGTGTATTCAAGAAATGTTTTTAAGCACCTTTTTGCTACCAGGCACTGTTCTATGCCTCGGTGATACAGCAGTAAACAAAACAGACGAAACCCCGTATGATTGTGGAATGGGCATTCAAGTGGATAACTAGATTATACTTACTGAGCCCTTACTGCACATCAGGTGCTTTGCTAACTCATTTAATCCTCATAACAACCTGATACGGTAGGTACTATTCTTATTCCCATTTTATCAATGAAGAAGAGGAGCCACGAGGGGTTAAAGGTCCCCATTCCCCAAAGGGCACACAATCAGCAGGGGTCTGCACCCAACTCCAGAGCATGCGCTTCAGCCCTCACTATGCTGTACTGTCTCTTCTGGTTGCTTAGAGGTAACACCCAAGAGCAAAGGCACTTATATGCTAGAGCTAAAGACTTTTCCCAAAAGGCAATGCCGGCTTAGCAGTCCATCAAGCTGAAGCTTCTGAAAGGCAGAGAGGCGCTGATGCTTTTAAGGAGAAAGACATGTTTAACTTGTGTTTTATTTTTATTTTTGTGAATATATTTTTATTGATTTCAGAGAAGGGAGAAGGAGAGAGAGATGAAAACACCAATGATGAGAGAGAATCATCGATCAGCTGCCTCCTGCACGCCCCCGATTGGGGACTGAGGCCACAACCCCGGGCATGTGCCCTTGACCGAAATCAAACCTGGGACCCTTCAGTCCGCAGGCCGACGCTCTAGCCACTGAGAAAAACCAGCTAGGGCTGGTTTGTGTTTTAGAAATACGATTCCAACTTAGTGTGTGGGAGATATTGAAGGAAGAAGCAGGGAGTACAGTTCAGAAGCTGTTGCACTGAATCATGAGAGGAAAATTGTAGAGTAGCCTCAACTGGGCCAGGGAGTGGAGCAGGGCGGACAATTTGAGATAAATTAAGAAGGCAGAATGGGCAGAACTTGCTAACTCGTTGGGAACGAGATATCGGGAGAGATGAGCTTAACCCTCAAGTGTGTGGCTTAGGAAGTAGGGTAGATGGGGGATTATTAGAAGGGCATGTTTGTTTGGGGGGAAGGAGTGAGAAAGTAAGGGGTCCTGGTTTTGACCAATTAAGAATCCAGTTCATTGTAGGACATCAGTTGGCGTTTGTCTACCACAAGTTCAGGGGAGAGCTCTGAACTGTGGACGCTGACCTGAGACGCATTTGCAGGAATATACTCTTCAAAGGTGTGTCCAGTGAGAAGGGACAGCACCTAAGGCCGAGGCACAGCATTCATGGCCCAGGATAGACTGAGGCGCCCACTAGGAGCCTGGAAGGAAGCAGCCCTCGAGGCAGGAGGAACCCAGGAGCTGCTAACACAGCTGTTCTCAACCTGTGGGTCGCGACCCCTTTGGGGGTCGAACGACCCTTTCACAGGGGTCGCCTAAGACCATCGGAAACACATATATAATTACATATTGTTTTTGTGATTAATCACTATGCTTTAATTATGTTCAACTTGTAACAATGAAAATATATCCTGCATATCAGATATTTACATTACTATTCATGACAGTAGCAAAATTACAGTTATGAAGTACCAACGAAAATAATTTTATGGTTGGGGGTCACCACAACATGAGGAACTGTATTCAAGGGTCGCGGCATTAGGAAGGTTGAGAACCACTGTCCTAAGAGGAAGGGAGCAGTCAGAGAGGTGGGAGAAGGGCCTTGCCCTTCACCAGAGGACGGTGAGAGCCATTTCAGGGCTTGGTGGGAATGACTGGCCCAGCCCAGGAGTGACATGTCCCAGAGCTCCTCAGAGGGCCTGTATCTTGTTGCTTTTTAAAGGGGCGCTGAGGCAAGCTGCCTTACACTCAAAGCCAGCCTACACTGGTGCATTAAAGAAAATTAGGCCCTAGCGGCTTTGGCTCAGTGGATAGAGTGTTGGCTTGAGGACTGAAGGATCCCGGGTTCGATTCTGGTCAAGGGCCCAAGACCAGGTTGCAGGCTTCATCCCCAGTGGGGGATGTGCAGGAAGCAGCCGGCCGATCAATGATTCTCTCTCGTCATTGATGTTTCTAGCTCTCTCTCCTTCTCCCTTCCTCTCAAGAATCAATAACAATATATTTTAAAACAAAGAAGGAAGGAAATTAGCTCAGTGGATGAAATACTCCATTAAGCTACTTCCCCTCCTGGGTATGCTTTAGGTAGGAGATCTGGGAGGCACCCATCATCGAATCAAGTTGCTATAATCCAATCCAATTCAATCCAATCCAGGGCCGCCCTAGAAGTGGCAATAACTAGAGCTGTGCGGAGCTGCGCGGGAGGCTAGGAGCCCTGGTTCAGCAAAACCACCCTCTGTGAGTGCCCGGCCCAGCTGTCAGCCTACTGTGGGCAGTGTCAGCCTGGAGGAAGGGCCCTCCCTTCCCGCTTCTTTTTGTAAAATTATGCTCACTCTGCACAGATTTGCTCCTTGTTTTAGGCATGAGAAGGTGCCCAGAGAGGTGATTAGAAAAATACAAATACGGTTTCTCAGTGCCTTCTGGCTTGAATGGATTTCGATGAAAATGAATTGGAAGGTTTCTCCACTTAGGTCCCAGAGAAGCCGAAGTTAGGGATGGGGGTGGAGGGGAGGGGAGGGAAGGGGTGCAGCTGCTCCACTGCGAGCTGTAGGTGCTGTGAGCAGAGCTGTAGGTGCTGTGAGTAGGCTGGCTCTGCCTGCAACCCGAAATATAGTCCTGGCACCCACTAACCTCGGGCTCACACCTCTGCTCACAGTGGATCAGAGGGCAAAGCACCTGGGTCTCAGAGACTCTCTTGTGTTTGGGTGGAGGCAGCAGGAAGGGCCGGGCCTCAACCTGGTAGGTGTGCCTCTTATTTCGTGCTGAGGGATTTCCACCTACAGTTATGGGGGGGGGGGGTGTTCCTGAGTACCAGATCCCAGATCGGGGAGGGGAGAGCAAGAGGTTCCTCAGCCGCTCCCCCAAGGCAAGGCCTCTTTCCCTCCCTCCCCCGGCTTCCCCTTCCACTCATTTAAGTCACAGCGAACAAGCCAATGAAGACCTTTGGTTCCTTCAAAAAATAAGCCCAATTTTATTTGTCCCATACCTGGTATAAAACCTTAGGTGATTCTTTTTTTAAAAAAAATATATTTTTTTATTGATTTCAGAGAGGAAGGGAGAGGGTTAGAGAGATGGAAACATCAATGATGAGAGAGAATCATGGATTGGCTTCCTCCTGTATGGCCCCTATTGGGGACTGAACCCACAACCCCAACCTCTACCCTTGACTGAAATCCAACCTGGGACCCTTCAGTGCATAGGCCAATGCTCCATCCACTGAGCCAAACCAGCTAGTGCCCTTAATTGATTCTTTATTCACGACCTTAATTCCAAGACCTCTACCTATTTTTCTAGGCCATCCATACTCTATCCGGCCATTAATGAGCACCTTCTATGACATCTGAGTTCCAATTATTTGTAGGGGATGAATATGGGGAATCATGCTCTAAGTGATCTCATTGATATTCTCCCAAATGATAATTCTTATTGGAATTTCAGAATGCTCCAAGTGACATATAGAGTGCTGGCCAAGCTTGGCTCACTCACAGAGAGGACTGGCATTTCCAATTCACCCACAGAGGCACATGGAGGAGTAGTGAGCAGGCCAGCCTTTACACATCAGGTTGCCTGGCACAGGACCAGCACCCAACGAATGCTTTTTAAATGAATGAATGGCTAAATGCAGGAACATTTACTAAATATATCCATTTAATTAGGCTGTCAAAGACAATTCATGGTTGAATTCAAGTCCATTTTAATGGATAAGTGAAGCTCTGGAAATTTTAAGCGCAAGTGAGTGAAGTGGCTCCAAGGACTTTATGGCTGGAAGGTTAACAATATTTGAAATGAAATGAATATCAGGATTATACAAATTTATTTTGAGGGTTGCAATTCATTTAACTAGCACACTATAACTAAATTAAGCAAAGCTTGGCTCTGTATCCCAAATGTAGAGAGGTGCTAAAAATTATATTCAGGCCTTAGCCAGTTGGGCTCTGTGGTTAGAGCATCAGCCCAGGGACTTAACAGTCCCAGGTTTGATTCTAGTCAAGGGCACGTAACTCAGTTACAGGCTTGATCCCTGGCCCCAGTCAGGGTGTGTGTAGAAGGCAACCAATTGATGTGTCTCTCTCACATGATGTTTCTCTCTCTATGTGTCTCTACCTCCCTTCCTCTCTCTCTAAAAATCAATGGAATAAATATCCTTGGGTGAGGATTAACGAAAAAATTTATATTCAGAACTGATGAAGAAGGAGATTGAATGGCTGGAAGAGATGGACAGCTAGCTGGTACCACCAACACTACCTTCTATACTAGTATATTATTTTCCTCTACTTATACCATTAAAAAAGTAACTAATTCTATGCTTATTATTTTCTCCACTTAGACTCTTTGAAATAAGCCATGGTTGTCCTTGATGTTTGGGAGAAAGAATTACAGTCAGAATTCCTGATGATGAAGGGACCAAACATAAGAAGCTGATCAAGGATTACAGGAGCTACCCCTTCGGGGTGATTTAGAAGCAGAACATCCCCAGCCTGCAGGATGTTACTCATTTCCAATGCTGAAGAGCAGTATGCAGGCAAAGGGCAGATGAGAAAGAGATCAAAAGTAAAGGTGACCGTCTTAGTCACTTGAGGGTGACATTTCCAAGATTCAGGAAATAGGGACAGTGGGATTTGAGAAAAGTAACTCCCTCAGTGAGACCCCTCAGCCATCCCAGAGCTCAGGCATTAATTTGACAAGGTTTAGCCTAAATGGAGATTTCAAAAATAACTGTTTCCTATTTAAGAGGAAATGTTAAGTTAGGAGCAAGGCTTGATAAATTGCTTGAGCTGTTTGTGGATGAATCTGGAAGGATGTTTTGGTGTTCCAGATGGGCCAGGTTAGCTGGAGGGATCAGAGGAGGGTAAGGGAAATGGAGGTCCTCATGCTCCATAATCTACCCAGGTGGACTGACCAATTAGTTGCTTAGTGGTAGATCATTAAAATAAAGGCATAGCCCTAGCTGGTTTGGCAGAGTGGATAGAATGCCAGCCTGCAGACTGAAGGATCCCAGGTTCCATTCCGGTTAAGGCACATGCCCAGGTTTTGGGCTTGATCCCCAGTAGGGGGCACGCAGGAAGCAGCCAATCAATGATTCTCATTGTTGATGTTTCTATTTCTCTCTCCCTTTCCCTTCCTCTCTGAAAGCAATAAAAATATATTAAAAATAATAAATAAATAAATAAATAAATAAATAAATAAATAAATAAAAGCATATTCACTGGGGTGCAGTGGCCCCTCTAAAATAGTGACCTCCTCTATCTCCACCCCGAAGTTTCCCACTGCTCAATCTTTTTCATCTCTTTGCCCTTCCTCAGCTTGTTTTCAGAAGCAGACCTGCTCCTTATTGAACTCCATTGAATGTCTTTGAAAAAGTAGCAGAGCCCCACCTTAAGGGTTCCATGGAGAAGCTGGGAGTGGGTGCTTGGGTCCTGTTGGTTCACTCATACCTATGGTACCAGGACCAAAAATGGGGCTTATTAATCACAGGACCAACAGCTTATTACTTATTGTTCTAGTACCAGAAATATTTTCAGTGAGGAATTGCTGACAAGTGCACGATTATTTTTATATTTTTATATTGTGGAACATATTCATCACCCCTAAGGCAGGGTGATCAGAGGCTGCTTTAATGACGCCACTTGTGATTGCCTGATCATTCTTATGGTATGAGCCCTCTTCTTGTCTAGTCCCTTTACTTCCTTTAATTGCTACCCCAGGAAACTCTATAAGCATCAGTACTTTATAGGGCATCCCAGGTCCCATCTTAACTGCCATGACCAAGATTCCAAATTAGCCAACCACTAGGAAGCCAGGTTCTATTTTTAAAAGGTGTATAAAGCAGCAATTCCCAAACCTGGAGCTCAGATGCTTAGTCAGGCCTTCTCACAGAGATGCTGACTCACAGCCTCCTGAGGTGGAACCCAAGATAGCTATATTTTTAACAAGCTGTAGAGTTGATTCTGATGCCCAGCCACATTTGGGAACTACTGATACAGATTCAGATTAGGGCATAAATTGCGTGTTTTGCCATTCCATACCACTGTTTGCAGTATATACGCTATATACGCTATATACGCTATATATACGCTATATACGCTATATACGCTATATACGCTATATACGCTATATACGCTATATAGTGAAGATTATTTCGGGGACAGATGCACGCCAATATTTCTAATTTAATCATTGTTGCGCTAGGACAATTGAACCATTATCCTACTCTAGCACAGGAATTTCTCAACCTGTTTTTAATTGTTCACATATAACAGACGCATACCAGATGGCCTTATCAAGTTGTATATTCCCATGCCAAACCATTTTTAAAGCTTGTTGGAAGCTTTAGGATAAGATCATTTAAAAGCCCCGTTGTGGCTGCTTGTCCCCATTAATTTTCATTTGTGGTCATCAACCATATCGTCATGGGTGATGTCGGATAGCCATTTGTTAATATTTCCTTGGGCCAGGAGATATGCGTTTTCTTTTTATTTTTCTCTTTTTTTAGATGTGCATTTTCAAGTCTCCTCAGTTTTACTTCCTACTTCAATCAATTTATTGGTAAAAATATTTGTATTCAGTGGACACAGCACTATAGCAAAAGTGCCACCTAAGATTTTGTTTTTTTCTTAACCTTATGCAAAAATCCCATAGAGCAGTAATTCTCCAACTTTAATACACATAATAGTTACCTAAAAGGGGAAGGAGGAGCTTTTACAAATGCAAATCCTTCGTCTCCACACCGACAGACTAAGCTTAAAACTTGGCATGAGGCCCAGGTATCTGCAATTTTACAAATCCCCCCAAATAAGTATGAACACTGACATTTTTGTTCACTAAATACCAAGTTATTATTTACATTCTAGTACTCACTTTGAGTAATTCTGATATGGTGGTCTGCAAACCACACTCTGAGAAACAAGAATATCTGTATAAGAGATGTTAAAGTGGAAACTGTCACATCTCAAGACAAGATTTTACACAAGGCATAGAACGCCATCACCCAGGAAAAGTAGCGTTGTGGACCTATGTCCATGATCACTTACAGTCTTGGCAGAATCTTGTGCCCTTGAATGAATCATGGTATGAACCCAACTCTTTTTTTAAAAATATATTTTTATTAATTTTTGAGAGAAGGAGGGAGATGGATAGAGAGATAGAAACATTGATAAAAGAGAAACATCGATCAGCTGCCTCCTGCATGCCCCCTACTGGGGATCAAGCTTGCAACCAAGGTACATGTCCTTGACAGGAATTGAACCCGGACCCTTCAGTTGGTGGGCCAATGTTCTATCCACTGAGCCAAACCAGTTAGGGCTGAACCCAATTCTTGATGAGTTTTTTTTTTTAATCTCATCCAGGGACCATGATGGTTCACAGTGATCACTCTTTTAAACTCCTGTAACATTTCTCTCCTGTGTAGACATATTGATGAACTCAAGGTTAGTGCTCTTTCCAAAGCCCTTACTACCCTTATATGTATGGTTTTTCTCCTGCGGGAATTCTGCTCTGACTGAAGGAGCCCTGAGCACACAACGTCATGTTGGTAGCGTTTCTCTCCAGTCTCACAAGCTGAAGATCAGTGCAGCCATGAACCAAGTCCTTGCCACACATTCTTCACACTGGACAGTTTCTCTCCTGTGTGGACTTTCTGGTGAGCATGAACGTTTGTGTTTTAAGAGTCCCACATTTAAACCGTTTCTCTTGTGTGGGCTCTCTGATGTGCTTGGAGATCCATGTTCTGACTGAAGCCCTTCCCATACTTAGCACATTTGTAGTTTCTCTCCAGTGTGGACTCTCTGATGGATGCGGAGATTGGAGCTCTGGTTGAAGCCCTTGCCACACTCCTTGCACTTAAAAGGTTTCTCTCCTGTGTGAACCCTCAGATGAACGTGAAGATTTGTGTTATAACTGAAGCCTTTGCCACGCATGTCACATACTAAAGGTTTCTCTCCAGGGTGGACTCGATGATAGTGAAGATCTTTGCTCCGACTAAAGCTCTTGCCACACTCAGCACAGTCGTGACATTTCTTTCCTGGGCAGAAAACGGGATGCTTTGAGATTGAGAAAAGGTTTACAATGATGAAAAACATGATTGTCAAATTTTAAAATCTTAATGGCGGGTGCAAGCAATAGAATATCAGACTAGAAAATGTGGAAAACTCTGTTAATCGATTAAAAGACATATGGGGGGCACGGGATAGGAAAATTAGAAAATACCTGGATAGAGAATGTTAATGCTGCCTTTTGTGTTCCTTTAATAACATGATCTTAGTGCAATGCATAGTTTAATTTTGTTAGTTTAAATCATCATTCCTCCACTAATCCGTAATAAATATAGTTTATGGGTTTTAGTCTTAAGGGTAATAGAGTGAATAACTTCCAAATAGAAAAGTAAATAATCTTCCTTGATATTTAATAATATTATGGTTAATTCTAATTTAAAATTACTTTGAATTCTAATTTTAAAATAAATGCTGATTATGGTCTAGAACAGTGGTCGGCAAACTACGGCTCGGCAAACTGCGGCTCGTGAGCCACATGCGGCTCTTTGGCCCCTTGTGTGTGGCTCTTCCACAAAATACTGACTTCTGTGTATGGGCCACGAAGTTTCAATCGCACTGTACATGTGCGCCCGCACGTGGTATTTTGTGGAAGAGCCACACTCAAGGGACCAAAGAGCCGCATGTGGCTCGCGAGCCACAGTTTGCCGACCACGGGTCTATAATATTATGTACTACTACTAACATGTCATTTATTTTAATAAAGGGCTATTAGGAGAGGAATGTATCACTAGAGTGCCCAAATTCCAAATTAGATACCAAAAGAATATTGATCATGGTCTGGAACCTGGGCATTGAGGGATATGCACAGGAAAAAACATGCGTCATACCTACTTGAAGGGAAAGAAGGGATCACTTAATGCTTAATGCCCATGGGGCCCAATGATTTAAGTGTAATGCACAGTTTAAAATTGTCACAATATAGCTCGTCATTCCTCCACTAATTTCAGATTCAAATATGAATTTGAAAGTTTTCTGAGTGTTTAATTTTCAAAGAATGAGTGTATTTTGTAGTCAGTCATAAAGCATTGGGAATGTACTTTGCTGTCCAAAGTAGACTTTGATTCTGTAAACTATGGAGAATAAAAGGTAATCTGAAGGTGTTTGAATCAAAGGCTACTTCTCCCATATATTTTAACTAGAAGTCTATTTGTAACTCTTCCTCTCCAGTCTTCCCCTGGGTTTCATTTTAACTAGCCACCGCCTAGGACAAAGATGCCCACTTGCTGTGTTGTCCCAGATCTTGCCACGTTCAAATCTCCTTGATTGCCTTAGATATCTTGTCTAGTCAAGGACTGGGAACATGCCAGAGGGAACAAAGAAAACCTGATGGATAGAACATTTGACTTTGGGTCTCCAAATAAGCCAAAAGCAGGTACAGAAATTTTTGGTTGTTGATTCCTGTGTTCAGAGTGGCCTTGACCTCAGTTCTGAACTTGATTGAGCACTCTATTTATAGGAAATTTTGAAATCAGACTAGAATCTTCTTTGTCCTATGAGATTTCTTTGTAAGGCAGTGTGCTCTTTCTTAAACACTTTGTGAGTGAATAACCTTATTAAATTAGCTGCCAGTTCTAGAACCTTCCAGGAATTTTAACTAGTATGCTGCATTTGAAGCACTTTGACATGTATATTTAAAGTGACAGTTTTAACAATAAAATGGTGTTAATCACTGTGAAACTTGAAAGTGTGATGCTCTACATTTTAGCAAGCTTAAGTAGATTGTTTTCCTTTATTAATTATAAAATGTGATTTGTATATTTTACTTTGCATTTTTGACAGTGGTTCAAATGATTGACATATCAGCAGGCAATTACTTTTAGGGTGTATGGTAAGTCATGGTTGTTTAACTTTTCCAGAGTGGTGATGTGGTTACTTTTTCCTTGCATGGAGCCTTGGGATTGGATTTATTGGCTAATTCATTTCCAGTGTTTCTACAGTGCAAAATAAATGTAACCTTACTTTTAAACCTGCATGCTAGTAATGTGCTTTGTTTTTAGTAAACAAATATGCAAAAGATAAAAAACAAAACAGCATAGTACTGGCATAAAAACACATATAGGTCAATGGAATAAAATAGACAGCCCAGAAATAAATCAACGCCTTTATGGTCAATTAATATTTGACAAAGGAGGCAAACCCATACAATAGGGTAAAGATAGTCTATTCAACAAATGGTGTTGGGAAAATTAGACAGATACATGCAAAAAAAAAAAAATGAAACTAGACCACCTTCTTACACTATACACAGGAATAAACTCAAGATGGATTAGACTTAAATGTTAAAACTTGAAACCATAAAAATCCTAGAAGAAAACATGGGCAGTAAAATCTCTGGCCTTTCTCATAGCAATATTTTTTCCTGATATATTGCTTCAGGCAATGGAAACCAAAGATTTTAAAAATAAACAAATGGGACTGCATCAAACTAAAAGTGTTTGCACAGCAAAGGAAACCATCAGCAAAATGAAAAGGGAACCCACAGTATAGGAGAACATATTCCCCAGTGATACATCTAAGAAGGGGTTATATCCAAAATTTATAAAGAACTTATAAAACTCAACACCAAAAAAACAAAAACAAGAAATGGGCAAAGCTCATTTACAATAAACACTTCTCCAAAGAGGACACACAGATGGCCAATAGACATGAAAAGATGCTCAATGTCACTAATCATCAGAGAAATGCTAATTAAAACCACAATGAGATATCACCTCACACATGTCAGAATGGCTATAATCAATAAATCAAAAAGCAACAAGTGTTGGTGAGGATGTGGAGAACAGGAGTCCTCGTGCACTGTTGGTGAGAATGCAGGTGGCTGTAACCACTGTGGAAAGCAGTATGGAGTTACTTCAAAAAGTTAAAAATGGAACTGCCTTATGACTCAGTGATTCTACTTCTGGAAATATACCCGAAGAAACCTGAAACACTAATTCTCAAGAATATATGCCCCCCTATGTTCATTGCAGCATTATTTACAGTAACAAAAATAAAATAAAATAAAATAAGGCTGTGTTACAATTTACCCGATGGACTACTACTCGGCTGTGGAAAAAAGGAAATCTTTCCTACCCTTTGCAACAGCACAGATCAACCTGGAGAGCACTAAGTGAAATAAGCCAGTCAGACAAAAACAAGTGCCATTTGATTTCACTCATATGTGGAATCTAATGAACAAAAGAAACAAACAAAAGAAACAGACTCACTTTTAGCGAAAAATAAAAAAAAAAAAGAAAAAAAAAAAGAAACAGACTCACAGACTGACAGCTATCAGAGGGGGAGAGACTAGGGGGCTAGGCGAGAAAGATGAGGAATTAAGAAAAACACACACACACACAACTCACAGACAGTAGCCTGGTGATTATCAGAGGGGCCTGGGGGTGGGGAGAGTTAGGAGGGTATAGGAGTGATAAATGGTGATGGAAGGAGACTTGGCTTGGGGTGGTGAACACACAATATACAGATGTTGTATTATAGAATTGTACACCTGAAACCTACATGATTTTGTTAATCAACATCACCCCAATAAATTCAATAAAAAGAAATTTTAAATATTTGTCAACAGACAAGATTTAATTTAGATTTGTAAGTTCTATTACGCTTGTTCAAAAAAGCACTATCTCATCTATAACCATTAATCAACATTACTCTTCAAAAAAATGGCTAATGAAGAAATAATGCAACATAGTTGTAAATGAGCTTAAGCCTGCGAGGAAGAGGCTCGATTTCTGAATTTAGGTTCGTTGTTTTAGCACCACTCGAGAAAAGGCATAAAGGTTATTGACATTACCAAGGAATATTATGGACAGTAATAAAACCTTTAGCCTAAATGATGGATGTTTCATTCTTTTAAGGGAATATGTGGAACTTACAAAAATGTCACATTCCAGCCCTAGCTGGTTTGGCTCAGGTCTATGGACCGAAAAGTCCCAGGTTCAATTCTGGTCAAGGGCACATGCCTACACTGCAGGCTTGAGCCCCAGTAGGGGGCGTGCAGGAGACAGTCAATCAATGACTCTATCTCCTCATTGATATTACTCTCTCCCTCTTCCTTCCTCTCTGAAATCAATAAAATATATTTTTAAATGTCACATTCCAAAGCAAAGTTGCTGTGCAGAAAAACTTGCTCTTTTCAACTTGATTAATGCTGCCTATGTTGTCATATAGAAAAGTCCAGGCACTCCTAGGAGGTAAACCTGTGTCAATTTCTTGAAAGTTATAAGATATTATGACACCCTACTTTACTAAAATCAAATATAGATGACACTCCAGTTAGACTTGAGCTATGCTTACCTTATGTAAACACATCAATGAAAAAGAACAGGAATGTTAGCGTGCAAATGTTTTATTTACATACTTATTTAAATACTTATTTTCCTCAATGGAATGCTTATTGTAATACAGAATACAACTGCTCCCCCCCCCTCAATTGGTATCTTGTTAAATTTTGTTTTCGTGTTTACATACATAGGAAAACGTCTCTATAACAAGTTTTATAATTAAAGAGGAGACTCTGGGATTCAGTAACACTGCTGTGCCCATTAAAAGTGCCAGCAAATGGATATAAATATTACTGAAATTCATACTTCATATTAAACACATTTTTTCCCTTGCATGCTATTGTTAGGATTGGAAGAAAAAATGGTGATACTTACTGCAGAAATGCAATAGATATAATTTAATATTATGTATAAACATATTTTATACTCACACATACATAAATGTATAATTTGTTATAAAAATAACGCCCTAGCTGGTTTGGCTCACTGTATAGAGCATCGGCCTGGGGACTGAAGGGTCCCAGGTTCAATTCCAGTCAAGGGCATGTACCTTGGTTGTAGGCTCATCCCCAGTAAGGGGTGTGCAGGAGGCAGCTGATCGATGCTTCTCTCATTGACGTTTCTAACTCTCTATCCCTCTCCCTTCCTCTCTGTAAAAAATCAATAAATATATTTAAAAAAAAAAACAATCAGGGATAGTAAATGTAGTCTTCACTGATTCCTTGATTATTTAATTTATGCTTACTTTCGGTGCTCTATGCTCTATTACTTATGATTTAATGATTTCTGTGATCTTTTCTGTAAATAGTTTATTATCACTTCCAGAACATGATTGGGATTATCTTTTTATGGAAATCTACTCTTTCCAAATTCATTCTAATTCTTAGATTTCTCACCATGAAATCTGTATTTAATAAAGACATTTAATATCTAAGACTTTCTCATATTCATAAGGTAAATATTACATATGAATTTTTTGATGCACAATAAGGTTTGACTTCTGGGAAAATGTTTTCCCACATTTGTTACATTCATAGGGCTTTTCTCCTGTGTGAGTTATCTGATGTCTAAGGAGATGAGACTTCTTGATGAAGGCTTTGCCACATTCAATACATCCATAAGGTTTTTCTCCTGTGTGAATTCTTTGATGCGTAACAAGCACAGATGTGTTGCCAAAGGCTTTGCCGCATATAATACAATGGTAGGGTTTCTCTCCTGTATGAAATCTAGAGTGTTTATAAAGGGATGAACTATACCTGAAGGTTTTCCCACATTCCTTACATTCAAATGAGTTCTCCAGTGTATGAGATTTCACATGTTGAGTAAAGGAGGAGTTCCACGTGAATGATTTCCCACATTGACTGCATTCATAAGGTTTCTCTCCAGTGTGAAGTCTCTGGTGGACCATGAGCTGTGTTTTATGCATAAAAGCTTTCCCACAATCAATGCACACAAAGGGTCTCTCTCCATTATGAATTTTCTGGTGAGTTGCAAGGTGTGCCTTCCTGCTATAGGCTTTCCCACAGTCATTGCATTCAAAGGGTTTTTTTCTTGTATGATTTTTTTCATGTCTAATTAAATGAAACTTCTTTTTGAAGACTTTCCCACAGTCCTTGCATTCATAAGGGTTTTCTCCATTATAACGTCTATTATAATTAAGTAAGTCTAAAGTAGGTTGCAAACTCTTCCCATGTGATTTGCCTTTATATGATATTTTTCTTGCATTTATATGATTTTTTCCAATATGATCTGTGCTCATATTATAACTATGGAGTCTCTCCATAGTCAGAATTTTACTGAATGTGAACAAAACTGAATTCAAAAAATTGTCTTCGCTTTCCTGGTGCTTCTCTGATTCATCAATAAATGGGCAGTCAGCTTCTAAAAAGGAGTACAATGAAACATTACTGGTTAATTTTTTCTATCAATAGTTATAGAAAGAAACTTATATGACTTCAAACCTAATCTCTCATTTTGAAACAAATCCTCTATTTGCCTTGCTCCTGAGCTTTAAGAATACTCCAAAAAGGAAATGGGAGCA
Source organism: Myotis lucifugus (assembly GCF_000147115.1). Lineage (NCBI taxonomy): Eukaryota > Metazoa > Chordata > Mammalia > Chiroptera > Vespertilionidae > Myotis > Myotis lucifugus. The sequence goes on from NW_005871085.1 coordinate 2,653,535, forward strand.
GATGAATGACAGTAATAAGAACAGATGGCTTAACTTGTGACTTGTGGGAAAACAGTAAAATAGGCATAAGGTTCAGTGAGTAGGATACAAAGGAAGTCAAAGGTTGCTCAACAAGGGTGCCTTGTTAGCTCACAGAATGAAGAGAGCCATTGCGGAGATCGGATTAATGGAAAGGGGTCCAAGAGACAAGTGAGTTAAAGGAAAAAATATCAGAGGAAAAACTAGATTTGGAAGAGGCTGATCAGAATCACAGTCTTCACTACCTAATTTCTAGGTTACCGTATTAGGATAGCTCCGTATTTCCCTCATTCATATCTCCTTTTCCTCTTAATCACCTGGCACAATGTCACTTTCCTTCAGGAATATTCTTATATCTCTAGTACTCTAACCCCATCCAAACTAGAACTGAGAGATATCTGTAGACAGGGTTCCAACTTAACTATAGCTGGGATTCATTCCCCCATACACTTACTTGTAAGCACAGGAACACAAATATCCAAACGGGTCATTCTAGGGCAAGTTATCTTTAGCCCAAGCATAGATTCTGTCTGCATGCTATCTTTTTTTTTTTTTATTTTAATATATTTTATTGATTTTTTTACAGAGAGGAAGGGAGAGGGAGAGGGATAGCGAGTTAGAAACATCGATGAGAGAGAAACATCGATTCAGCTGCCTCTTGCACGCCCCCTATTGGGGATGTGCCCGCAACCCAGGTACATGCCCCCGACCGGAATCGAACCTGGGACCTTTGGGTCATTCAAGGGAAAGTTATCTTTAGCCCAAGCATAGATTCTGTCTGCATGCTATCATTTTTATTCTGGCTGGATTTCTATATATGAAAACTATGTCATATTTGTATTTGACAAGAACTGTTTTTACATCCTATTTCAATCTGCCTAACAAACTAATCCCCAGAAAGCCGCCTTGGTCCTGAAGTCACCCCATAAATCCCAAATCCATTGCTCCATTTTATAAAAGAAGAAAAAAAAGATAAAAACAGAAAGAGGGAGTTATAATTCCCTGTTTCTGAGATTCCTTCCATGTGGAGTTTTAGCACAAAACCCTTAGCCTCTTGCTCCATGCCTTATCTTTCTCTATGGAGCTAGACTGAGTAGTAAGCTATCGATATTAATACACATGTCTTTATAGAGTGGTTCTAAGTATGGGTATTGGGTTTCCGTCTTCTCTCTCTTCAAGCAATGGGAAGCAGCGTCCTGTGTTACCTCAATCAACAATAACCAACTGAAAATTCCAGGATAATTAGCCTGATGAACAAACTATGCGATATAATGAGTTCACTAATGGTATCTAAGCATGTATTCTTCTAGTCCTCAACAAAGACCTTCTGTTCCAAGGATTCTACTTTTTAAAAAATGTTTTTATTGATTTGAGAGAGAGAGAGAAGGAAGAGGGTAGAGAGATAGGAACACTGATGATGAGAAAAACATCAGTGGGCTACCTCCTATATGCGCCCTTCTGGGTATCGAGCCCACAACTTGGGCATGTGCCCTGACTGGGAATCAAACCAATAACCTCTTGGTTCGTGGATCGACACTCAATGGCTGAACCACACTGACAGGGCTGTTCCAAGGATTCTAGACTCTACATAACTACAATCTTTTGCCCCCCTTCATCCACTCTCATCCTATCTAGTACTTAGATATTTTTAGGGAGGAGCCATTGTTCCATGACCTCAAAAAGAGACTCCTCCAATCCTTGCATACTTTAAACTTTTAAGCTCCATTTCTCTGAATATCTAAGATAGTCACTGCTGCTTCCTAAGTCATGCATTTTGACAATTAACTAGAACAAAACTGCAATGTTATCATGCACTGAACAAATGTTCCACACTCAACTTATATTTTACATGGCTATGTTTTGCCTTTTCAACTACAATTTACATACCTGGAAAAAGGCAATAGGTTTTTTTTTCTTTCTTTCTTTGAATGTTTCTCAGGAAATAACAAAAAGCTTTCTTGAAAGAAAGAATAAGAAATATCTCCACAATGCCTGACTTTACAACAATGAATTAATGAAATGTTCACTAAATACCCATTATGTGCTCAACAATGATAACGAAGGAAAAACTGATAGTCTTTCTCTTCAGGGTGTTATCATAAGAAAACATGCCTTAGAAGCCATAGGGCTTTTAAGGATTAATATTATCCCTATCTTATAAATAAAATTGTGCTACAAAGTAATCAGGCTAGACAGTGATTGGTGGAATAAGACTTCAAAAATCCACACAATCTGACTACCCTCTAAGATAAGCATGTCAAACTCGTGGCCCACAACGAATATTTTTGTGGCCCAGCCAATATAATGGTATGTAAGAAGCATTTTAATAAAAATTTCGTAACTTAATTTTTACAATATCCTGTTATGCATAATTATTATAACGAACTACAATATTCACTAATGACTGATTACTATAATCGTGTTGTATTCATTTTCCTTATGCACCTTACGCACATGCGCACCATTTCTCTCCACTAATACTAGCAGCAAACATTTTAGCAGCAGATTGCTATGTCATTAGTCTTGTACTGACTTGTTTCGTGTGCGCAACAGGAAATATTTCGCTTTCAGATAACAAGAAAAATAGGTTTACTTGCATTACGCTTATTAATTTTTGCAGTTATTCAGTGTCTGGTAAGTTAATGTTCAAGAAAAAATATTAATTTTTATTAAAATGTTCTATTATTTTATGTTAATGATTACTCATTTATTTCAGCCCTTTGTATTCAGCATGTCTCTATCAAAATAAACCTACGTTTCTATGAAAATTGAAGTTTTTTTTTTTTTGCAGCCCACATAAACTTAAACCTTGTTTATTTGGCCTGTATTAGTCTTTGAGTTTGACATGCTTGCTCTAAGAATTAGATGTATGGAAAAGATCTGTGATCATGTTGGGGAGGGAAGGAGAATGACAATTTTAGGAATTAAGAGACCAAAGCAAGGACCTAGAAGTAGGCAGTGTGAGAAGCCAGAGGAGAGAGGAGAGGGCCATCCTTCGTACAAGAGCTGAGCAAAGAGAAAGAGCAGCTATGTGGGGAGAGAGAAAGTGGAAGTGTCATTTGGGGACCTGATGATGTTATGTCAAGTGTTCCCAGTCACTTCCAAACGTGTGTGGCTTCTAAGAGATGCTTCCTGAAAAGTGTTTCAAAGGTGCCTGTCCCTCAGTGAGCAATTCCAAGACTCCCACCTACCTAGTTTTCTCTCACTCACCTGGGTGGCTCCAATGTGGGTTCTCTCCCTCCACCACCTGCAGCTCTTGTCCTTGCTGCATCTTGACGATCACTTTTGTTTTGGTAACTGCACCCCCTGTTCATGGGAAACAACACAGAACTGGGAACAAGGTGCTAGGGACAAACAACTACCTCACAACTCAGGTCTGCCTCCTTGAGTCTCAGGGCCTGTAAAGGATGACAAACAGTCTTTAGAACAAAAAGACTCTCCCCCTCCATTTGGGAGGTAGAAGCATAAACACACGGACCCCCAAAGAGGATGACGAATCTTTGATCACTAAAACTCAGGGCCAAACCTACTAAAGCTTCAGAATGTTCACAGCTTTCACAAGTCTTCAGGAAGGGCACTATTCATGCATTCTGAGTTACGATGAGAAGTTACCACCCACTGTCCTTACCCACTGAGATGAGGTTTCTAAAGTTCTCCAACATCACATCCCAATATAATGTCCTCTGATCACAGTCAAGCAGCTGCCACTCCTCTGAGGTGAAGTCCACAGCCACATCCCGGAATGTCACTGATCCCTGTAATAGCACATTGATCTTCAAACTAAAGTGTGAATCACTTGGGACTTCCAAGAGAATCATGTCAGCTTCTTATCGTCATATCATGTTCACTGTTGAGTTTCCAGAAAGTTATATATGATAACTACTGCATGTTTGATTCAGAAATAGACTGTGATAAAAACAAAAATCATATTTAAAATATTCAACTAGTGCCAGGACAATTCAATGAGGACAAGTATAGTCTTTTTAACAGATGTTGTTGGGATAACTGGATATACACAGGCAAAAGAATGAAGTTGGGTAACTCTTCCACACACACCTCACATCATATACAAAAATAAACTAAAATGGGTGAGAGACTTAAATGTAAGAGCTAAAACCAAAATTCTTAGAAGAAAAGATAGGAGTAAATCTTCGTGAACTTGGATTAGCCAGTGGTTTCTTAAATATGACAGAAAAAGTGCAAGTGACAGAAAAAAAATAGGTAAGTTGTAATTCATCAAAATTTTAAAAGGACACCATCAAGAAAATGAAAAGACAACACAGAATGGGAGGAAATATTTCCAAACCATATATCTAATGAGAGATTTATATCTAGAATATAAAAAGAACTCTTATAACGCAACAATAAAGAGATAACCCAATTTAAAAATAGGCAAAGGATTTGAACAGACATTTCTACAAAGACATATATAATCCATAAGCACATGAAAAGATGCTCAATATCATTAGTCATTAGTAAAATGCAAATCAAAACCACAATGAGTATCACTTCACACCCACTAGAATGGCTAAAATTAAAGACAGATAATGACAGGTGTTAGCAAGGATGTGAAGAAACTAGAACTCTCATACATTGCTAGTGGGATTGTAAAATTGTGCAGCCACTAAGGAAAACAGCTTGGCAGTTCCGCAAAAGTTAACCATAGAGTTACCATATGATCCAACAATTCCTCATAGGCATATACCCAAGAGAATTAAAAATACATGCCCACACAAAAACCTGTGCACAACTGTTCAAGCAGAATTATTAATAGCCAAAAAGTGAATTCAATATGGATATTCATAAATTAATGGATTGATAAACAATACAGCATCTTGTGCAATAAAAAGCTATCTATAAAATAGAAGAAAATACTGTGTGAGGTGAAAGAAGTTAGTTACAAATGATCACATATTGTATGATTCCATTTGTATAAAATGTTCAGAATAGGTGAATCCATAGAAAAAGTAAGTAACTAGCCTATCTGTGTAGATTTAAGTACACTATATCATGTTCACACAATTACAAAATTGCCTAATGGCACATTTCTCAGTCGTAAGTGGTGCATGACTATAAAGTTAAACAGATTAATCCATACTTTCCTATATAACAGAATAGCCAATAAGAAAATATGCTGGAAAATATCTATACTATTCTTAATAGCCATACACACACACACACACACATACACACACACACACACCAATAAAAGAGAAACATGCAAATTGGTGTCACTCTGCTACGCCCATCAGCCAATCAGAGCAACTATGCAAATTAACCCAACAAAGATGGTAATTTGCATACGCAGGCATGGAGTGAAGACTGAAGACTGAAGAGACTTGGCTTCTTCGCTGCGGCAGGACCAAAGTCCTGGGTCCCGGGTGCCGGAGGAAAACTGGTGCCAGCAGCCAGGGGAAGAAAGGCCTATTGCGCGAATCTTCGTGCAATGGGCTTCTAGTATATATATAAAAGCCAAGCGACTGGAATGAACGGAATGACCAGTTGCTATGACACACACTGCAGCCGGCTGACCTCCTGCAGCCCCTCCCCCCAGCCAGCCCGGCCCCCAATCACCCACTACCGATAGGGGGCGGGCCAGCCGGACCCCACCCGTGCATGAATTTGTGCACCAGGCCTCTAGTGTAAGAATAACCATTACAGCCTGGCGGCATAGCTCAGTGGTTGAGCATCAACCTATGAACCAGGAGGTCACAGTTTGATTCTCAATCAGGGAACATGCCCAGGTTGAGGGCTTGATCCCCAGTATGGGGTGTGCAGGAGGCATCGGATCAATGATTCTCTCTCATCATTGTTATTTCTCTCTCTCTCTCTCTCTCTCTCTCTCTCTCTCTCTCTTCCTCTCTGAAGTAAATAAAAATATATATATATATATTTTAAAAAGAATAAACATTACAAAAAATGTACAAGAAATACAATAATAAAACTATAAAACTATAATGAAGAACCTACAAGAAAATTTAAATAAATGACTCATTATTGAAAAGTCATTCTCTCCAAAGTAATCTAAAAGTGTAATTCAATCACAACAAAAATACTTAATACACACTCCTTTAGGGACTTTGACAATCTGATTTTAAAATGCACAAGAAAGAGAAAATGATCAAGAATAGCTGGAAACCCTGAAAAAGGTACAAGGGTACCTTTTACTTATTTTTCTGGATAAACATTATAAGGGTTTATACAGAGCTGCTTGGCACTGTGTTCTCTGTTTACTCTAGGGAACATTCTAAGAATGGCATAGGAAATCTGATATTATATTTTTCATTGGGTTCTTGCTATGAATGTTTTTAGTATTATCTCTATGAAAGCCCATTAGAAGATACTTTCTTCAAAGAACTGTGCCAGGAAAACCTTTATTTACCTGGGGAACTATTTTGCTTTATCCTCACAGACAAAGCCAATACTTTAACTGGTTGGTTATCCACTTTCTATGATGGCCAGAAATATTGAGCACACAAATGCAACTCAAATTTATTCCAGCTATGTGCAAACCCTGTGACCTGAATATCAACTTACCTATTTTCTAAATTTCCTTTTGGACCTAATCTACATTTTCCCTGACTATACATTTTCTTTTTATATGGACTTTTGAGAGATTTAAATGACTGAATAAAGGAATTTCTTACCTGGAAGTTAATCATCTTCTGCAACTCTTGCACAGAGATCTATGAAAGTAAAAATTAGGAAGTAAATAGAAGAATATGGAAAACCAGGACTGCAATGTAGAACCTGCTCTATCAGAATGGAAGCACCCACTCTGCAGCCTCCGAGAATGCCACCTACTGGGAGAATATTTCTAGCAAGTCAGAAAAGCCCCTATTTTATCAGCACCGATGTCTACTTGTGATTCTGTTATGGATATATGGATGTTATACATTCCTACTGAACTAAGAGCAGGTTGTTTAACCTTTGAACCAGTGGCATGTTTCCCCCCCTGAAATGTATCCTAAGAAAATAATAATAAACGAGTTAAAAGACTAACTAAAAACCTGGTCTCTGATGCTCAGTGTCTCTGGAAGTCATTCCTTCTTGTGATTCTCTGGTGTCTACTCTGAAGTTGGTGTAAGAGATCTCAAATTAGGTTGACTTTATTGAGAAGGCTAAATCCAAAGACCCAGGAACTTTTTCTTTTTAAAGCAGTTTAGACTCCAAACTGTTTCTCTCTCTCTCCTCACCTCCACCCCCTCTGGAAACTCACCATCTCCTATGAATGCAGTCTGGGCTTTTTCCAATTCTAACCAGTACATCTGGGGCCCTAGAAAGACTAAAATGTGCAAGAGGGATGTTATGCCCAGATTTCAAGATTCCCAAGAAGCCACCAGGGAGTCAGCCAGTCCGATGCAAAAGCAAAGAGTCTTTTATTTCAAGCCCGGGCTTGGCTCTCCAACCTTCCTTACTGACGCAGCAGCAGGTGGCAAAGAGAAAGCAGTCTGATCGAACCAGGGGTTTTATAGAGGGTTGGAGTAGGGGCGGGAGAGGGGGCTGTCCCCCCCCCCCCATTGGCCAGGTGCGAGCTGGTGTCCCATTACACAGGATGTGGTCATAGCGATGGCCTGCACTTCCCTTGATTACCATTGGTTAGTCCAGAGAAATGGTGGGTGTGGCTAGCAGAGGCTCCTTCAGGGGGAAGGAGCCTTTGCTGAGCACATGGTCTTGTACAAAATAGAGGTCCCTTAATAGATGGGAAGCCGGCCACTCGGTTCCCATGCAAGGCCTGCCGTGGGCGTCACCGGGAAGCGGCCGCCCACCAACCCGCCTGGCCTTTGGGTCGCCCGGTTGCTCGGCCCGAAAGTGACTCGGAGGCCGATGAGGGCGGCCCTGTCCGACTGGGCGTCCCCGGGCCTGCGCCTATCTGGTCAGGCGCTGCCTCGGCCATGGCTGCCCGTCCCTCCCTCGCAGCTCCTCTCAGCGGCCTGTCGGCCCGGCGCGGAGCGCTGGAGGCGGTGGAGGCAGAGTGGAGCCGCCCAGCCTCGGAGCCCCAGCCCGGCGGCCACGAGCTGCATCCGAGCCATGCGCCCCGCCGGTGGCCGGGCTTCGCCCGCAGCGCGGCGTGTCCGGAGCCGCCTTCCGCCCATGTTCCTGCTCTGCCCGGCGCCGCGGGGCGGGAAGACGCGCGCCTGACCCCGAGTGACCCGAGGCATCGGCGGTCAGCGTGCGGTCTCCGCGGTGACCCGCGGCTCCGGGGCGCCCTTCGCGCCAGGAGGCGCCACGATGCGGCCCCCCAGCGCCAGGGCATCTCACGGGCCCGAGAGGGGCCCCCGGCCAGTCGTCCTCCCCGCCGGACGCCTGCGGGGCCACGTGCCCGGCTGGCCCTTTCAAGGGAGTCACAGCTTTATTTACATAATCTTCACTAGAAGATCTGTAGATTCACCTAGTGCCCCTTAAAAAACGCCAACAAATCGAAATTTACTCAATATTCACTGCTCAAATATTTCAAAAGAAGAATAAATCCAACTCTTTGGTTTTTTGCAGGGTGCTATCTTCTAAAAAAGAATGACATTTGGAGAAGGCTCATCTGGATTTAAATCTCAGCTCTTCCACTTACTAAGCTATAGGAGTCCAGCCAAGTCACTTCACCTCTCTCAGCTTTAGTTAATTCATGCCGTAAAATGAAGATAAGTTACTTCAGGTGATGGTTGTGTGAGAATACACAGTTTCTCCAGAAACGCTTTCTTCCCAGATCCCCTGACACGGTTTAACATTTCCTACTGCAGGCTCTGGTAGGGCCAACGGTGCTCTTGTAACCAAGAAAGGTGGTTTGATGCAGACTCCTTCCTACACAGTGAGCTTTACCAGCGAAGGCAGGAATGCAAACTAAGTTTGCTCCTGCCCCTGCCCCTGCCCCTGCCCCAGCCGGGATCTAGGAACCCACTGAGGGGCGGTCGGAGCCCTGCGCTTGCTCTCTCTGAACTACTCAGAACGGGAAGGCACACAAACACCAAGTGACCGCGTGTGCGGACGGCTGAGTTTATCTTCGGTTGGGGAAGCCAATAACCCAGCGCCTGCCTTTGTCCCCGCCCTCCCTTAGTCTGCTCGGTCGTGCCCGTCAGCGTCTCACCGCTCCGCTCCCACTCCGGCTCGCTCCAAGTCCTACATCAGTTTACAGAGACCTCCCAGAGACTCGGGAGCAACACCCACTGTCACTCACGCTACACGGATGCGAAGATTACCGAAGGCTGGCTACCTCCCCGCCGTGCGTACGCGGAAGTAACAGCCCACCTGGAGTTCCCAGGCTCCCCCGCGGTGTAAGCCACCCATCCGAGACTACATTTCCCATAAGGCACGTGGAGCTAGTTTCCGGAAAACCTCAGCTATTTCCACCTCACTTGGGGTAAATTCCAGGGTTGGTATCTCTGGGGCCGTCTTGAGAGCCGTGCTCATTTTTAAAAGTGTGGGGATCACTCTGGCCGCGAGTATAACTCGATGTACTGACCCCCGGGTAGTATCAGGGTGCCTGATCAGGCGGGGACCCTAGGTAGTCGCTTGGTCCTCTAAGTTCTTGTCATCTATTGGTTACCTCCCTTGGTTAAATGCCCAGGCTTTGGCTGTTTGCCTGGACATGGGTAGAGTCCACATCTCAAAATGGGGTCAGTTATTCTAACTTCATGCTCTCCACAAAAAAAGCAGGTGTGCATATCATTTTTATTTAAAAATATAGACATCAGAATTTTTAAATACTGGAAAATCTAAATCAGCAGTATGCTAAGAGAATAATTTACCCTGACTCAAATTTGGTTTCTTCTAGCAATGCAGTAGCTTAGGTCAGGGAAATGAAGAGGACCCAACAAAGAAGACTGAGAATGAATAATCCGTGAGATAGATGGAAAAGTAGGAGAGTTAGGATCTGAAAAATCAAGGGAAGAAAACATTCCAAGAAGAAGGGAGTGATCCGCTGTGTTCAATGTTACTGATAGGTCAACTAGGATGAGAACTAAGAACTGATCATTGAATTTAGCAACATGAAAGTTGTTGAAACAGGCCGTTTTGACATAGTGGTGGAAGTTTGATAAGAGTGGGATAAAAGGATGAGAGAGGAAGTGGAGAAAGCAAGTATAGACAATACTTTAAAAAGTTTTGCTTTTTAAAGATGAACAGAAAAGTAAAGCTGTCTTTGCATGTGGCTAATGGGTCCAGAATTTTTAAAAATTGCTTTGAGAGAGACATAAAGAATGTGGACTTGTTCCACTTATTTATGAATTCATTGGTTGATTCCTGTATGTCCCCTGGCCGAGGATCCAACTGCAGCCTTGACGTCAAGAGGACCTCTAACCAACTGAGTTACCAGGCCAGGGCCAGATTATTTTTTTTTTTAAGATGGAAGAAATTACAGTATGTTTGTTTTCTAATATAAAATAATACAGTAGAGAGGGGAAAACTGACAACACAGTAGAGAAAGGACAGTTGCAGGAGGAAAGTCTTTGAGGAGAGAAGGGATGGATTCCAGTATACAATCATAAGGATCGATTATAAGAGTGTGTACAATTCATCCATTGAAATAAAAGGGGAGGCAGAGTTCATGGATACAGATGCAGATGGGCAGACAGATTTGGTGGTGAGAGAAATAGGATTTCCTCTTATGCGTGCTTCTATTTTCTCAGTGAAATAGAAAGCTGAAAGTGAAGATAGGAAGGTATTGGAGGTTGGGGAGCTGTGATGAACCCAGAGAGGGAAGGCATGAAAGCTCTGTATCCTTCCCCCTACACCTTGCCCTTATGCATCTCGTCTATCTGGCTGTTCCTATATTATATTTCTTTGTAATAAACTGATAATCTAGTAAGTACAATGTTTCTCTGAGTTCTGTGAGCCACTTTATCGAATTAGTTGAACATGAGGAGGGGATCATTGGATCCTCCAATCTATAACCTATAGATCAGAAGCACAGGTGACAACCTAGACTTGCAATTATTATCTGATATGGAGGGGGAGGGGGAAATTGTAGGACTGAGCACTTTACCTGTATAATCTAACACTATTACCAGGTAGATAGTGTCAGAATTGAGCTGAATTGTAGGATATTCAGTTGGTGTCAGAGAATTGGTTGGTGGTGGAGAAAAAAAATCACAAACTCATTGGAAATGGTCTGAGTGTAATTTTAGTTTTGTTCATGACATTGTCTCCAAAGCCTGGCACTTAATGGGTGCTAAATAATTATTTGTGAATACTGAATAAATGTGAAACTGTCTATAGTTTCATCCTCATAAGTGCATTATGGAACTTGTCTGGCTCAGCATCTTCAATCTATAGATCAATTTGGAGAGAACCACGAGCCTGGTATGTCTCATTTATTTAAGTCTGCTTTAATTTCTCTCAGCAATGTTTTCTAGTTTTTGATGTAAAATACTTGCATATTTTTTGGTCAAAAATATCCTGAAGTATTCCATCTTTTTTATATTATAAACTGTATTTTAAATTTCCATTTGATTTTTTATTGCAACTGTACAAATACAATTGATTTTTGAATACTGATCTGACACATGCTATAACATGGATAAACTTGAAGACATTATGCTGAGTGAAATACTAGTAAGACAGTCACAAAGGGCAAATATTCCTTTGTAATAAACCGATAATCTAGTAAGTCAATGTTTCTCACAAGTCCAGTGTAGACTTCCTTTTGTGAACCTGTAGCATCTTGTACCACCCTACCACTCTATGCTAGCTCTTATCACATGGCTCTGTCACTGCCTGATTACTTGTCTGTATTCTCTGCTAAACTACATAAAGCAGGAGGGCTGGAACTGAATCTGTTGGCTGGGTCCTCTCAAACCTGCTCTCTTCTTGGTGCCACAGGATGCCCAGAATCATTAGGTTAAGCCTCCAAGAATTTCATGTTCTTAAGGACCTGCCTCCTGCAGGCCTCCAATGGATTTGTGAGTATCAAATTCTGAAACTTGACCCTTTCAATCTGATGCTTTTGCCCCAGATTATGCAAGACAGGGAGAGTTGTCCAGACTCCATCTAGCAGATGACATCAGATTTTTAAAATTATGAGCCTTAAACTAAATGTTCTATCACATTTTGGTGCCGGGATGTGGTTGTGGGGACCAATTAAGGACTAGTCATGTTCATCTTTCCTCTTTCCCCCTAGGGCAGTGATGGCGAACCTATGACACGCGTGTCAGAGGTGACACGCGAACTCATTTTTTTGGTTGATTTTTCTTTGTTAAATAGCATTTAAATATATAAAATAAATATCAAAAATATAAATCTTCGTTTTACTATGGTTGCAAATATCAAAAAATTTCTATATGTGACACGGCACCAGAGTTAAGTTAGGGTTTTTCAAAATGCTGACATGCCGAGCTCAAAAGGTTCGCCATCACTGCCCTAGGGTTTAGGGTCCTTAGCAAGGCAAAAATTGCAAGCTCTGTTCCTGAAAATCTCAGTGGGGCAGAGATGTCAAGTTGTCACTCAATATCCATTCTCCCTTTTTTATAGTTCATAGAATTTTCAGTTTTTATCTGGATATATGCTTTTCCAGAACAAAATTACATATGCAGCTAGCTATGACCAGGTAACCAAGTTTTGGCCAATAGGATGGAAGTGGAAGCAGTGGTACAAATTTAGGAAGTGTCCTTAAAATGATGCCCTTTTCCTATTTCAGCTCTATTCTGAATGTGTAATGGATGACTGGAGCTTGGGCAGCCATTTTGGACTATGAAGTAGAAAGATACCTGCTGATGTTAGAGAAATAAGAGAGAAGGAATTTGGGCTCTGAACACCATGGGGTGCCACATCAGAACTAGACTATCTTTTTCATAAGAGAGAAAAAAAATTCTATTTTGTTTAACTATTGTTTTCGAAATTTCTATTATGAACGGTTGAACCTAATCCTACTTAAGGTATTCAATCCATTCTCTGGCCCAGGAAGCATGTTTTAAAAAAATCAAGAAATAGCTTTGTTGTCACATCTCTTTTCATTATCCATTCATTGAACAAGCATCCAAGAGGTCCATAATTTGGGGTTCAGACACCTTAGGCAGAATTCAAAAGGGAGAGATAAAATTATTTAGACATGTCAAGGCTGAAAACCAGGGAAGTATTTGTAGAAAACATCATTAGTGATCTTGAGGTGATTCCAATTACAAATGCTTCAACTATTTTGTAAGAAACCACAAAGTGCCCAGCCGATGACTCAGTGGTTGAACGTCAACCTATGAACCAGAAGGTCAAGGTTAGCATATACACAACCATTTATAGTGGTTACCTATGAAGGATTGAGATTATGAAGAAAAAAAACAACCATCAGTTAACCAATCTGGACAGTGTTTCATTTTATTTTATTATATAAAATGCAGAAAGCCTTGATTGAGAAAAAATATGGAAGAGACTTAACAGAAACTGAAGAATCTTCTTAGGAAGGCAATGATTGCTGAAGGATACTGCTGTTCCAGCCATGATGAGCATCTGTCTTCTTGGCAATCTATGGTGAAGCTCCAGGTACAGTATAATCCCAGATCTCCCACTCACCCAAGCATTGGTCCGAGATTTGAGTGGTTAGAGGTTGAGAAAATATGAAAGCCAAAGACTGACCCCGTTTTACTTTTTGAGTACATTAGGAGCAGGAAGGGTGAAAGTTCCTTAAGGCACACCTTCTGTTCATCTGGCTTTTTTGGCTTGGGGCTCTAGCGAGGAGCTGTGCACCCCACCGCCCTTCCTCCACTCACAGATATCTGCATAGTTGCATGTCCGGCATTTCCAAGCCTCCTCCACATCAACCCCTTGAGGCTCTCGGTGGCCTACCCAGTAAGCCATATAGTGCTGCACTTTGCTTCTCAGCTCCTTCTCTTCAAAGGCCACAATCTCTGAACCCAGCACAGTGGCAGTCTCTTGGTGGATATACTCAATCTTCAGAATATCAATGACTGGAAGGTCAGACAATGTTAGAGACAAGATGACGAGCTCCATGAGGTCACCCAAGGACGTCACAGAGAAGCCTCCCTGTTGGGCATGCCTCAGCACTGCAGGTCCCAGTGGCTTTTCTGGATGCAGTTTTGTGTGGTGGATTAGGCTAGCAGTGGTCACCTTCCCTTGTATCATGGCATCAAAGATATACTTGTATAGGCTAACTTGAAAACAGTCTTTTTTTTTCTGAGCCTCCAGAGGGAGCACAGGGCGTCTGCGCGTCTTGAGTTCAACCAGTTCCAGTTCCCCCTTGGGTGTATAGTGCAACTCATCAATCACTCCAACAAGAAGCACACCCTCCACTTCTCCAAACACTGGAAACTCTCTGATGCGCCCTTCTGACTGCAGGGCAGGAATCATTGATAACATATTCAGAAACTTAACTGCCCACGCATCTTCTTTGCTGGTGATGGAGATAGTCACAAGATCATGAAGTTCTAGTTCTCTAGCGAGGTGGATACTGGCACCAGTGTCCAAAATAGCTGCCTTCTCAGGTGCCAAGAAACCAGGAAGTTCCTTCCCATATACCATTTGCTGTTCACACCAGTTCTGAGTAGACAGGTCAGTCACATACAAATATTTAAGGTGGAATCGCTCCATGGGTGATAAGACATCCAATCCTTTTTTCCACTTTGGTAAGCTTATGAGCTTGCCATCCTTCCCAGGGAGTTCAGAAGAAGGGCCAGGCTTGCTAAGTGGATCACTCAACTCTTGGGTATCCTCCAGATCCAGAAACTCCGAGTCACTCAAATCCGAGAACCCTGAGGCCTCTGCTGACACCTTCTCCTCTTCCTCAGTCTCTGCCATGGCACAGCTCTGGATTGGTCTAGGCCCTGCAAATCATGTTAAAGAAATGTATTATCCAAATAAATAAACAGAATTATGACTATTTATTTACATTCCTTAAAGAAGCCTATTTGTTTACAGCCAATTAGTAATGCTACAGAGTTGTAGTACAGGTACAATTTACAATACGGCTCCTTGTATCATCCATATATGAACACAAACATTTTTTTAGGTGCAAAATGGTTTTATTCTTGAATCTGGCACTAACACATTATGTGTGACTTTAAGCAAATTACTTTCCTTGGCCTCAATTTCTTCATTTAAAAGATCTGAGTTTGAGTGGGTAGGGAGGGGTCAATGGGGGAAAAAGGAGACATATGTAATGCTCTCAACAATAAAGAATTTAAATTACATTTTTTAAAAAAAGACTTGAGTTTGTCTTTTCTACTTCAAAATTCTACTGACTTGAGCCCTAGCTGGTGTGGCTCAGTTGGTTGGATGTCTTCCCCTGCACCAGGAGGTTGCCAGTTGATTCCAGGTCAGGACACATGCCCGAATTTCAGGCTTGATCCCCAGTAGGGGGCATGTGGGAGGCAGCCAATCAATGTTAGTTCTCACACTGATATTTCTCTCTCTCTCCCCCTCTTCCTTCGTCTCTCTCTAAAAATCAATACACTATTCTTTTTTTAAATCTATTTTTATTGATTTCAGAGAGGAAGGGAGAGAGAGAAAGAAACATCAATGATGAGAGAGAATCATTGATCAGCTGCCTCCTGCACACCCCCTACTGGGGATCGAGCCCATGATCCAGGCATGTGCCCCAACCTCCTGGACCTGGTTCATAGGTCAACCCTCAACCACTGAACCACACTGGCCTGGCTGTAAACTATTCTTTAAAAAAAAAAAAATTCTACTGACTTGGGACATTATTTCATTATTTTAAGTGAATACAGATCTTTTTAAATGTTGGAATGATGTTTGAAAGTTTACCAGGGATCACTTCTATAATTCCATTGATACAAAATCCTTGACTATGAAAAGAAATCTCAATTACAAACTGTTTCTTGAGAAAAATCAGCTCTACAATGACTGTTTTTAAATGTAGTTTGCAGGATTAAAATTTAAAGACTAACTATTGATACAAATAGATCTACTCATACACAAAGTAATAGCATAAAGTAATGAGAGAGGATATTCACAGAGACATGTGGAAACCAGTTGCTTTTTTTATACTTGAGATGTTAAGGAAATGGCAGACAGAAAGCTCTTTGTGGGTTTAATTTTACCCTTACTGACTGTAATTTATACTCCTAACATTTTTATTTTCTCCCTCCACAAGACATTAACTTATGATGGAAAATATCTGTCAATAAGCACTATTAATATTAATAATATAATCA
Source organism: Myotis lucifugus (assembly GCF_000147115.1). NCBI lineage: Eukaryota > Metazoa > Chordata > Mammalia > Chiroptera > Vespertilionidae > Myotis > Myotis lucifugus. The sequence goes on from NW_005871085.1 coordinate 2,669,665, forward strand.
ATTATATAAATAGTGATATTTATTGTGTAGTTATTGTGTGCTAGACACTGAGACAAGTATTTCACATGCAATATCTGAATATTCTACTGTAAGACAGGTACTTTAAAAAATTTTACTATGAAAAATTTCACATACAGAGAAACAGAATAGAACAATGAATGGCCATATACTAGTACAAGCCAATTAGATAAACAACTGTTGACATGTTGTTGCATTTGTTTCTTTTCTGTGCACTTTTTTTTGGCTGAACTATTTTAAAGTACATTATAGACATCATAACACTTCAAATATAAATATGTATATTCTCCCACATTAACTACACTATTACATAATCGGTAATACCCTAACATTCTGGTCCTCATTCAAATTTCTCCAACTGCCCTAAAATGTCTTGGATAGCTTTTCCTTAAACCAGGAAACAAAGACTACACATCTCATTTGATTGTTCTGTCTCTCAAGTATTTTTAATCTTAAAAAACTAGGCAAATTATCTTGTGAAGATACTCTGTTTAAGCCTTCCTCCTAACCTCACATATCTAACCTTGCATAGAGAGAAAACAAAACAAGGCATGACCAGTCCACTAGTATTTGACTCAGGGTGCCAGAAAAAATAAGTAATTTGACACAGAATTTAAGTCAATTGAGATAACTATGGGCCATTTCCTCCTTGCTATTCTAATAAGCAATGAATAAGCTGAATGCACCAACTCCCAGGTTTAAAGCTTAAGAACTGATGCCTTGAAAATGGTATACTTAAATAGAATTAAAACACAGAAGCTGCATATTTGCACGTGTCTGAAACTGCAAATGTGCCTTAAATGATGACAATTTCAAAATGAGTAATGTTATTTGGAGCATGAAGTCCCTGAAGGTTGGAGAGTATCTTTTCCCTCCACCAAGAAACTAAAGTTAAATGACAATGAACAGGTATACTTTGGGGTTTTCCCCAACCATCAGGGACAGGGCACAAAATCCAAATCAACTGACCTTGAAAATATTTTATTTCAAATATCTAGACCTGGGTTGTTCAATATGTACCCACCAGCCACAAGTGACTAAACTTAAATAGAATTAAATAAAATTTAAAACTCATTTTCTGAGTTGCATTAGGCACATTTTAAGTGCTCAGTAGCTACATATGGCTAGTGGGTACCACATTATAAGGCACAGATTTAGAACATTTCCCCTGATGACAGAACGCTCTATTGGACAGTACTGTTTAAGGTATGGACTTTCTACTTGTTTTTCATGCAACATTGAGAACAGAGTATCCCTGAACAGGTAAGTGAAATGTTTTGTGGAAAAGACACAAAGAGGGGAGAGAGGTTCATTGTGTGTGGAATTATTCATCTAAAAGAAGAAAACAATGTACGGGGGATGGATAATTTAGACTCAGATGGGTTGCTTAGACTTTCCCATGCAGAAAATATCTCAGCAAGGTTATGATGCAGTGCACGGTGTCCCAAAATGCAATTTGTATCTTTCTGACATGAGATGATTTTACATGGTATGTTGATCAATATTTTTAGAAGTATCTTAGAATACATGTAAAGCTATTAAAGCATCCATCAAATGTATGTCATAGGTAGTATTTCTTAGGACAAGTTTGATTTTGAAATAAGTGTAAAAAATTAAAATACGAGAATAACAATACAGAGAGTATATAGGTATAGCAAAATCATTAGGTGGCAAGTGAATGAGATGTTTGGGAAACACCAGCATTGTATCAAGAGTCTGGGGAGCCTACAGATCTGGATTCTGAATCTGATCCTGACTAGGTCAGTCGTATTTAGTAGTATGCTACTTGCTTTAGGAAGTACTCACTCTTGGGCAAGTTTTCCCGTGGCTACTGATACACCTTTAAAATTAGAGTATTCCTTCCAGCTGTACTCGGCTACCCACACGACTGAGTGACAAAACAGCATATATATTAGCACTGAACAAATGCGGATCTTCTTCCCCTTCCCAAGGAAGAGGCGGTGTGTCAGTTCCCTCTGACAGACGAGATTAAACCTCAGGAGAGAGGAAAACTACTCACCGGGGACTTGGTTGCTCTTCCTCCGCACGGGGAAAGGCAGATGCTGAAATGACAAAGCTGGGGGAGGAGAGAGGAGCTCTGAAACACCAGGTCTGCATCCGTGAATCCAGATGAGCAACTCCGGGCTTTGCCGTGGCAGAATGGGGGCTTTTTGTCCTTTCTCGCCTGACCATTCCCTCACTTTGCGGCGTTTCCCCTCTCGGCTCCACACTGCACAAACCGTAGCCCACCCCAGGTCCTAGGCAACGCTTGCCTCTCTCCAGGGGCAAATCCTCCGCGACTTCGTTTTCCCCATACCTTGGATGCAGCTACTCGATCCAACCCCTGCGCCCTGCAAGTAAAAGGACTTTTTAAAAAAGGTCCCCAGGAGCTCGGCGGTCAGCTTCCTCTTCCAGCCTCAAGCTCAGCCCGAAACTCGGGCGGAGACCGCAGGTCACCCAGAGCGTTCTCTGGGTGCGTGCTGCTTGCGGAACGGCCGCTGCCTGCACCCTAGCATCCTGCTTGTCTGCAGCAGCCCGGGCTCACGGGCTCCGAGAACGCTGGCCTTCAGGAGGCACCTTTCCACCGGCCCCAAACCACGGTCTCCCCAGTCCCATGCACGCCCTAAAGACTTCTGAGCGCTTCCTAGTGTCCTGGAGCAGCCAGGCATGACAGCCCCCCGGGAGGGGTCCCAGCGGACCGCAGGAGCTTCCGGGAGTGAAAGGTGCAGAACCCTCAGAAGCCTGGCCGCGCGGGCAGCCTAGACGCACCGCTTCCAGGGAGTCGTGCCCCTCGGGGAGGAGGGTGAGGGGCGTGGCAATGGCGGGGACAGACCCCTGAGCTCGAAACGCAGCCCTCCGTCCGCCACCCCACTCGCCGGCCTCCCCCTAACCTCGGGTCCTCCTGCGAATCCCGGACGCCACTCGGCTCCGCGGCGGCCTCGGAACTGCTCCCGACTCCACCCTCCACCAGCAGGAACAGGTCGGGCATCGGCGCTTCCCTTCCGGGCTTCACACAAAGCCGCCGGGAGACCGGGCTCGGAATGCCCCGCGGCTGCGCCAGGCCCGCCCCCTCCCAGAGGCCTCAGCGGCGCCGCCCCGTTCCCGTTCCCCGGAGGCTGCGGATCCGCCCAGAGTCCCTCCCGCCGCAGCGCCGAGTGGAGAGCCCCAGTGCGCGGGCCCCCTTAGGGCAGATCCCACCTGCGCGCCGCTGGCTGCGCGGGCGGTTTCATTGGTTGGTGACGGAGCTGCGCTGTCACTTGACCTGGAAGCGCCCACTCGGGCCGGTTCCCTGGCTACTGTCAAGTCAGTGCCCGGGAAAGGTCTGGGCATGTTCCTTTCTCCCTGGCACGGAGCCCTGTCCCTTAAATGGCGCGTCTTCGCTTTGCCACCTTGGTTGCTCTGTCCCCCTCTGCACCTCGCACCAGCTTTCCCAGCGGAGAGAACAACCGCGAACTCGCTTTTCAAAGATGCTGGCGCTTGTCTCATCAATGTATTTCTCTTTTCTATTTACTTAATTTTTAATTAACCTTTTTATTGGGAAATGTAACACAATTATATTTTAAAGTGTAAAATAAAGGTAGGGTGTAATAGTTACTGAGCAGACATGTTATCATTAGAGCAAAAAATGAACGTTTCAGGCCCTTCTCAAATGCACTCCTATGCCTCCTTCCTGAGAAACCCCGAGCCTGACTGTTATGACATCACTTCTTTGCTTTTCTTAGCAGTTTTTATTGCATGTGCCCTGACCAGGAATTGAACTGTGACCTCTTGGTTCTTAGGTTGAGCTCAACCATTGAGCCACACCGGCCAGCCATAAGGTCTTTATGGCTGAAGCAAAGCATGCTTTCTTGAGTATGCTTCAGAAAACATTGAGGAATTTTTAAAAAAAAATAATGTGGTTTGATTAGATATGTGCTTTATAATGATCACTCTAGCAGCAGTGGGGAGGATAGAGAGATGAGTCCAGACTAGATGTAGAGAAACCAATTGGAAATCTAAGCAGTTAGGAAGTACTACAAGTCTAATTAAAGTACTGACAGTGGGAATGGAGTAGATAAAAACTTAAATCCTACATACAATATATAGGACCTGATGGCATTGGGAGAAGTAATGAATGAAAGGAAGAGGAAAAAGTTTAAATGGGAGTATTAAATAGGCGGTGGTACCACTTCCTGGGTTAAGGAATACAGATTTTATTGAAAAAATTGTGAGGTGACTATGGGATATCCAAGTGAAGATATCCAGTGGGATGTTGAATATGATGTTCTGGAGCTCAGGGGGTATTTCTAAAACATAGATGTCAGAAGTGTGGGGTGTTAACAAAATCAAAATGTGTGACTTGAGAAGAGAATATGTCTAAGGACACAGCTCTGAGGAAGAATAATCCCATGATCAGTGGAGGGAGACCTTCCTGTGAGATAAATAGAATGAATGACAAAAGGCAAAGGCACTGATAAAAGGCAAAGGCAATGGGTAGGCTCTGAAGTATAACTTATGAAGATTTCCTGGGCAGCAGATCTAAGTAAACCTTTTAGAAAGGCAAAGAGCAGCTCAGCTACGTTCAGCCATTAACAGTAGGTGTTTAGAAAGCTAGGCTAACAAACTTAGAAGGAAAAAATTTTCAAACAGGTTTGACTCAAGTAAAAGGACATGAGTAATTAAAGAAGATTCTCCATTTCTTCATCTATAAAGTGAAGTTTCAATTAGGTGAATTCCTAGATCCTTTCCTGTTCTAAATTTCTGGCCTGGTGAATTGGCATTGAAGAATGGATAAGATTTGGAATTCTATGAATAACTCTTCTTTCCCACCTGTCCAGTTCCTCCCTCCCACCACCACACCATCATGGTTCTCATAGAAGCTGAGATCTCAGCCTACAATTGACTGTAGAGGTGGGCACAGACCTAGCTGGGCCAATAAGAAACCTTCCTCGGGATTTTGAGATAGAAATGAGAAAGAGAAGGCAGCTTTATTCTGGGTGATAGAACCTGAATATATGTAAAATCTGGAGTTGCTGGTAGCCATGATTTGCAATGAGGTGTTTTTTTGTTTGTTTGTTTTTTAAAAAAAACAACCAAAAAAAAGCCAGAATGAAGACCCAAGAAGGTGAAAAATGGAGAGAAAACTGCCTGGGTTTTCCAAAGTACTCATCCCAGTCCACTATTAGAATGTATTGCAGCCCCTGGATTACATGAGCTAGTTGCAGGCTGATCCCTGGCCATCCCCTACCCCAGGGCATGTGGGAGGCAACCAATCAATGTGTCTCTCTCACTGCGATGTTTCTCTCTCTCTCCCTCTTCCTTCCATTCTCTCCAGAAATCAATGGAAAAAATATCCTTGGGTGAGGATTAACAAAAAATTAAAAATTAAATTTTAATTTAAAATATGGGAGTGGTGACATTTTAAATAGTAGTTCCCATATACTGGTCTGTAAATCACTGAATGCCCATGAATAATAATTTATTAATCCACCATGAAGTCAGAAAAATAATGTGTTTAATTTTCCACATTGTTGAATTTAATTGGAAGGACCATCCTTTATTTTTAAGTGCTTTGTATGGAAGTGTAGATAGTAGTTATCAATGTAGTGTTTATTTACACAATGGGCAAAATTAGAAGTTGGCATCATTATATCAATAACTCACATTTAGAGTTCTGAAAATTAAAAGCATAAAATCACTGATTTAAACTTGGCTTTTGTTCTCATGTTGGATAATCTGTTTTATAATCTATTTTTACACGTTATTTCTGAAGGCATTCCTCCTGTGTATTTCATGGTGCCGAGTAAGTGATGAATTATAGCTGAAGGCTTTTCCACATTCATTACATTCATAAGGTTTTTCTCCAGTGTGATGTCTCTGATGTTTCTTAAAGGATGAGTCATGCCTATAGGCTTTCCCACACCGTGTGCATTCATATGCTTTCACTCCTGTATGAACAATTTTATGGTTGCTAAGGTGGATCCTCTGCCTAAAGGCTTTCCCACATTCTTTACATTTGTAGGGTCTCTCCCCAGTATGGATTCTCTGGTGATGTGTTAGATACGCTCGATGACTAAAGGTTTTACAACATGCAGTGCACGCATAGGGCTTTTCCCCAGTATGAATTCTTATATGTTCACTTAAGTGTCTAATTTGTCGAAAGCTTTCTGACATTTATCACATACATAAGGTTTCTCTCCAGTGTGAGTTCTGTGATGCTGATTAAGAGAGGAGCGGTGTCTGAAGGTTTTGCCACATTCTTCACATTCAAAAGGTTTCTCACCAGTATGGATTCTCTGGTGGGTATTAAGAGATGCGCTTTGACTAAAGGCCCTTCCACATTCCTTACATCTGAAAGGTTTCTCACCAGTATGAATTCTCATGTGTTCAGTAAGATGAATGGTTTGCTTGAAGATTTTTTCACATATATTACATTCATAGGTTTTTGTTCTTATGTAACTTGTTGGATGATTAATCAGATTTAATTTGTATTTGTTCCTCTTTCTAAGTGTGTCATATTTACAGTACCTCTGTTCTATAATAACATTTGAACTCACAATATTTTCCCCAAATTTGTTAGTTTCTTGGCCTCTCTTCTTGTGGAGCAAGATGGCTTGTCTTACATCTCTTCCATTGGTGACCTGATGCCTTTCTAACTCATCATATTTGGAGACTTTTCTCAATGTGGAATCAATTACATCATCCCTCATGAACCTTTCCATCATACTGCCTTGATATAACTGTTCCTTTGCAGTTGACATACTGGTTTCTGTTTTACTCTTTAAGTCTGAAAGAAATGGAAAAAATACAAATAACTCAAATACTTTATGCTCTGAAAACTCAATTGCTATAGAGATTTAGATAACAATACATATAAAGTACATGAGATTTTCATTATATTTAAATATGTTTATGTATCCTGGAGAGGTAATGGGAAATTAAATTAAGAAACAGTAAACAGTAAAAGTATGATTTTATAAAAAGAGTAAAATTTGAGCTTTTTAGTCCTGTCCTTTCTAATAATACTAAATAATGAAATTTTTGAGCTGTCTTTACAACATGTCTTTTTAATTGACAACTACTTTTAGAAAACCTTCTCAGAAAAAAAAAACACAACATGTTCCTTCCTCACTCCAGCAGCAGCCAGAGACACTAGTTCAAAAAATAATGTTGGTACTAAGAAAATTCACAAGAACACTGGGGTGTCTTTTATTAAAACTTACACATTGTTCTATTTCCTGTGCTTATTCATTTGTCCCTGGAAGTGTTATTTATGCAAAGAAGACTTGTAAGAAACCCAGACTATATTGCTGCTATTACAATGTTCTATGAAAATATCCTTTAACCTTTAAAATTTTGACTGGTTTTCTCAGCCCATGGACTGAAGGGTCATGGGTTCGATTCTGGTCAAGGGCACATAACTCGGTTGCAGGCTCGATTCCTGGCCCCAGTCGAGGCCTGCAGAGACAACCAGTAACCACTTGATGTGTCTCTCTCACAACAATGTTTCTCTTTCTCTCTCTCCCCCCCCCACTCCTCCCTTTCACTCTCTCTAAAAATCATTGGAAAATATATCCTCAGGTGAGGATTAACAACAAAAAATAAAGTAAAAATAATAAAATTCGGACTGGTTTTCTTACTTGATAATTTGTTGTACCCATTACTAATATTTCAACTGACAGCTTTGTATTCCTAAAAGGTATAACTTCTTATAAAAATCATTAGTATTTCCAAATTCTAAATGGAGGCAAGAATAGAGTCTACATTCTGTAGGCCCCGGATTCTGGTCTTGAATAGTGGGGGAGGAGGAGAAGACAGGGAAAGACAGAGAAGCCATCTATGTCCCCCTCCCCAATTCAGTATCCAGGACTGAAGCAGCCCAAGCTAGGGGAGAAGAAAAGATTTCACTTTGAATGAAGTTTCACTGAACTAAACATTTTACTAAAATCAGACTGTTGTTATTATTTAAAGGGACTAGACCATTTATGGGATCTCTTTGAGATTTTACCCAGAGGTAGGGAAAGAACACCATTGCAGCTTTTATTATTTTTTTCATTATTATAAGTTGAAAAAGAAAACCCAAGAGAATGTACAAACAAATTATTGGAATTAATAACAGAATGAAACAAGGTGGTTGGCTGTAAGATCAATATACAAAACCAACTGTATTATTATACCAGGAACAAACAGAAAACATAAGTTTTAAAAATATACTATTTACATGTGAAAAGGTTACCACCTGCCTTGGCTCACCTGCACTGGGATGTCCTGGGCCTTCTTTCTCTGTTATCCATGGCTCTTCTCCTTTCTCCAACTGGGAAATCACCCTAGGTTTGGAAAATTCATATCCTGCTTATGCAGTAAAAAAAAAAAAAAAGAGTATGAATGCTTATGTTGAGATCGAAGAACCATCCCCAGAATTAGTTCCAGTCCTAGGATTTCTGAAAATGGAAAGGGGCACCTCAGCATGTTTTTCTATTTTAGCTCTACAAAGTAAAAGGTAAAAGAAGGAGAATCAGATATGCCCCTGGCTGGATTTTCAAAGGAATAAGACATCTCTAACACAGAATCCAAGGCCAAGATCCAGGGAATCCATGACATTTAACAATTTAGAAACAATGGCTCTCCTGCAATGAGCAGGTTTCTGGATAAACAGCCCAACCTTACCCACTGAGACCAGGTTCCCGTAGTTCTCCAGCATCACCTCTCGGTACAGATTCCGGTGAGCAGGGGTCAGTTGCCCCCACTCCTCCTGGGTGAAGTTCACAGTTATGTCCTTGAAGGTCAACCGTTCCTAGAATATAAAATACATTGCTTTTGCCCAGCTGGCATGGCTTAGTGGTTGAGCATCGACCTATGAACCAGCCAGTCACGGTTCCATTCCCAGTCAGGGCATATGCCCTGGTTGTGGGCCCAATCCCCAGTGTGAGGTGTGCAGGAGGTAGCCAATAAATGATTCTCTCTCATCATTGATATTTCTCTCTCTCTCCCTCTCCCTTCCTCTCTGAAATCAATAAAAATATGTTTAAAAAGTAAAATAAAAATATTTTTTTAAAAAAAGAGTTCCAGAATTGGTAAATATGTATCTACATATGAAAGGCTCATTTTCTTTTCCTTTTCTTAACTTTCCTAATTTTTTATGACACAATTTACTATTAAAAACTAAAATAAGAACAATGTATTGTGGGATCTATAACATGTAAAGTGAAATGTATTGTGATAATACACAAAGAATGGGAGAGAATAAATGGAAATATAAGACTTCCATATTATATGTGAAACTGTATAATATTAATTCAAAGCAGCTGTGATATGTTTAAAATTTCATATTGTAGTGGCTAGAGCAACCACTAAAAACAAACCAAAGAAGAATAGCTAAAAAGTCATTAGGGACACAAAATGGAACACACAAGAAAACTATTTAATCCAAAAGATAGCAGAAAAGAAGGAACAAAGACCAGATGGGACAAACAGCAAACAAAGAATAAGAATATGCACTTAAATCTACCATATCAATGATTATGTTTACTGTAAATGGACTAACCAAGCAAGATCCAGCTATATTTAAGAAGGTCATACTTTAAATATAAAGACAAAGAGAGGTTGTCCTAGGCGGTTTGGCTCAATGGATAGAGCATTGATCTGTGGTCCGAGAGATCCCAGGTTCGTTTCCAGTCAAGGACACATACCTTGGTTGCAGGCTCCTGCACAGGCCCTGGTCAGAGAGCATGCAGAAGGCAACCAATCAATGTGTTTCTCTCACATTGATATTTCTTTCTGTCTTTTCTTCTCTCTTCCACTCTCTCTAAAAATCAATGGAAAAATATCCTGGGTGAGGATTAAAGAAAAAAAGACAAAGAGCTCCACATTCCCCTGGTGCACTGCCATGTGAGGACACAGCAAGAAGGTGGTCACCTGCAAGCCAGGAAGAGAGTTCTCACCAGGAATTGAATCTGCCAGCACCTTGATCTTGGACTTCACAGCCTCCAGAATGTGAGAAATAAATGTCTGTTGTTTTAAGCCACCAATCTGTAGTATTTTGTTATGGCAGCCCAAGCTAACAAAAACAATTGGGCCACAGGTAACACAATGTATGCATTTGTTAAAATTCATCAAATAATACACTTAATTTTTGTGCATTTTTATATTACATTTTATCTTGAGAAATACTGAACTCCATTTAGTAGGTTTGCCTGTTCCACTGGTATGGGTTATCAACTCTGAAACTATTTTTCTTATATTCCAAGCTTGAGCAAATGAGTTAAAAATGGGAGCCTGATTTCTCATTGTTGAAGGAGAACATATATACAATAATCCACCCCGCCCCGCCCCCATCCATGGGAATATGTTCCAAGACAACCAGTGGATGCCTGAAACCATGGATAGTACCAAACCCTATATATAATGTTTTTTTCCAATTCACTTAAAGAAAGCACTTATCTGAAATGCCAGTATCACTAATCTTTCACTTTGGGGTCATTATTAAGCAAAATAAGGGTTACTTGAACACAAGCACTGCAATACCATGACAATTGATCTGATAACCAATTGCTACTAAGTAGTTAATGGGTGGGGAGTATACCGTATATAGGCTGAATATGCTGGACAAAGGGATGGTTTACATCCTGGGCAGGATGGAGCAGAATGGTGTGATATTTCATCACACCACTCAGAAAAAAATAAATAAAAAGACAAAGAGAGGTTAAAACTAAAAGAATGGAAAAGGTTATACCATGCAAACAATAACTAAAAGAACACTGGAGGATCTACATTAAATCAGACAAAGTGGACTTCAGGAAAAGAAATATTACTAGGCATAAAGAGACATTTCATAATTATAAGGATCAGTTCATTAAGAAGACAACAATCCCACATGTTTATGCATCTGACCACAGAATTCAAAATAAAGCAGAATTGACAGAACTAAAGGGAGATAGAGACAAAATCAAGATAGAGATTTTAACATTCTTCCCTCAATAACTGACACAATTAGACAAAAATTCATCAAAGATATAACTTTGAACAACCTACCAACCAACTTAATCTAATTAACATTTATAGAACATTACTGAATAGATTATTTTTATTTAATTTTTTAGATTATTTTTAAAATTACATTTATATTTCAAGATGACTTTAACATGATCATTAAATCTATTTTGAGATAGATTTACTTGCAGTTATCTATATATATAAAAGGCTAAATGACCGACTGTATGTCCATCCCTCTGACCCACCAACTGGACTCACGCATGCATGACACATATAAAGCTCTTGCTGGTGTCAAGTGCACGCGTGTGTTTCGATCTGTCATTGTTGACTGTGAATTTGATTGACACTTCTATTATAGAGAAAGGACAAATAGCAATATTAAAATATTTCTTGTAATTAATTTCCTTTCAATGTGCATGAATCCGTGCACCGAGCCACTAGTAAGAAATAAACAGAGATCCCAGGGAACTTTCTGAGATGGTGGAAATGTTCTAGATCTTGATTGCAGTAGATGGTGTACACATATGTCAAAAAGAGCTATGCACTTTCTTAAGTGTTTTATCCTATGTATAAATTATACCTCTTTTTTTTAATCCTCACTGAGTATATTTTTTCCATTGACTTTTAGAGAGAGTGAAAGGGAGGGAAGAGAGAGAGAGAGAAAGAGAGAGAGAGAGAGAGAGAGAGAGAGAGAGAGAGAGAGAGAAACATTGATGTGAGACACATTGACTGGTTGCCTTCCACATAGGACTGGGGATCGAATCTGTGACCGAAGTACATGCCCTTGACTGTGAATCAAACCTGTGACCTTTCAGTCTGAGAGCCAATGCTCTAACCACTGAAAGAGGTATATACCTCTTTTTTTTTTAATTTTAATCTTTTCCCAGTGCTAAGTTTAAATCTCATCAGTTTCAATAAGTGTCAGGAAGTGAGGAATTCTAAAAAGTAGAATGCAGAGATAACCCCTTAAATAATTAGACTATTATTACTTCCACATTTCTCTAACTCTGGAATGCATTTCACTCCTAGAAAGTATGAGCATCTGAATTAGCTGAGGAAACTGGGATTTTAAATAGCTAAAAAATATTGCCACAGATCACCAAGCAAGTAAATTCAAGAGCTAAGTTCAAATCTTGTACCATCTAATTTTAGAACCCAAGTTCTGTTCACTTAAAACTCTTCTGTCCTCGAATAACATCTCCTCTTTAATGATCTTCGTTTTCTGTTTATTCAAAAATTTTCCTTCTGTCTCACCTATCCTTCCACCAGGCGGTGAGGACACCCATTCTGACACCTGTTGTATCTGCCCAGGCTAACGTGTGCACCTGTGGCCAGACCATTTCTTCTCTTCTTGATTCTTTGGCTGCAGTTTGATCTCTGTTCCCAATACTCTAAGGGTCACCTCATTAAGTTCACAAGTGATATGTGTACACCATTAAGAATGTCATCCTGGTCTGTGTGGCTCAGTGGTTGAGCACAGACCTATGAACCAGAAGATCAATTCAATTCCCGGTTAGGGTACATGCCCAGGTTATGGGCTCAATCCCCAGTGTGGTGTGTGCTGGAGGCAGCCATTCAATTATTCTCTTTCATCATTATGTTTCTATCTCTCTCTCTTTCTTTCTCCCTTTCTCTCTGCAATCAATAAAAAAATATATTTTTAAAAAATATATAAAAATAATAATAAAAGAATGTCAGAACTTCTCATTTACAAAATTTGTTTTTCAGTTATAAATACTAAAAAATAAATTTAAAAATGAGACTTATCTTAGGTCCCAAGAGGTATCTGTTGGTTTTTAGAGGCTAAAATTCTATCACTCATTTTGCATTCTTTACAGAAATTAGCAACACAATGTTAGAGTTACATGGAGGCAAGTATAACTTCTATGAGCAGATAAATTGCTACTACCGTTGCCATTTTCTGTACAAGAGCAATATTCTCTAAGCTCCCTAGGTTAAATTCGTTAGCCTCAACAACCTCCCACTCCAAGAAGAGGGGCGTTATGCCCTTAAAAACCAAGAAGCATGTCAAAAAAATGAGAGGAAATTCCAACCCACCTGGAATTCTGCTGTCTGGGCCCCAGAAGTCCCTTCATCCTTTAAACTTTCTCCCTGGGTCTCATTAGCATCCTGAGATAGCAGAGCTGAGGAAGGAAAAGAGCCATAAGGTTTGCACTTCCCAAACGCCCCCAAAACTGCCTACAGACCTGCTGAATATGGATCCTCTCTCAATACATTCACAAAGAGGGACATTTGGAGCGACGCAAGCAGACTGGAGGCCCCTTAACGAGGAGGATCTGCAGTGTGTTCTTTTGGGCATTAGTATTTCCCAATGGTCAATGCTGGTCCAAAAGCACAGATCCACCGAGCCACTCCTTTGTTCCCTTCCCATGGACTTCCAGGCACTCTACGGTCCACCTGATATCTTCCCAGCACTGGTTTCCTCTAATCACCATCCTCTATCTGTTGGACTCGAACACCAATCTCAGACTACAATGGTCTCCATTCTCTGACTCTTCGACAAAAAAACTTAGACATCTTTCAAGGCCCAATTCAATGCTATCTGCTTTGTGAAAATTTCTCAGATGAGCACAACTGGAAAAATGTTTCCTATCTCTTGTCTTCCAAAAGAACTTTATCATAGCATTTTCCTAGGTTACCTTCTATTATGGGTATGTGGTCTGGGTATGTGTCTGTCTCCATCAATTAATAATTAGCACCCTAGCTGGTTTGGCTCAGTAGATAAATCGAACCTGAAGGGTCCCAGGTTTGATGCCGGTCAAGGGCACATGCCCGGGTTGCAAGCTCGATCCCCAGTAGGGGACGTGCAGGAGGCAGCCGATCAACAATTCTCTCTCTCCCTCTACCTTCCTCTCTGAAATCAATAAAAATATATTTTGCCCTAGCTGGTTTGGCTCAGTGGATAGAGCGTTGGCCTGTGGACTGATGGGTCCCAGGTTCTATTCCAGTCAAGGATACAGGCCCGGGTTGCAGGCTCGATCCCCAGTAGGGGGCGTGCAGGAGGCAGCAGATCAATGATTCTCTCTCATCATTGATGTTTCTTTCTCTCTCTCTCTCCCTTCCTCTCTGAAATCAATAAAATATATATTAAAATATATATATTTTTAAAATATTTAGCATAGAGATCATTATTCATTTTTCCATCTGTCAAGATGCTTTAGCAAAGTTCCTGCCTGACACAGCTAGAATACAATAAATATTGACTGAATCTACAGTGTTAAAGGTATGAATTAAGAGACTACACGAAACACACAAATTCCTCTATCCATCTATCTATCCTGACCAGACCACTAAATAATGTGTAGTTTTGGACATATTTCCCACTGAACCTATATTTCAAGGTAAAATAGGAGTAATCAAGCATGTCAAGAACTGATATTGATTTGAGGCTAAAATGACTGAAACTGGTGAAGAAAAAGCATGGGGGGGGGAGGGCTTAAGGGTGCAAAAAGCTTTGACTTTGCTATCTATAAATCACATTTACACACTCAGGAGTCGCAGGTGGGGACCATCTTGTGTTCTGTTTTCCTGTCCTGTGTAGTACTGAGGACAGGAGATGGAAGCAGCAGGGGGCAGCACTGAGCACATGTCAACAAGAAGCTTGTGCTGAGAGCACAATAGTAAGTACTGCCTCTTCGCGAGGCAGCCGGTTGAGTATGGTTGAGTGCATGCCTCTATTCTTATAGAGGAGCAACAAGGCAGGAGAGGAGGGATCCAGAAACCACCATCACACAGTCAGAACTCCAGAACTCTCACAGCTCTCCCCTTCCCAAAAGCCACAAGCATGAACCTCAGAGACCTGCTTTCCCCTCAACTTTCTCCCTGAGACCAGAACAATGAAGTGCACCTATCTTTTGACACACAAATGAGATCTCCTAGTTCCCCATCCATTCCCCCCTTCATCAGTCTATTCTCACCTTCTCCTTCAAACATCTTAGTCACATCCTCCCATAGGGGCAGCCCCTCCTTGGCCTTCTTTGGATGGTGCAACTTCACCCAGGGGCTGGCCTCCGCAGGCAGGGTGATCAAGAGCTGCTGCAGCATAATGATGTCCACCTGATCAGACTTGTCCACTTCCGGTGAGGACACGGCCAGAACCTCTGCTGAGAGGCTTCACAGTTGTGTGGTCCTCCTCTGATCACAGTCCCCTGCCCTCAGGGCTTTGGCATGTTCCTGCAGCACCAGAACCTGGGGGCTCCTAGAGGCTAATGTGACTTGGACAGCTCTGAAACACTGACTCCTCTCTGAAATTAAGTACGGCCTCCCTGGGAGGCAGCAAGTTGAGTAGGTTTGAGTAGGTTTGAGTGTATGCCTCTATCAGGAACACAAGGCAGGAGAGGAGGGACCCAGGAGCACCCTCGTACAGCCAGAAATCCAGAACTTGCAGAAATATCTTTAGAACTGCAAAAGATCCAAAAACAAAGATTTGGCATCAATGTGGGAATAAGTATAATCAATGCTCTTGGATGTGGCTCTGTCTCCCGGTTCCATACACACACACAAACAGCCAAAGATACACAGATATGCACCAATCCTGCCTTGATTTCCCCCCTTAAAAGCCACATGGCATCTTCTGCCTGGATATAGATTTGAAATCAGACAGCCTGGGTTAGAATCCTGGCTCTTGCACTTAAAAGTTCTAAGGCACTTAAACTGAGCGTCAGTTTCTTCACCTATAAAATAATAATCGTACTTCATAGGGTTGTAAAGTTGATTAATTGAGACAATGTTAGGCAAACAATAAACCTTTAGTAAACATTATTATAAACCTTTCGCTTTAATGCTGCAGGAGAGCATTATCTTTTTAAGTTTTTTTTCTTCCATTTTTTTTGAGAGACAGAGATATCAATTTGTTGTTCTACCACTGAGGATGGAACCCGCAAACTTGGCACATCGGGATGATGCTCTAACCAAGTGACCTACTGGGCCGGGTCTTCTCAAGTTATTTTTAAAAACAATTAAGAAATCTCAATTCAAAGTTAATTTCAAGTATTTCAACTGATGGAATAATCATATAGCTGCATTTTCACAGGGGCAAATAGTGACAGACACACCCACGTAGATGCCTAGCAGCTAGCAAGTCCTTTTAACCTCTCTGTTAAGACGTATCCCGATTTCAAAAATGTTAAAAATTTGGGGAAAGGAGTATGCCTACAAATGGAGGAAATATAGTACTTCGAGTACAATTGAAGACTACTGCAGAAGTGTTTGTAACAGGCAATTTTGGAAAAACAGAACAAAACTCAAATACATCCTCTGGCTCATCCCGTCCCTGTCATTTGAGCAGGTAGATCGCTCCACAGCGACCAGGCCCAGTGTATCTGGGCCCCCAAATCAGTCCTAGCTCCCTGGAAAGGAAGCCGACCCAACTTTTTGAAGTTTGTGGGGGAAGGGTATGTGGTTAATGGGCACCTCTCTTTTTCAGCTGTGACTGGTGCAGAGAAAGGGCTGCATCCTACCGACTGGAGCATGTGGGAAATAGCCTGCTTCTGAATATACAAAAAGTAAATGTCTTGTTACCAAAGTGGAGAAATTTATGAAACGGTTAATGGCAGAGAAGCTTCTTTAGACGATGCCCCCGTTCTCACTACCCCGACCTGCCTCTCTGGACTGACGACAGGCAGGGTGGCCTCCTACTCACCAGATCCGCCTCGGGCGCGGGTAGGACCGGAGACGGGGGCGTGAGAGCGCTCGCTCTCGAGGCTTTCAGCTGCAGAGGGTGTCTGTTTGGAGGAGGACTGGTACCAGATTTTGTTCTTTCCCAGCCTTCTTCAGACAGACCACATTCTCAAGCGAAACCATCATTCTTCAAAAGACGCCCAGCGTTCACGGCGGCCTCCGGACTGGCAGTGGGTCTTCTCCAAATTCCCAAGGAGAAGCGGCCTAAGGCGGGTCTGCGGCTCCTGATCAACCAACGTGGCCTCTCCCGCCGCACCTCTCGGAGCCGGGCTCTGGGCGCCGCAAAGGGAGAGGCTCCCGTACCCGCTCCCCGCACTCCTAGGCTAGGGCACATCTCCTAGGAGGCGGCTTCAGCGCCGGGCGGCGGCCAGGTCCTCCCGCGCCCCGCCTCCTGGGCCGCAGCCCGACGTCTCCAGCGCCCCAGCCTCTGACGCGCCCCCGCCGTTGCCCGCGCTACCGATCGCCTCTGCGCAGGCCCCAGTGCACCCCGGGGTACGGCCCACCCAAGGCGGCCGCCCCGCAGGCCAGCCACCCCGCCCCGCGCCCGCTAGTCTTCCGGCGGCTCCACCCGCTCCGCCGCTGGCTCCGCCCACGATGGCCGTGGAGGAGCCCGCCGGCTCCAGGATGGTGGGGCGCACGCGAAAACCCGGAAACTGGATGCCGGGAGCGCGCCCCCCAGCGGACTCTCCAGACCCAGGGGCAGCGACCACCCGAGTGGATCTGCGGCGTTTCCTGACAGCGGTCCAAGAGACCGCGTGGACTGCCACTTCTTCCGGTGGGGAAGCCCCTTCTTGTCACTCACTCACTCATTCATTCATTCATTCATTCATTCACCAACTGTCTCCTTAGTGCCTACGATCTGCCACGCATTGTCTCAGGATCTGAGGCTACAGCAGTTATTAAAATGCAGCCTGCTTTCTTGTATATTAATTCCGGTGAAATTAAACAGATAAATAAATAGGAAAATAGATAACATTCTAGGACTAGCTGATGGTAAGGGCTATGAGGAAAAGGGAAGCAGCGTGTAGAGTGGAGAGTAGAGGATAATTAGAGTTCCTCTCTGGTAATTGTGGGCTAGGATATTTGTATCAACGCACCTCAGAAAATAATATTAAAAAGTAAAAGTCTGGCCCGGCTGGTGTGGCTCAGCATTGATCTATGAACCAGGAGTTATGGCTCCATTACTGGTCAGGACACATGCCCGGGTTGCAGGCTCTATCCCCAGTAGGGGGCATGCAGGAGGCAGCCAATCAATGATTCTCTCTCATCATTGATCTTTCTATCTTTCTCTCTCTCTCCCTCTCCCTTCCTCTGTGAAATCTCTCTCTCTCTCTCTCTCTCTCTCTCTCTCTCTCTATATATATATATATATATATATATACATATATATATACATATATATATTTAAAAAGTAAATGTCTGAAATATATGTATTGTAATGTTTTTAAAGTTGACTAAACTAATGTTTTTGTTTACTAGGGCAGTCATAACTGGATGGCTTAAATGACAGAAATGTGTTGTCTCAGTTGTGGAGAACAAAAGTCCAGGATCCAGGTGTCAGCAGGGTTGACTTCTCCTGAGACCTTTCTTCTTGGCTACAAACAGTTGCTTTCTCCCTGTGTCTTCCCTGAGTCTTTCCTCTGCGTGCCTTCATGGCCCTGGTACGTCGCTGCCTGTCCAAATTACTTCTTCTTATAAAGACACCAGGCAGACTGGTTTAGAGCACATTCTAATGCCTCATTTTAACTCACTTATCTCTTTAAAGTGATTATGTTTAATCACCAAAATATGTGATTAAATACAGTCACATTCTGAGGTACTGGTGGTTAGGGTTTCAACATATGAATTTTGGGGACAAACAATTCAGCCCATAACACGGTGTCTAAGAGATGGCAAGATAGAATTATCAGACCAAAAGCTGGAAAGCAAGATCCAGGGAGATAATCCAATTGGGAACAGGCAATCCAACTTGAAACACTGGAAGATGCTTTTGCCCTGAGAAATTTACCTAAATGGAAATTGTGATCTTCCTTTTACACTTCTAAGAAGATAAACATAAATAAAACACAATGTGTAGGGAGTGAAGTCCAAGACCTTCTGTGCAATTATGGGTCCCCAAAAGGCCACACCCTCAGGATGAGGATGAATTGGAAGTGGAATTGCTGGGGTCCCACCCCACCCCAACTCTGCCACCCACCTCAGTTCCCCATTCACAATCCGGCGATCAATCGTAGCCTGCTGGCTAGCCTGCGATCAGGGCCATCTTCCTCCCGCTGGCCAGTCCCCAGTCCCACCCCACCCCACCCCAACTCCACCACCCACCTCAGTTCCCCATTCACAATCCGGCAATCAATCGTAGCCTGCAGGCCAGGGGGAGGGACCAAGAGGTCGGCCATTCCACCCACTGGCCAGTCCCCAGTCCCACCCCACCACCGCCACTCACCCCAGGTCCCTGTTCCCCCGTTCACCATCTGGCGATTGATCGTAGCCTGCAGGCACGGGGTGGGGGGGAGGGGGGAGGAACGAAGAGGTCGGCCATTCAGCCCAATAACCAGCCCCCAGTCCCACCCCACCCCACTGCCACCACCCACACCGGTTCCCCATTCACCATCCAGCAATCAGAGCCTACAGGCCGGGCGGGAGGGACCGAGAGGTGATCAATGCACCTCATAGCGACTGGTCAAGCAGTCGTTCTGGTCATTATGCCATTATGGTAGCTGGGCTTTTATTATATAGGATTTTTTTTATTGATTTCAGAGAGGAAGGGAGAGGGAGAGAAAGATAGAAACATCAATGATGAAAGAGAATCTATTGGAGATGGAATCCACAAGCCAGGAATATGCCTCTGACCAGAATTGAACCCAGGACCCTTCAGTCTGTAGGCCCACGCTATATCCACTAAGCCAAACTGGCTCAAGTCTTGATCTTGCGTTCAGGTGGTCTCAAACTGATGCCTCCAGATGCCTGGCAAAAGCAAATACAATTCATCTCTGGAGGAACGCGTTATAATTGTAGGCCATAAATTCTTCCTACACATAAATTTTCAAAGAAATGTTAAGTATAGAATTAAAGATAAACAAGTACACAAGGAAACTAGACTCATCTTTCACAGCAAGAAGTCAGTCTACGCCAACAAAAATGAAAACATGACCTTGGTAAAAATCATAATGACTTCAACCTTTAATGTTCTGATAGTTTCTTCTTCTTCTTCTTCTTCTTTTTAATCTTGAAGGGATATTTTAGGGGAAGTATCTCTTGCCTAGAGGAAATATGTATATAAATTCAGCAATTCCATGAACGTCTCTTTCTTTTGT
This sequence comes from Myotis lucifugus, assembly GCF_000147115.1. NCBI lineage: Eukaryota > Metazoa > Chordata > Mammalia > Chiroptera > Vespertilionidae > Myotis > Myotis lucifugus. The sequence goes on from NW_005871085.1 coordinate 2,689,668, forward strand.
GAAATTCAAGTAAAATTAAATTTAAAATTGTATCCGGAATATGATTGTTATGGTTTTATGAAAGTACCTCTACCAGGCCTTCACCACAGGGATGTTTGCAGTGGCTGCGCGGCGGACATAAACAGGATGAGAGAGGTGCACGTTATCAAGTAGAAATAAGATAGAATCCAGCGTGTAGTACTCCCTGGGTCGGCCTTCCTGTCCAGTCCCCCACACCACGTAGTTGGTCTTCACGTTCTTGGGCCAGAGGAACTCGCCGCCGAAGATGACTTTGTCCTCCTTCACCACGATCTCCTTCTTCTGGATGCTGTACTGTCGCAGGACACTGAGCAGGTCTGCCATCTTCCGGCCCCTCGCCACCGCCGCCACCTGCCCGCGCACCAGTGCCGCTGCCTTGCTGCCTATGCCATACACCCACTCTGCAGTTTCTTTTATACATTTGAAATTTAGGCGGGAATGTAAGAAGGTTACATGAGGGTGGGAGATAACAAGACAGGGATTGGATTATAAGATTATATGCTTTCTTAGGAGTGGTTGCCTCCGAAAAGTCTGAAAAAAGATTCCCATGCAATCCTTCTCATAACCCCACCGGGCTTTTTTTTCTCTTTTGGTAGATATTAAAAAGCTTATTCTAAACTTTATATGGAAATACAGAGTACCTAAAATATCCAAAGCAATCTTCAAAAAGGACAAATATGGAGGACTTAAATGGAGTTTAAAACTTAGTAGAAAGCTCCTCTGATCAACATAGTATAGTACCAGCATAAGGATCAACAAGTTGGTCAATAAAAATGAGTAAAGGTCCCAGAAATAGACCTACACTAAGTTGTAATTTGATTTTTGACAAAGGCACCACAGTAAAAAGGATAATCTTTTCAACAAATAGTTCTGGCACTATCAGACATTCATTTAGAACAAACTAAAACTCAATTTCGGTCTTACACAATACTGAAAACTTAATTTCAGATGGTTATACACCCAATCCTAAAAACTAAAAGAACTTCTAGAAGAAAAATTAGCCTACTACTTTTTCCCTTTAACTTTTTTAGGTATAAGCACTTGGAGATAAAAGGTTTAAAAGACAGGACTACAGAATTAAATACATTTTTTAAAAAGTAAATAAAGAAGACCACATCAATATTAAAAACATTCCAAAAATAAATAAATAAAGACAACAAGTTTTGTCCCCCTCCCCCCGCAAAATTAAAAACATTCCCATTAAAGGTATCATAAGAAAATAAGTGTGGCCCTAACCGGTTTTGCTGAGTGAATAGAGCGTCTTTCCAGTCAAGGGCATGTACCTTGGTTGTGGGCACTTCCCCAGTAAGGAGTGTGCAGGAGGCAGCTGATTGATATTTATCTCTCATCAATGTTTCTAACTCTCTATCCCTCTCCCTTCCTTTCTGTAAAAAATGAATAAAATATATTTTTTAAAAAAGAAAATAAGTGTGACATAAACTAAGAGACATTATTTGGAAATCCTATGTCTGACAAGACTAATGTCCAGAATATATAAAGAATTCTCAAATTTAATAAGAAAAACAACTCAATAGAAATTTATAAAATATTCTTATAGAAACTATAGGAACAGCCAATGAGCAGAAGAAAATATGCTCAAAATCATTAGTCATGATGAAAATACAAATGACTGAATCTGAGTTATGCAGGACTTCTAAGTACTGTGCATTTCACTGTATGAAACTTTTAACTAAACAAATATTGAACTCCTTTTGGTAACTTACTTGGTGAACTGTTCAAGGATATAGATCTGATTCTGGAAGTTAACTTGAAGTGCATTTAAAACATGTTGAATTAATGGTAGATTGAATGATAAAGAAAATATCAACTGTAGAATTTGTTGTGGACATGAGTGTTCGCCGTATCATTCTTTCACCTTTTCTATAAGTTTATCAATCTCGTAATAAAATGTTGGGGGAAAGAGATGAAAGAAAATACAAATAGAGGCTAAGTTTCTTATTTCTGTGTCCACTCATATGGCCACAGCTGGATTTGGGCTTACCAAATTTTCTATCCATTCTGTTTCCCTTGAAAATCAGAGATGCTCTCCCCAGCTTACACTCCCTCCTGGATTTGGTAGGATAGCTGCCACTGCACACGGGCTCAGTCCCCACCAGCTCCTTGAGGCCTGGAAGCTTGTTTTGTCTCCAGGCTGGGGCAGCTACAATGACAGTTTTGCCTATGACTGTCAAGCCCAGGTCAGCACTACCATTGCCTCCTTCAGTTGTTAGTTAATTGCTTCCCCCTTTCCCTCAGTCAGGGAACAGGATTCTGCAAGACCTCCATCATCTTCCTATGGCGGCTAAAATGCAGCTCCATGGCAGCTCCAAGGCAGCTCCGGGTCTGACTGAGCTGTGGCCAGAGAGAATCCGGCCTGCCAGTGTCCTAACAGCAAGTCTAGATTATCCAAACCTGGAAATATGGGAGTGTTACCACCCCCAGAGGCACACTTTAAAGATGAATGGCTGGTATTCTTCTACAACTGTCAATCAGATTCAATCGATCCATAGGCCTCTCTAGGGCCCTCTCCTGTGATTAAGTAACTGCTATAAAGTTTTCTTGAAGCCAGTGCCTGGTACAGAGGAGGCCTTCGATGATTAACATGATAAGCCCGCGATTGCTCTCACAAGTCTCAAGTGGAGGGTTCTTCCGTCAGCCTTGAACTTTCCGTGGACCTAGGTCTGCCTGGTAGCATGCCTGAGATTGACTTACTTGCAATTTCTTTCCTCCTTGATTTTAGCAATAAAATACTCTATTAAAATGGGCGGCTGATGAAATTATATAAGACAAGAGGATTCTTTCCCCAAGCCCTCTGAATCATTCCCAGAACAGTCATCTGAGGGGAGTTCCTAGTAAGCTAGACCAGCATCTTTGTAAATTTCCTTGGGCAACGACTGTGAAACCGCCCAAACTACAGGATGCTTATCTTTTTAGTAAAGTAAAATAGCTGCTCTGCCCACACCTAATTTAAAAGGGCTGATTTTATTTAGCACTGTGTCACTTGGCTGCCCTCCAGGGTCTCTGAATATTCTGGGGAGAAACGGGTGGGGGATGTGCTTTGTTTCATTTCTCAAGCTCGCATGAAACAGCAAATGGCAGAAACGGCAGTCTGAAATGTTGGAGATAATTGCTGTTTAATTCTGGATTTGATGAGTTAATGAGCACTGTACAGAAGGCATATGATGGGGTCTCATTTGCAGCCTAAACTGCGTTGCTGTGTGTATTGGGGGAATATATGTCGTCTGTGTGTATCTTTGTAAATTACATTTTTCAGCACAAGCACTAATCCTGCCAAATAATTACAATGTTTACAGAATCTGATGCAATCCATCTGTTGAAAAGGCGTTTCCGTATTTAGGCTGATAAAATATAAAACAGTTGCTGAAGACTGAACAAAATCTATGGATCTTGATTTTGGGAGCACGTCACGTTTCTTCTAGGCTGTGCAATGGGATGACTGGTGGAACGCTTCCAGAGGCTTGCTGGGCTCTTTGGGATGGACATAGCAACACGGTCTAGGCTCAGCTGCCTTCCTGAATAGACTATTTTCTCACTAAGAACTGACACTAAGGCCTGGTCCTATGCACTTGAAATGCAAGATGTTCAAAGGCATAACCTCTTCCCTTTGCTGCCATTCTTGCCTTACAGCTAAATCTGGTTATAGCGTTAGTAGAGAGACTCAAGGCATCTTAGTTGAATAGCCTTTCTCCCGTGAGAGGTTTACTACTGGGGTGAGCTGAAAGGCAATGAACGAGATGCTTTAAAATGTGAATTTTTGTTTTCAAGACTTGGTGTTTTAGTTTGGGTTCCCCCAGATGCAGGCCCTGAAACAAAGATTAGATGCCATTGGTTTATTTGAGAGGTTCAGGGAACACTGGCCGGATAATGAAGAAGTAGTAAGGGGAATGTGGTCAATACCAGATGTATTAGGCTAGTTTCCCTGTGGGTGACTGGAGCTTAACCTCAGAAATCGTGTAGCACACATCCCTCAGGATTGTCCCAGCTGAGAGAGGCATGGGACCTGGGTACTGCTATCACTGACCTATTATGTGCTTCTGTACTTACTATTGTTTTGTTATTTCTTGATGGATCAACTTTAAACATTATCCACTAACTTCCACCCATGAAACTGAGGATCTACCTCACTTAGATTAGACACCTCTAGAAATATCACTTTCCCTCTGTGGGTTTGCCTTCTAATCATTTTAATGGTAGTTTGGGAGTAATAATATTTTAATTGTTGTGATCAAATCTATCAATCTCATTTTTGTGCCCTGCTTAAGACTTTCTCTATGTCAAGGTCATGAGATAGTCTTCCATATTATCTTCTAAGAATTATATTGTTTTGTCTTTTTATTTTTAGAACCATAATTTAATTGATTTTTAATATGGTGTAGGTTACAGAACAAATTTACACTCTCTGAAAGAAAGAATATATTAATAGCATAATAACCAACAAGGGCTCACTTTCATAATATATAAAGAAAATAAACAAATCAATAAGAAAAATATTATCCAACAAAAACATGCAAGAATGTTGAAAAAAGACTGCAGATAAGGATATTCTAATGACCAATCAATGTTTTTAAAAGTTACTTAACCTCATTTGTAAGCACAGAAATACAAACTCAAACCATAATAAGAAACAATTTTATATTCTTAAATGACAAAATAATGAAAAAGTCTGACAATAGCAAGTGTTGGCAAGAATATAGAACATCAGAGACTCTCCTGAACTGCTGGTGAAAACATAAATTATTAAGATAATTTTGAAATTATTTGACATTATCTAGTAAAGTTAAACATACACATACCCTATAATACAGGAATTTTACTCTTTGGTGCACATAAGCACAAAGAGACGTGTTCAAGAATTTTATAGCAGTATTAGAGGCTCAGTGAACAAAATTTGTGCACTGGGGGGGTGGGGAAAGGGGGTCCCTAGCCTGGCCTGCGCCCTTTTGCAGTCTGGGAGTCCTCAGAGGATGTCTGGCTGACAGCTTAGGCCCGCTCCCCGGGGGCCCAAGCCAGGGGGAGTGGGCCTAAGCCTGAAGTTGGACATCCTTAATGCTGCTGTGGAGGCGGGAGAGGCTCCTGCCACCGCTGCTGTGTTTGCCAGCCATGCGCCTGGCTTCTGGCTGAGCAGCACTCCCGCTGTGGGATTGGGCTGAAACCAGCTCTCCAACATCCCCCGAGGTGTCCCAGATTGCCAGAGGGCGCAAGCTAGGCTGAGGATTGGGGCTGGGAAGAGACCAGGGAGGTTGGCCAGCTGGGGAGGGACCACGGGAGGGCTCCAGGGTGTGTCCGGCCTGTCTTGCTCAGTTCTGATAGGCTGGACCCCAGCATCAAGCTAACCTACCAGTCGGAGTGTCTGCCCTCCTGGTGGTCAGTGCACATCACAGCAAGCAGTTGAGCAGCCTTAGCATATCATTAGGATATTATGCTTTGATTAGTTTAACAGCTGACTGGTCGACCAGGCATTTAGCATATTAGGCTTTTATTATATAGGATTATTCATTATAGTTCCAGATCAGAAATAGCACAAAAGTACACAAACAGTAGAATGAGTTAATACATGGTAGAATGTTTTTGTAGCAGAGTGATGAATCTCACAATTATAATTTTGAGCACACGTAACCAACACACACACACACACACACACACACACACACACACATGCACGCACGTACACACACCGCAGTGCATGATTACATTTCTATGAAAATTAAAAAACAAGCAACAAACTATACCGATGGAAGTAAGTATAGAGATTATTGCTAACAGATATTAAGGAACCCACTATAATGAGTAAATTAATTTCCTAGAGCTGCCATAACAAAACAACACAGGCTTAAACAACAAAAGTTTAGTTAATCACAACTCTGGAGGCAGAAGTTCACGATCAAGGTATTGGCAGGGATAGTTTCTTCCGAGACCTCTCTCCTTGGCTTATAGAGAGCTCTTTTCTTCCCATGTCTTCACCTGGTCTTCTGTGCATTTTGTGTCCTAATTTCCTCTTCTTATAATGATACCATTCAACTGTTTTTGTAGCAGTAAAGGAGCCACAGTAAATGAAGAGTGTAAAAGTATTTCAAAAACAAGCTGTAGGCTGAATTTGGCTTGTGGCTCTAGTTTGATGCCCCCTGTTATAGACATTAAACAATAGAATATTCTGAACTTTATGGGAAGAAATTCAACAGTTTAGAGCAGAACAAATTATTTAAAAGACTCAAATTGTCAAAACTGGTACAAGAAGAATTAGAAAATTAAAATAGCCCTGCCCTGGTAGGGTGACTCATTTGATTGGAGCATCATCCTGTACACCAAAAGGTTGTGGGTTCAATTCCCAGTCAGGGCACATACTTGTTAAGGATTCAATCCCTGGTTGGGGTGCATACAGGAGGCAAACAACCAATATTTCTCTGTCACGTCAATATTTCTCTCTCTCCATCCTCTCTCTAAAAATAAATAAAAACATATCTTGGAATTTAGATTTAAAAAATTGAAATAGCCCTATATCAGGTTTTCTCAACCTCAGCACTATTGACATTTTGGTCTGGATAATTCTTTGTGTGTGTGTGGGGACGGGGGGTGGGGGGAGGACTCTCCTGTGTATTATAGGGTTTTCAGCAATATCTACCCACTGTAAGAAATACCACTCAGTTACAACAACCCAAAATATTGCCAGATGTTACCAACTGTCCTTTACAGAAGGGGTAAAATCACTTCTGGTTGAAATCAGAATACTATACTAAGAAATTTAATTCATAATGAAAAAAACCATCCTGGGTGCTCCTTCATTGTAATGTTGATATATACCTTTGATTGACTTTATATTGATTAGACTATCTTACAACTTTGTAGATAGAGGTTAACTTATAGAAAAACCAATGACAATGTTAATCAATAATTACTGTCTGAGAGCAATGCAAATGATTCCCATCCATAGTAATGAGCATGAATTTTGCCCAGCAGGGATGGAATTGATTTCCATCTGGTAGAAGAGAAAATTCTAAATATTATAGTTTATTACTTAATATGATATTAATCATTTTGCTACTATTAGCAAATTCATTTCAGCATTCAGATAATCTAAATCTCTGAACCTCAAATTCTTATTTGAACAAGTACTACCATCTTACTAGCTCCCTCATTATTTAGGATAATAATGGATGAGTAGTTTATTATGATGAAAATCTTTGGCATGTGTTCATTTTATATTTGTACTAGAGGCCTGGTGCATGAAATTCATGCACAGGTAGGGTCCCTAGGCCTGGCTGGTGATCAGGGCTGATCTGGGTCTTCCTGCTGTCGGCCAGGGCCTCCCTTCATTCCACGCTGCCCCCTGGTGGTCAGCACATGTCATAGTGAGCAATTGAACTCCTGGTGTCCTGGTGGAACAATTTGCATACTAGGCTTTTATATATATAGATGAGTTATGTTTTTCACCTTTTTAATTGACTTTATTGGGGTGACATTGGTTAATAAAATTATATAGGATTCAGATGTACAATTCTATAACACATCATCTGTATATTGTATCATGTGTTCACCATCCCAAGTCAGGTCTCCCATCACCATTTATATCACCCTCTTCTACCTCTCCCCCTTCCCTCTGATAATCACCATACTGTTGTGTGTCTACGAGGTTGTTTTTTGTTTTTGTTTTTTTGGTTCATCGCTTCACCAGTGGGGCAATGCTCCTCCTCTCTGACAGCTGTCAGTCTTTTCTATTTTGTTTGGTAATTTATTTTGTCCATTAGATTCCACATGAGTGGAATTATGGTTCGTGTCTTTCTCTGGCTGACTTATTTCACTTAGTTTAATGCTTTCCAGGACCATCCATGCTATTGCAAAGGGTAAGATTTCCTTCTTGGGTTTTGTTAGGGCATAGTAATATTCTGTTGTGTAAATGTACCAAAGCTTTTTTATCCAGTCATCTACTGATGAACACTTGGGCTGCTTCCAAATCTTGGCTATTGTAAATAATGCTGCAATGAACATAGGGAGTGCATGTTTTTCACCCTTTGGAAATGATAACTTGCCCTGGCTGGTGTGGCTCAGTTGGTTGAGCATCTTCCCATGCACCAAAAGGTTGCTGGTTCATTTCCTGTTCAGGGCACATGCCCAGGTTGTGGGGTTGAAGCCCCAGTAGGAGGCATGCAGGAGACAGCTGATAGATGTTTCTCTCTTTCTACCCCTCTGCCTTCCTCTCCCTCTAAAATCAATAAAAATATATTTAAAAGAAGAAGAAATAACTTTGCAGGCTATAAGAAAATAAATACATATTAGGTGGTAATGAGTTATAAGAATAAAAGTAGGGTAAGAGCACAGCTATTGACTGGTGGTGTAGTGTGTACTATTAAATATGGGGCCAATCAACCAGCAAGTCCTGTGCTTTCTCTCTTTTAATTATAAGTGGGACCTAACCCCTTCAGTACCAACTGCTAGCTCCCAGGCCTCCCTGACACCCCCTTCTGGGATGAGGACTGCACGGAGTCTCTCCCAATGCACCAAGCATCCAGGCGGAGCCAGCATTCCGAGCGGGTAGTTGCTCTGGTCCAGCATCCTCAAGGGAACCCTGGATGGTCCAGCATCCTCAAAAGAACCCTGGAGGGGCCGGTTGGCCCCTGAGAGTCCGGGTGGGCGGAGCCTCCGTCAGCCCCGCCCCCTACGGCGGAGCGGCGCGCGCCACCTCGGAACGCCGGCGTCTCGCGCTGCAGTTCCGGTCGGAACTACCCGGCGGGGCACGCTGACATGGCTGCGCTGGTAGTGAGCGGGGCTCGGCACCTGCTGAGGCGAGCGGACTTCGCGAAGGTCCTGCGGAGACACCGACATAAGAAGAAATGGGTAAGGGCCAGCCGGGAGCCGAGGAGGGGACGGTAACTGCGCCCCCGGCGGCCGCCCCCCGGGAAACTTGCCGTGAGGTTCGTCGCTCCCGCCCCGTGGGGCGCCCTTGGCCTCTTTCCCCGCCCCTCAGGGGGCGTCACTAGCCCCTCCCTCTCACGTCTGTGCTGTCCGCGCCCGGGTCTTTTGTCCGCC